>NC_138294.1:25766606-26094106 GCF_965601325.2 Salmo salar | reverse complement strand
TAACAACAATGAAGTCATTCTGTAACTACAGTATAGGACTCAAACATAGTGGGGATGGGTAAACACTCCATGTTGAAAGTGTGTTTTATCTGTGTGTACGTACCTGAGGGAGTGTATGTCTGTAATCTGTATCACCTGCCTCTTCCAGGAGGTGCTGCTGGTGGAGGAGGGGTGTGAGGAGGGTCTGGGGAACCCTGAGGGGACCATGGTTATGGAGGACAACCAGACTACACCTCCTCCTGAACCCACAGAGGAACCAACTGAGCAGCACAGGACCACACAGTCTCACTGAGGTGAGCCCACTGTGAACTACTGTCTGAATGGTATTAGGTCAGGGCCCGTATCCACTACTTTCAGAGTAGGAGTGCTGTTCTTGGATCAGTTTAGCCTTTTAGATAATCATGAATAAGACTATGTAGACAGGTGGTGACCAGGTCCTCGATCAGCACTCTTACTCTGAGCCGCTTTGTGGATACAGGCCCAGGACTTGATTAATTTTGTCTTCAATTAAATGGGTTTCTATTGCATGTTCAACTCTACTGATGGTTTTATCACAACAAATGTAGCGTTATTGCGAATGTCCCCACTGTGGTCTTGGCACATGAGCTCTAGCCAACAGCAGGCAGATACAGTGCAGGTAGGATTATTATGGATAAGAGATTCTTTTTATTTTTCAAACAGCATTTCACTAGAATAAGACCTTCGATATTTAATTGGAAGGAGCATCGAGCTCATCACTGTGCACTTTCACCACCCTGTGAAGTTCATCATTTATTTAATCTGTAGCCGAAAAACGGCATGCTTTCTTGAGTCGTAGTGAGAATCAAATCAAATTTTATTAGTCACATGCGCCGAATACAACATGTGTAGACCTTACAGTGAAACGCTTACGAGCCCCTAACCAACAATGCAGTTTTAAAAAATACGAGTAAGAGTAAGAAATAAAACAAGTAATTAAAGAGCAGCAGTAAAATAACAATAGCGATACTATACAGTGCCTTGTAAAAGTATTCAACCCCCTTGGCGTTTTTCCTATTTTGTTGCATTACAACCTGTAATTTAAATTGATTTTTATTTGGATTTCATGTAATGGACATACACAAAATAGTCCAAATTGGTGAAGTGAAAAAAAATAAAAGTTCTTTCAAAAAATTCTAAAAAATTCTAAGCTGAAAAATGGTGTGTGCATATGTATTAACCCCCTTTGCTATAAAGCCCCTAAATAAGATCTGGTGCAACCAATTACCTTCAGAAGTCACATAATTAGTTAGATTGCACACAGGTGGACTTTATTTAAGTGTCACATGATCTCAGTAAAAATATACACCTGTTCTGAAAGGCCCTAGAGTCTGCAAGGGGCAACACCAAGCAAGCGGTACTATGAAAACCAAGAAGCTCTCCAAACAGGTCAGGGACATTGTTGTGGAGAAGTACAGATCAGGGTTGGGTTATAAAAAAATATCAGAAACTTTGAACATCCAACAGAGCACCATTAAATCCATTATTAAAAAATGGAAAGAATAGGGCACCACAACAAACCTGCCAAGAGAGGGCTGCCCACCAAAACTCACAGACCAGGCAAGGAGGGCATTAATCAGAGAGGCAACAAAGAGACCAAAGATAACCCCGAAGGAGCTGCAAAGCTCCACAGCGGCGATTGGAGTATCTGTCCATAGGACCACTTTAAGCCGTATACTCCACAGAGCTGGGCTTTACGGAAGAGTGGCCAGAAGAAAATAAGCAAACATGTTTGGTGTTCACCAAAAGGCATGTGGGAGACTCCCCAAACATATGGAAGAAGGTACTCTGGTCAGATGAGAGTACAATTGAGCTTTTTTGGCCATCAAGGAAAACGCTATGTCTGGCGCAAACCTAACACTTCTCATCACCCCGAGAATACCATCCCAGGGACTGGGAAACTGGTCAGAATTGAATGATGGCGCTAAATACAGGGAAATTCTTGAGAGAAACCTGTTTCAGTCTTCCAGAGATTTGAGACTGGGACGGAGGTTCACCTTCCAGCAGGACAATGACCCTAAGCAAACTGCTAAAGCAACACTGGAGTGGTTTAAGGGGAAACATTTAAACGTCTTGGAATAGTCAAAGTCCAGACCTCAATCCAATTGAGAATCTGTGGTACGACTTAAAGATTGCTGTATACCAGTGGAACCCTGTCGAAAAGGATGAAATACATAAACTGGGGCTTAAATGCAAAAAATAAAAAAAGATTCATGGTGAAAAGATGAAAACAAAACGTTTCCGCATCAAGCCATCAGTGTAAGTCATAGGTGTCAAACTCATTCCATGGAGGGCCTAGTGCCCTCAAATTCAACTCTGGACCTCAAACAGTTCCACTGCATTTTTTAATTGATCCCCTCTAATCAGAGACTGATTTAGACCTGGGACACCAGGTGTGTGCAATTCATTATCAGGTTGAACAGAAACCCTGCAGGTTCCAGACCTCGTAGGGTAAGATCTGAGTACCTCTGGCCTAGTGTATGCTAGTTTTTGTTTTTTCCTTTCAATTAGGAGTGGGGAGTTCCTTACTAATTAGTGACCTTAATTAGTCAATCAAGTACAAGGGACAAGCGAAAACCCCCAATCACTCGGCCCTGCTTTGAATGAGTTTGACTCACGGCGTAAATGATCGGTGCACACACACCTCTGGCTTCGATTTCAAGGATAATTGCGTACGTCACATGATCAAGAAATAAAATACATCAAATCTATGAATCAGTACCTTATACAATAGAATGCATGAACTACTACATTGTGTACATCAGCAGACCGAGAAATATAATCAATTATTGCATTTAGAAATACCATGTGAACATTTCCTCAGAATAAATAGCACAGGATTGTAGAGAAACAGAATGTAGAGTAGGGAGCTTGAGAGATTGAAAGAAAACACTAGATGGGGGGTATCAAGCACCAGTAAAACTTCAATAACAATTCTTCATTTATGCCTGATAGGTGGAGAGTTTTTGGATAGAACATCCACCTGTATTCTGTCTGGAGAACACTCAGTTCAAGATTACCACCCCTATGTGAACATTTTATCTACCAGCCTTCCCTGTGGCTCAGTTGGTAGAGCATGGTGTTTGTAATGCCAGCATGGTGTGTGCAACGCCAAGGTTGTGGGTTCGATTCCCACGGGGGGCCAGTACAAAAAAAATGCATGAAATGTATGTATTCACTACTGTAAGTCGCTCTGGATAAGAGCGTCTGCTAAATGACTAAACTGTAACTGTAAACTGTTATCTTCTGTACAGAAGGACATGGAGGAGATTGGGTGACCGACCTTTGAGAAATGACGTGCTATTGGGGATTTAGGGTCATTTCTCCTTACAGCACTCCTGTGTTCTTACCTGTTTACTGGTTTTGCCCATGTATTGGTTATTGCATGGACAAGAGATAAGGTATATGACCTTAGAAGAGCTGCATGTGAGGAACTGTTTCATAGTGTATTGTTTACCAATGGCAGAGCTATTGAATTCGCTCACTTTAATACAGGAGTCCCTATATGCCGCACACCTACAGCAGGGTAAGAAACAGTTAACCTTGTTCAGTCGTCCGTTATAATTTTTTATTTTTGGGGGGAGGGGCCTAAGTGTCAGCTCGAACAATGAAGTCCCTGATATTCCCTGCCCTGCAGTGGGAAGAGAGGAGGGTCAGAGAGAATCTTCAGGCAAACAGGATCAGACATGAGGACATTCCAATGTTACTTAATGGCTCCCTTGATGTGATCATTAAATTGATAATATGTAGTGGTAAAGATGCATTTTTTAAAATCTGTATCTTTTATCCCTTCTGGTTGAGGTCTCATCAAGGATATGTACTCTACTGAGAGCATCATCAAGCCATACTTAAGGTTATGGATGGACCTCAAGCTGTCTACATTTTCATAGCCTAATTTTCAACATATGTTTTACTAGTACGAATGCACTTCAGTTTCAGAAATTGTGTGAACGGTAATCCCTTCAGAAATGTGGGATGCGCACTAGAGGCATGTAGAAAAAGAGCTCAGACAGCCTATAATTTCTAGGAGGGTAATTAACCACACATTCATTAACTTGTCATTTGAAACAGGCTTGTGTAAGTACCTGTTTTTAGAGAGACAGTATCTTGGCTAGAACAAGGACAGTTTAATATTTACCTTACTGATGTGATGATGATGGAGTAAAATCATTGTATTATTTTCTACTCTATTCTTGCTAACACACCTTCTTTTTAAACAAATCTGCTCTCAGCTTGAAAGATACTGATCATAGGAGATTTGATGTGTAATGTAATACTATAAGTAGTACTTTATTTAAAAAAAACATTGCATACCCTTTTCATTTAACCACACCCTTTGAGCTATGACACCAACCAATAAGATCTTCTCTTAAGTAAAGCAGAGACCAAGGGATTAATGAGAACAGTGGTAAAAAAACAACAACAACAAAACATGGTAAGGGTTGTGGAAAAGGAAGGGAAAGACACCTGTCAAGATCCAGGAAAAGGTGGAGGCAGGGAGGTCCAGAGAGAAGGGATGAAGATGTAATCACAAGGCTGAGACTCATCAGGCTCAACAGCACTTTGAAATTAGTCAGGAAACATCCAACTGGGAAGTTAGATCATAGGCAGAGGGAGATGGAGACAGTAGAACTCTTTCTATCTGGCACTCTTTCTAGTGCCAGCGATATGGGAGGGAAAGGGACAGTTGGTTATTAGTATTAAAGAATAATGGTATTGAGGAGTCAAGTTTAATTGAACTGTTAAGAAAACCTTAAGGTGATATTGTATTAAATTATATATTCCGTTTCCTTAGGGAGAAGGGTTTAATTGGGTAGAATTACATTTCAGACCTTCGTCTCTGGTCAACACTCCAGTCCGTGGCGGAAATGCATCACTAAAGTTGGTTGGCAACCGCCATTTAAAAACCACTGAAGAAAAAGCGTAAACGGAAGTGAACAGGAAAAAATTACACGTTAGAGGTTTTTGTTGTTATTTAGACGTTTTTTAACACCCTGGAACTCAATATGCCTCATTGAACTTCACAGCATCACCCACTTACCCCATATAGTGTTTAATTCGCGTTTGAGACAGGACTTGGTTGATAGACGTTAACTAGCTAGCTGCTAACAATGGCTAACTGTATTGCTGTTCACACTCAAATAGCCTCCATTATGGAGGTGCTAGCGAATGCAGCCGTGGCAGAAGTCTGTAAACTCGTAGACGACGACTACGCAGTGTTTCGTTTGGAAATAACTCAAAGCCAGAAAGAAAACAGGGCATTGCGGAGGAAACTACAGCTACTGGAACTAAAGGTGGCACGGGACCGCGTCCTTACCAGTCGTCCCAAGATCCTCGACAGATATAGAGGAATGGCAAGAGGTACATTTTGCAGAAGGCGGAGGCTGTGGGCCGGTCTCCTCGTTCACATCTGCGCATGTGTAACTTTAGATGTTTTTTATTTATTTAACTAGGCAAGTCAGTTACGAACAAATTCTTATTTATAATGACGCCTACACCAGCCAAACCTAGACGACGCCGCCCTATGGGACGAGCCTGGACTCGAACCAGGGTGTCTGTAGTGACGCCTCAAGCACTAAGATGTAGTGCCTTAGACCTGTGCGCCACTCGGGAGCCCCAAAATCATTCTGCTTACATAACTAATTTGCAGATAGACACTATCATATTCTAACCAGATTATTGCTTTACTGCGTTTCCTATTATTTACTAATTGAAAATGATATAATGCATGGAACATAATCAATCTATAAATAGTATATCAAGCAGTTATGTGAAGTCTTACCTTACATCCTTGCCAATTCTAGATAGTGTACAATATACAGTTGAGCATTGACAGTACCACCTCTTTTCCCCCAATCACTCTCTCAGGTGAAGGACATCTCACTGGAGGCCACAGGAGCTTTGTGAAGCCAGCGGGACACAATACATGGAGCGATGACCAACCAATCACTGTTGATGAGGGGAGTGGAACCTCAACCCAACACGTTATCGTGATAGAGGTTAGTGTAATAGTATTACATTAAAATTATAGTACATCAAATGTGGCCAGTTTATTTCAGAAAGGCTCCCCGCAGCTATTCACTTGCTTACATGTGCATCGTTATTTATCTGCCATCGGGGAGCTTGGAGACTTCCCAATGACATTGTTATGCAATTCTACTAATGTACCTGTAATAACCTCCCCTCTTCTTATGTCAGTCTGCAAATGCAGGTCCTGGGGTCAAGCAGGAGAGGTCTGAAGGAGAGGAGGACCCAAGACACAGCAGAGACATCCAGACTGGTGCGGCTGGAAAGCACCTTGTAGCCACCGAGGACCTTGCCACCACTTCCGCACCCCAGGCCTGGACCCAACGCAGCATCACAGAGGTCAGTGGAATGCCGAAGCCCATCCTCAAGTCAGAGATGGACACCGAGATATTAACAGTAACACAAAGGTTCTTACACACAGGATCTGACCCAGAGAGACTGGGGCTGGGGAGACTGGGCTGTCCTCCTGCTCCCGGCTCAGACTATTTACCGGTATTTCATCAGAGCCAGATTAATTCCCATGGTGATGGTGACTCGTTAGACACTGATGGGGATGTTCCATGTTCTTATGCAACAGAGATGGACCCTGGCAACATATCCTTGGGTTTAGAGACACAGACTGATCTGTCTAGAGGGGACTGGAACCAGTACACTAGTAGTGTATACTCTGAAGGGTGCCTGGATAAGAAAGGGGAGGTCATAGTGGTAGATGAGGTGACTGTAAAAGTGGAGGGCTACGCTTCTCCCCTATTGAATGCAGATAGTCACCTAGGAGATGGACACTCACAGGGCAGAGATGCCTTAGATTATAGGGGAAGCTTAGAGACAACTGCAAATGTTGCCACCCTCTCCCCTTTACACACATTCAGGGATCGCAATCCAGGGTCCACGTCGATGGCACCTTCCGCATCACACAGCCATGTCCTTTCCAATCAGCTATTGAACTCAAACGACAGGGCTAGAGCCCAGGCTCAGGGAGGGGGAGCCACATCAGGCAATGTTAAAGATAAACGGTTCCTCTGCATGTTCTGTAACAAAGGCTTCAGCTGCCTCCAGAAGGTGGAGATCCACCAGAGGGTTCATACAGGGGTAAAACCCTTCAGCTGTACCCAGTGTCATATGCGCTTTTCGGTGGCTGGCAACCTGAAGAGGCACCAGAGGGTCCACACAGGGGTGAAACCCTTCAGCTGTACCCATTGTCAAATGCACTTCGCTCAGGCTGGTGACCTGAAGAGGCACGAGAGGGTCCACACAGGGGAGAAACCCTTCAGCTGCCCCCAGTGTGAGAAGAGGTTCTCACGCCAGCACCAGCTGAAGATGCACCTGAAGGTCCACACGGGAGAGAGGTCGTTCGCCTGTACGCACTGCAGGAAGAGTTTCTCAGAGAGGAGCTACCTCCGGATACACCACCAGAAAAAACATTCCACTCAATGACATAGAAAGTAACCATTCCATTCAATAGCTTCTGACGTTTATATCAAACCCTGCATTAAAGACAAAGATTAGTTTTCATTGTTGTCAGCTAAAAAGACCCACAGATGCATTTGGAATAACAAGGGTAACAGATTTAAGTATATATTGCGTCCAGACATTGTAAAATATAAGGCATACAGTGCATTCGGAAAGTATTCAGACCCCTTGACTTTTTCTACATATTGTTACGTTACAGCTTTATTCTAAAATTGATTAAATAAGCAAATCATCAATCTACACAATAACGCATAATGACAAAGCAAAAACAGGTTAAGAATTTTTAGCAAATTGATTAAAAATAACAACCTTATTTACAAAAGTATTCAGACCCTTTGCTATGAGACTCGAAATTCAGCTCTCCACCAATCAGGCCTTTATGGTTGAGTGGCCAGACCGAAGCCACTCCTCAGTAAAAAGGCACATGACAACCCGCTTGGAGTTTGCCAAAAGGCACCTAAAGGACTCTCAGACCATGGGTGGGAGAGAAACAAGATTTAACTCTTTGGCCTGAATGCCAAGCGTCACGTCTGGAGGAAACCTGGCACCACCCCTATGGTGAAGCCTGGTGGTGGCAGCATCATGCTGTGGGGTTGTTTTTCAGCGGCAGGAACTGGGAGACTAGTCAGGATCGTGGGAAAGATGAACGGCGCAAAGTACAGAGATATCCTTGATGAAAACCTGCTACAGAGTGCTTAGACTCGGGCGAAGGTTTACCTTCGCCCAACAGGACAAGGATCCTAAGCCCACAGCCAAGACAACGCAGGAGTAGCTTCGGGACAAGTCTCTGAATGTCCCAGAGTGAATCAGCCAGAGCCCGGACTTGAATCTAACATCTCTGGAGAGACCTGAAAATAGCTGTGCAGCAACACTCCCCATCCAACCTGACAGAGCTTGAGAGGATCAGCAGAGAAGAATGGGAGAAACTCCCCAAATACAGGTGTGCCAGGCTTGTAGCGTCATACCCAAGACTCGAGGCTGTAATCACTGCCAAAGGTGCTTCAACAAACTACTGAGTAAAGGGTCTGAATACTTATGTGATTTGTTTTTTAAATATAAATTTGCAAACATTTCTAAAAACCATTTTTTTGCTTTGTCGTTATAGGGTATTGTGTGTAGATTGATGAGAAACAAAACTATTTAATCAATTTTAGAAGCCTGTAACAATGTGGAAAAAGTAAAGGGGTCTGAATACTTTCTGAATGCACTGTAAGCCTAAAGTCTGTTTCAAACTGTGTTTGTACTGTATAGGCTATATAATGTTCACAAATGCATATTTCATTACTTAAATTTAACTGCTTAATTTTTATCCTAAGACTCTTTGAATGAGAAAATGAATGCAGTTCATCAAGTTCATGCAGATTTTTAGTTGAGACATGTGTATGTGGTTTTCATATGGTGTATTTAAAACTTGTTTGTTTAATAAACACAAAATGGGACTTTTCATTCTAAGACTTTCATTGAGACTCTCTTTAATATACAGCAGATCTGATATCACCCTATTCTGCTTCATAACTTGTGATGAAATGTGTATTATTGGTTAAGTCAAAGTTATGGCGAAACCCCACCTATTTCTACAATTTCACCTAAAATTTTATTTTAAACCTAATGCTAACCTTAAATTAAGACCAAAAAGCAAATGTTTCTTTTTCCTACATTTTTATGGGCAATTGTGACTTAACTATTGGCTACCAATATACACTTACTAAATATACCTACACTAACACCTACTGTACATGTCAAAATAGTTTAGTCAAGTTTGTCTGACTTATCATAGCTGACTTATTTTTACCCACAACATCATATTTATGTCCACCATGATGGGTTTAACAACAATGAAGTCATTCTGTAACTACAGTATAGGACTCAGACGGAGTGGGGATGGGTAAACACTCCATGTTGAAAGTGTTTCTCTGTGTACGTACCTGAATTTTTTTTTTTAATACATACTGTAAACTGGAGCGTGACAAACCGAGCAGTGTTGCAGTTCTTCACACAAACTGGTGCGCCAGGCACCTACTATCATATCCCGTTCAAAGGCACTTCAATCTTTTGCCTTGCCCCTTCACCTTCTGAATGGCACACATACACAATCCATGTCTCAGTTGTCTCAGAGCATAAAATGCCTTCTTTGACCTGTCTCCTCCCCTTCATCTACACGGATTGAAAGGGATTGAAACAAGTGACATCAATAAGGGATCAGACCAGGTGAAAGCTATGATCCCTTATTGACGTCACATGCTAAATACACTTCAATCAGTGTAGATGAAGGAGGAGACAAGTTAGATTCTTTAGTATACATCACATCTGATCTCACCCTATTCTACATACACCTGACAGCGCTTTATAACCAATATACACTTACTAAATATACCTCCACATACTAACACCTACTGGACACGTCAAAATAGGTATGCCTGACTTTTGACTTATCATCGCTGACTCATGTTTACCCACAACATATTTATGTCCACCATGATGGGTTTAACAACAATGAAGTCATTCTGTAACTACAGTAAAGGACTCAAACGTAGTGAGGTGGGTAAGTGCTCCATGTTGAAATTGTGTTTATTATCTGTGTGTGCGTACCTGAGGGAGTGTATGTCTGTGTAATCTGTATCACCTGTCTCTTCTAGGTGGAGGAAGTGCTTCTGGTGAAGGAGGGTCTGAGGAACCCTGAGGGGACCATGGTCATGGAGGACAACCAGACTACACCTCCTCCTGAACCCACAGAGGAACCAGCTGAGCAGCACAGGACCACACACAGTCTCACTGAGGTGAGCCCACTGTAAACTACTGTCTGAATGGTATTAGGTCAATGCCTGTATCCACAAAGCCTCTCAGATTAGGAGTGCTGATCTAGGATCAGTTTTGGCTTTTAGATCATAATGAATAAGACTATTTGGAAAGATTCTAGATCAACACTCCTACTATTTGTGAATAAGGGCCCAGGTCTTGATTCATTTTGTTTTAAGTGTGGGACCATGCCTTTAACTTCCCTTTAAGGTTTTGTTAATTCAGAGGTAATTTTGTGAACGAGTGCTAACTAGCTTAAAGGCAAACACTGGAAGTCTTCGGGCACAGCTAGCAAGCTAGTTAGCTTTAGTTCGCCAAATTACCTCTTAACTGCCTGCATACTGGACACAGAGACAATAATAATATCCACAAGTTCATCTGATTCATCTCTTTAAAGAGTGTCACGTAATCAAATCAACTAACATGTTTGCATTGTACTCATAGCAATCCCTCATTGCCCAATCAGAAAATGCTCCATAGCAGGGTGCTCATATCAGATTTCTTGATCCAACATCCTCTCACTCTGTATCTCTGACAGTCAGTAGATATGGAGGATGGGAAGCCTGATCTGCTGATAGTCAAAGTGGAGACAATAGAAGATGAACCAGAGAGCATTGATCTGCAGAGTGAACTAAAGATGGGAGAGCAAGGTAAGAGAAACACATATAGCTTACATACAGTAATAGAGCTTGAGTGGAAAGAGTGATGCACCTGGCTATGTTTTCTTCATTCATAAAATGAAACCAATACAACTTATGTTTACATACTAAAACACATATAGTTGAAGTCGGAAGTTTACATACACCTTAGCCAAATACATTTAAACTCAGTTTTTCACAATTCCTGACATTTAATCCAAGTACAAATTCCCTGTCTTAGGTCAGTTAGGATCACCACTTTATTTTAAGAATGTCAAATGTCAGAATAATAGTGGAGAGAATGATTCATTTCAGCTTTTATTTCTTTCATCACATTCCCAGTAGGTCAGAAGTTCACATACACTCAATTAGTATTTGGTAGCATTGCCTTTAAATTGTTTAACTTGGGACAAACGTTTTGGGTAGCCTTTCACAAGCTTCCCACAATAATTTGAGTGAATTTTGGCCCATTCCTCCTGACAGAGCTGGTGTAACTGAGTCAGGTTTCTAGGCCTCCTTGCTCGCACATGCTTTTTCAGTTCTGCCCACAAATTTTCTATAGGATTGAGGTCAGGGCTTTGTAATGGCCACTCCAATACCTTGACTTTGTTGTCCTTAAGCCATTTTGCCACAACTTTGGAAGTATGCTTGGGGTTATTGTCCATTTGGAAGACCCATTTGCGACCAAGCTTTAACTTCCTGATTGATGTCTTGAGATGTTGCTTCAATATATCCACATCATTTTCCTGCCTCTTGATGCCATCTATTTTGTGAAGTGCACCAGTCCCTCTTGCATCCCAGCACCCCCACAACATGATGCTGCCACACCCATGCTTAAAGGTTGGGATGGTGTTCTTCGGCTTGCAAGCCTCACTCTTTTTCTTCTAAACATAACCATGGTCATACAGTTCTATTTTTGTTTCATCAGACCAGAGGACGTTTCTCCAAAAAGTACGATCTTTGTCCCCATGTGCAGTTGCAGACCGTAGTCTAGCATTTTTATGGCGGTTTTGGAGCAGTGGCTTCTTCCTTGCTGAGCGGCCTTTCAGGTTATGTCGATATAGGACTCGTTTTATTTTGGATATAGATTATTTTGTACCGGTTTCTTCCAGCGTCTTCACAAGGTCCTTCGCTGTTGTTCTGGGATTGATTTGCACTTTTCGCACTAACGTACATTCATCTCTAGGAGACAGAATGCGTCTCCTTCCTGAGCAGTATGAAGGCTGCGTGGTCCCATGGTGTTTATACTTGCGTAATATTGTTTGTACAGATGAACGTGGTACCTTCAGGCGTTTTGAAAATTGTTCCCAAGGATGAACCAGAGTTGTACTTGACCAGGTAATTGACTTAAATGCCATATTTAGAGTTCTCTGCCATGTTTGTATATGTCTATTTTGTAACCTTTTCCTGCAGGTGGTTGGCTGGAGCCTAACAAGGGAGACTGGGTGGCTATCTTGGATTCCCAGCCGGGCGCAGCCAAGGACTCAGGGGACCTTATCACTGAGCAGGGCGAGATAGTGGAGGTCAGTGGATGGGACAGAGTCCTCAACTCTGGGCTGGGGAACAACACTGTTAGCCACAACCAGAAACAGACAGTCGAACACAAAACAACAACTGAATTTTTTTTATTTTTTTTATTAAAACAAATGTAATTTCACCTTTATTTAACCAGGTAGGCAAATTGAACAAGTTCTCATTTAGAATTGCGACCTGGCCAAGATAAAGCAAGCAGTTTGACACATACAACAACACAGAGTTACACATGGAGTAAAACAAACATATAGTCAATAATATAGTAGAAAAATAAGTCTATATACAAAGTGAGCAAATGAGGTGAGATAAGGGAGGTAAAGGCAAAAAAGGCCACGGTGGCAAAGTAAATACAATATAGCAAGTAAAACACGAATGGTAGATTATAGTGGAAGAAAGTGCAAAGTAGAAATAGAAATAATGAGGTGCAAAGGAGCTAAATAAATAAATAAATACAGTAGGGGAAGAGGTAATTGTTTGGGCTAAATTATAGATGGGCTATGTACAGGTGCAGTAATCTGTGAGCTGCTCTGAGAGCTGGTGCTTAAAGCTAGTGAGGGAGATAAGTGTTTCCAGTTTTAGAGATTTTTGTAGTTCGTTCCAGTCATTGGCAGCAGAGAACTGGAAGGAGAGGCGGCCGAAGGAGGAATTGGCTTTGGGGGTGACCAGAGAGATATACCTGCTGGAGCGCGTGGTACAGGTGGGTGCTGCTATGTTGACCAGCGAGCTGAGATAAGGGGGAACTTTACCTAGCAGGGTCTTGTAGATGACCTGGAGCCAGTGGGTTTGGCGACGAGTATGACGCGAGGGCCAGCCAACGAGAGCGTACAGGTCGCAGTGGTGGGTAGTATATGGGGCCTCTGGTGACAAAACGGATGGCACTGTGATAGACTGCATCCAATTTATTGAGTAGGGTATTGGAGGCTATTTTGTAAATGACATCGCCGAAGTCGAGGATCGGTAGGATGGTCAGTTTTACGAGGGTATGTTTGGCAGCATGAGTGAAAGATGCTTTGTTGCAAAATAGGAAGCCAATTCTATATTTAACTTTGGATTGGAGATGTTTGATGTGAGTCTGGAAGGAGAGTTTACAGTCTAACCAGACACCTAGGTATTTGTAGTTGTCCACATATTCTAAGTCAGAACCGTCCAGAGTAGTGATGCTGGACAGGCAGGCAGGTGCGGGCAGCGATTGGTTGAAGAGCATGCATTTAGTTTTACTTGTATTTAAGAGCAGTTGGAGGCCACGGAAGGAGAGTTGTATGGCATTGAAGCTCGTCTGGAGGGTAGTTAGCACAGTGTCCAAAGAAGGGCCAGAAGTATACAGAATGGTGTCGTCTGCGTAGAGGTGGATCAGAGACTCACCAGCAGCAAGAGCGACATCATTGATGTATACAGGGAAAAGAGTCAGCCCAAGAATTGAATCCTGTGGCACCCCCATAGACTGCCAGAGGCCCGGACAACAGGCCATCCGATTTGACACACTGAACTCTATCAGAGAAGTAGTTGGTGAACCAGGCGAGGCAATCATTTGAGAACCCAAGGCTATTGAGTCTGCCGATGAGGATGTGGTGATTGACAGAGTCGAAAGCCTTGGCCAGGTCAATGAATACGGCTGCACAGTATTGTTTCTTATCGATGGTGGTTAAGATATCGTTTAGGACCTTGAGCGTGGCTGAGGAGCACCCATGACCAGCTCTGAAACCAGATTGCATAGCGGAGAAGGTACGGTGGGATTCGAAATGGTCGGTAATCTGTTTCTTGACTTGGCTTTCGAAGACTTTAGAGAGGCAGTGTAGGATAGATATAGGTCTGTAGCAGTTTGGGTCAAGAGTGTGTCCCCCTTTGAAGAGGGGGATGACCACAGCTGCTTTCCAATCTTTGGGAATCTCAGACGACACGAAAGAGAGATTGAAGAGGCTAGTAATAGGGGTTGCAACAATTTCGGCAGATAATTTTAGAAAGAAAGGGTCCAGATTGTCTAGCCCGGCTGATTTGTAGGGGTCCAGATTTTGCAGCTCTTTCAGAACAGCTGACTGGATTTGGGAGAAGGAGAAATGGGGATGGCTTGGACGAGTTGCTGTGGGGGGTGCAGTGCTGTTGACCGGGGTAGGGGTAGCCAGGTGGAAAGCATGGCCAGCCATAGAAAAATGCTTATTGAAATTCTCAATTATAGTGGGTTTATTGGTGGTGACAGAGTTTCCTATCCTCAGTGCAGTGGGCAGCTGGGAGGAGATGCTCTTATTCTCCAAGGACTTTAGTGTCCCAGAACTTAGTCTCCATGACAACAGACTGACTGAGCCCCAAATGAAAAGACTACAGTTTACTATAGAATACTAAAATACTTAGTATAGAATTCTGTAGTAAACTGTAGTATACTGTAGAATACTATATTACACATTAGTATCCTCAATCATGAGGTGCTTACTATAGAATGTTGTAGTAAATACTCCAGTATTTTCCCACCCAAAAAACACTAATGCCTGCAAAAACACTACAGTCCGCAAAAACACTACAGTTTTGTAATTCTAGTACAGTGCCTTCAGAAAGTACTCACACCCCTTGACTTTTTCCATATTTTGTTGTTATAGCTTGAATTAAAAATGTATTACATTTAGATTCAGTCACTGATCTACACACAATAATACCCCATAATGTCAAAGTGGAATGATGTTTTTATACATTTTTACATGTATAAAAAGTGGCGCAGCAGTCTAAGGTACTGCATTGCAGTGCTAGAGGCGTCTCTACAGATCCAGGATCGATCCTGGGGGCTGTGTCGCAGTCAGACGCGACCGGGAGACCCATGAGGTGGCGCACATTTGGCCCAGCGTCGTCCGGGTAAGGGGAGGGTTTGGCCGGCTGGGATGTCTTTGTCCAATCACGCTCAAGCGACTCCTCTATGTGGCGGCCGGGTGCATTCACGGTCACCTCGGTCGCCAGCTGTATGGTGTTTCCTCCGACACATTGGTGCAGCTGGCTTCCGGGATTAAGCGAGCAGTGTGTCAAGAAGCAGTGCGGTTTGGCGGGGTCGTGTTTTGGAGGACGCATGGCTCTCTACTTTTGCCTCTCCAGAGTCCGCACGGGAGTTGCAGCGATGGGACAAGACTGTAACTATCAATTGGATATCACGAAAATTGGGGAGAAAAAGGGGTAAAAAGTACCCCCCCACAAAAAAATTCTAATATAAAAGCTGAAATGTTTTGAATCAGTAAGTATTCTCAACCCCTTTGTTATGGCAAGTCTAAATAAGTTCAGGAGTAAACATTTGCTTAACAAGTCACATAATAAGTTGCATGGACTCACTCTGTGTGTAATAATAGTGTTTAACATGATTTTTGAATGACTACTTCATCTCTGTACTCCACACATACAATTATCTGTAAGGTCCCTCAGTCGAGCAGTGAATTTCAAACACAAATTCATCCTCAAAGACCAGGGAGGTTTTCCAATGCCTCGCAAAGAAGGGCACCTATTGGTAGATGGGTAAAAAATAACAAAAGCAGACAATGAATATCCCTTTTGATGGTGTATCAATACACCCAGTCACTACAAAGATACAGACGTCCTTCCTAACTCAGTTGCCGGAGAGGAAGGAAACCGCTCAGGGATTTCACCATTAGGCCAATGGTGACTTTAAAACAGTTAATGATTTTAATGGCTATGATAGGAGAAAACTGAGGATGTATCAACAAGATTGTAGTTACTCCACAATACTAACTTAAATGAAAGAGTGAAAAGAAGGAAGCCTGTACAGAATAAATAATATTCCAAAACATGCATCCTATTTGCAACAAGACACTAAAGTAAAACTGCAAAGAATGTGGCAAAGAAATTCACTTTATGTCCTCAATACAAAGTGTTATGTTTGATGCAAATCTAACACAACACATTACTGAGTATCACTCTAAATATTTTCAAGCATGGTGGTGGCTGCATCATGTTATAGGTATGCTTGTCATCCGCAAAGACTAGAGAGTTTTTTGGGATAAAAAGAAACAGAATAGAGGTAAGCACATGGAAAAAAAACTAGAGAATGTAAAAAAAAAAAGTTTTTGATTTGTCATTATAGGGAATTGTTGTGTAGGTTGATGAGGGGGAAAAAAACGATTTAATAAATGTTAGAAAAAGGCTGAAACCTAACTAAATGTGAAAAAAGTCAAGGAATATGAATACTTTCCGAAGGCACTGTGTTCCCTACAGGTTATCGAAAAGAGCAGAAGCTCTTAACTATCCGTTCAGACCCCAGTTCTACTTACCTACACGTCAAAGATAATAAAACAAAAACACTATAGTAAATGCTAGTAATATCAGCAAAAACACTACCGTAAATACTACAGTCCACAAAAAAACACTAGTGTAAATACTACAGTATACAACAGTCTGCAAAAGCACTACATTCATTACTATAGTTTATACTACAGTTATTTTACTACAGTGTTTATATAGTAAGGGAATACCCCTATGAAATGTACAAAAATAAATGGCAAAATATTGGCATTGGACGAAACATATACACAATCGCAAATACCACTCAAATGGACGGCAGATCATCCAAACCTTATAGCAAGTGGCATATGGCAAATGCCAAGTGTCATACAACAAAAATCCCAAAGATGGCGATCGCGCTCCACCGTAGATTTTCATATTGCAAATGGACACAAAGTCAAGACCCAAGGGTCAAATTTTGAAAATGTAAAAAAAATAATCTAAAATACAACCACCTCTAAAAAAAAAATAATTGCTTTCTGGACCTTTTTTTGTCAATTATACATATAACAACCGTGTGAACATACCTTTGTCTTATTTTATTGAGTTTGTCCATAACACCTATGTTTTGTCCTTTTGCATTATATAATCATAGGAAGTCAAAAGTCAGTAAACCATGTCCAAATGGCATAAGAAATGTCCAAATACCATACATAAGTATTGAAAGTACCAAATCAGGATGTTATGTCCATTTGCCATCTTTGATCATA
The DNA here is from genome assembly GCF_965601325.2 of Salmo salar. Lineage (NCBI taxonomy): Eukaryota > Metazoa > Chordata > Actinopteri > Salmoniformes > Salmonidae > Salmo > Salmo salar. Next base: position 26,076,648 of record NC_138294.1, on the reverse strand, counting down.
GGAAGTCGGTTTCCAAACCCAAAAGTCAGTGAACAATGTCCAAATGGCATAAGAAATGTCCAAATGGCATTTATACTGACCAAATGATATATCACTATGTCCATTTGCAATGTCTTTCAATGGGCATTTACCATCACAAATTTCACATGCTCAAATATACTGCAGAAATACCGAATTGACTGGCCCGTTGAACTCGGGATGGCCGGGCAGTGATAGTGGTTCCTCTCCATCGCTCGTTGGTGTTCATTTCAGCATGTCAATTTGGTGATGGTTCATCATTGTTTAAACTTATTGCAAATGTACAAAAGTCAGCCAGCAAATCAGCGTCCATCAGTCAATAAGATATCATTCTGACACCAAACTGATACAAACTGACACCAAACCCACTTTGTCCAACTCGTTTAGAAGCCAACTATCACATATTTCAGAGCAGGCCCAAAATTCACAGCGCCTTCTGTTTAAACCATAATAAAAACATAAAACACGTAGTTACGTTCTAGCTTCGGGTTCAGTTCCGACATTATGTTTAGGCCTAGCTGAGGCGACCCCCGAATCATGAGTTTCGGCTCCATAGGTCATTCGGAGCCTGACCAACGACCTTAATTAGTGCTGAAAATTCACTTATTTCGGGTTTTGCTACGGGGTCCCTGAAGGAGCTACCGGACAGAAACGTTAGGGTCCGTCTCTATGAGCCGAGGCGGTTTCAATGCATCTAGTCTTGTGAGTTTGGGACTTTTCTAAATGTCGTCATTTACGCGATGGTCAAAATGAATTGAAGTCATTGCAAATTTACGAGGCTGTTTCTCGGCCTGAGAACCTTCTAGAGCCACATAACTCACCGTGAACTATCGACTTAAGCTCAAGAACATTTATTTAAAGTTTCAGAGCTCTAGGTCTGACGGTTCTTTGATGGTTCTAACGCAGGTAACTATTGCAGGCTCTGTGTGTCTGTAAGCCTCACACTGTGTCACTCCCCATTGACTGTGTGTGTGTGTGAGTTCAGAAAATCACAGAAATCACGTAGAGCTCCGAAACCTGCCTTAACGGATTCGTCTGAACATGCCGCAACTGGATCTGTAACCTTTTGGGGGGAAAAACTAATTTCTTTAACCATCACCCATTGTACGATTTCTCGTAAATTACGATAGATAAATGTCTGGTTATTTTTTTCCTTAGTCCGTAGGTTCATATACTTTGACGTGAAGCGGTCAAATTAGCGCTCTGTCATTTTTTACCTTTAATCCCAGAAAATGGGCCTTAACTCAAAATCGTTGAGGCCTTGACGACGACTTGTTTCTGGGCTAGAAGCCCATTTGGCCAAACCCGTGCTCACCAAGTTTCTTCTTCAAAGTCTTTTCCGTGATGCTTAGTCCATTTCCAATAAGCAGCCAGTCGCCATCTGGTGGAATTTTCCAGAACAGCGGAAAAACGACACATTTTTTTAAAAAATATATAAAAAGGGAACCAAATGTCCGAGACACTTCATTTGATGGCTTCCCGGAAGATCTGGCCCTGGGGCACGACCCAAGACAGTCAGCCTATTTTAATAACACTCGCGGACGTCTAGTAAGGGACCGTACATTTGCAATATGGAGATCCTCATCAATCATAGGGGAAATGCCAAAAAGTGCCCTTCATGTATGGAAATACTACAGTAAAGTCTGCAAAAACACTACAGTGAATACTATAGTATTTATACCATACTATAGTACTTTTTCATGTGGGCGACCAGAGTGAGGTGTAGATTTGGTCCGCGATGATGGGGAGGTGTCCGTATGCAGCTGGAGAGAACAGCGACAGACTCGGCTAGCGATGACCCGTCCTGCTCCTATAGTTGTGATTGAGAGACTGATGGCGCCTCAGGTTAACAGGTGTTGCCTTCAGCCTGCCTTCTATAGGATCAATCAACTGGAACATGGACCCTGCAACAACACACACTCCCCGGCCTTCGTCCTCCTCACACTCTCCTAATGTTAATCCAGACCTCAGACAATGCCAGCGCCTCAACACAAAATGGCTACACAAGCCCATTGACAAATGACAGTAGTAGAGATAGAATCAGTAAAGGAGGCAGTGCCAAAGAGAAGTGCTTCCCGTGTTCATTCTGTGGGAAAGCCTTCAGTTTGCCCAAACAGGTGGCGATCCACCAGAATGCACACTGGGGAGAACTGTTCAGCTGCCACCTGTGCGGGGCCAGTTTCTCTGACTCATTCAACCTGAAGAGGCACCAGAGTCCACATGGGAGAAATCCTACAGCTGCCCAAGTCTGAGAAGAGGTTCTCCCACCAGCACCAGCTGAATATGGACCAGAAGGTCCACACTAGGTCCACACTAGAGAGAGACAGTTTGCCTGTACTCACTGCAGGAAGAGGTTCTCAGAGAGGAGCTGCCTCAGGATTAGGGTTGCACATTTTGGGGAATATTCAGAGGTGGAAACTTTCCATGGGAATTAATGTGAAAATATGGGAATTAACTGAAATGTATGCAAATTAATATTAATACAATTTAAATGTGGATGTTTTTGGCATTGGATATATTTACCATATCATATGGAGACATAAACCTTTTACCTTATAATAAGTAGGCATAATTGCAAATAGAAATAAAAACGATTTAGTTACGTATTGAACTTAAATTGAGTTGACTCTTCACATGGGATGATATCACTGAACAACAAAAGAAAGGGAATATTGTATGATCCCCAATGACCCATCGTATCTCCCAAAAACGTTTTCAACATACATCTGTAAAATGATAGACTAGAAACTAAAGCTTTGTCTGTCTTCCTCTCAGGCTTCCATGTCTTCTCCCTGGACCTCCTCAATGTCCACCTCTTGAACATCATACTCTAAGGCCTCATCTTCACTGTCACTTTCCAACCTTGTTGAGGATGGCTCGTTATCAGGCTCAAAAAGCCTCAAATTTGCCCGGATGGCCACCAATTTTTCAACCCTTGAATTGATCTGCCTGTTGCGTGCTTTGATGTGTGTGTTCCCAAACAAGAACCAGTTGCGCTCTGAGGTGGCTGATGTTGGTGGGATTTGGAGGATGATGTAGGCAACAGGGGAAAGAGCCTCAGATCCACAAAGTCCCTTCCACCAGGTGGCTGATGAGATATGTTGGCACGACTGCCATATTGCATCTCCATTCTAAAGCCCTTGCTTGGAAGTGTACATCACCAGACTGCCAAGAACCTTGCCCTCATCCAGGCCAAGGTGGCGAGACACGGTAGTGATGACACCATAGGGCTTGTTGATCTCTGCACCAGACAGAATGCTCTTGCCAGCATACTTGGGGTCCAACATGTACGCTGTGGCGTGTATGGGCTTCAGGCAGAAGTCTTCATGCTTTTTGATGCATTTCAGAACTGCAGTTTCCTCTGCTTGGAGCAACAGTGAAGTGGGCATGGCAGTACAGATTTCTCTCTTACATCGGCAAGCAGAGTCTGAACATCAGACAGGATGGCATTGTCTCCCTCAATCCTTGAAATGGCTTCTGCTATAGGTTTCAGGAGTTTCAGGCTGCTTACCACTCTCTCCCAAAATACTTGATGGGGCTGTCCATATCAGCAGACTGTGATATGGCCATTTCTTGGAGAGACCCCTTCCCGTCCAGGAGACTGTCAAACATGATGACAACACCATCCCAATGGGCATTGCTGGGCAGCTTCAATGTGGTGCTCTTATTCTTCTCACTTTTCTTGGTGAGGTAGATTGCTGCTATAATTGATGACCCTTCACATACCTAACCATTTCCTTGGCTCTCTTGTAGAGTGTATCCATTGTTTTCAGTGCCATGATGTCCTTGAAGAGCAGATTCAATGTATGAGCAGCACAGTCAATGGGTGTGAATGTGAGGGTAGGAGTGAGGGTAGGACTCCTCCACTTTAGACCAAGCAGCCTTCATGTTCGCAGCATTGTCGTCACCAGATCAAATAGCTTCCGTGGTCCAAAGTCGTTGATGACTGCCTTCAGCTCATCTGCAATGTAGAGACCGGTGTGTCTGTTGTCCCTTGTGTCTGTGCTCTTGTAGAATACTGGTTGAGGGGCGGAGATGTAGTTAATTATTCCTTGCCCACGAACATTCGACCACCCATCAGAGATGATTGCAATACAGTCTCTTTCTCTATGATTTTCTTGACCTTCACTTGAACTCTGTTGAACTCTGCATCCAGCAAATGAGTAGATAAAGCATGTCTGGTTGGAGGGGTGTATGCTGGGAAAAGAACATTCAGAAATGTATCAGTTGCATACACAGCTCGAGCAAGACATTCATCTGCATTTCCATGACTACATTCCTCCATTGAATCAAAAAAACTTCTGATTCCAGGAGGACCATGAGCTGTTGCTATCGATAAGGTGTCTGATTCATCATTTTCACCTTGAATAGAAGTAGAGGGACTTTTGTCAGAGGTTGCTTGTTGTGAGCGCTGAGGGAACTTTATGCACTTGGCCAGAGGATTCTGCATCTTTGTTGCATTCTTCACATATCATTTGGCACAGTATCTTCTACATTGGTTGCAGTGCAATGTCTCCACACATCAGATAGTGCCTGTGGCATTTTCCTGTAAAGATTAGAAAAAATGAGTGAAAACCCCAAATACAATTCCATGTACAGATAAATAGTTAAGCAGTTAGATTAAACGACTCCTTTGTAATATAAATGTTTTAAAATGAAACATGTATGGAAACAGGTGAATTAACACTCAGTTAGCAGGCTCAAGCAAGATGAAACCCACATGGTAGCAAAAACTAACTAGCAGAAATTGTTAACAAGTTAGAAATGATTTAAACACACTTTGCTGTAGGCTACTATTTACTAGTTAACAAAAAAATTATCTATGTCATATAAAATATATTCACCCCACCCAGTATTGTAATCAAAACTTACCAGAAAGCATGTAGTCCTTGGCTCAGACAGTGTAGTAGCGTGGGCTCAATAGCGTCTCAGTGTGCAAGATCTTGAGAATCAGCTGTACATGTGATTGAAGAATACACTGTGCATGCAGAGGGTTGCAATTCCATTGAATTGGGGATAGTTTAACCAAAAGATGCCACAAGACCTAGAATTACCTTGCGTATCCCACAAAAAAGGTTCACTGTTATAAGCTAACTTATTTGATGAATTTAAGCAAAATTCCCCAAATTCCAGGGCTTAACTTCCCATGGACAATTTCCGGAAAAATTCAGGAAATTTACCAGAAGGTTTCCCGACCCTTTGCAACCCTACTCAGGATACACCACAAGAAAATGCACACGGCCCATGTATAGTGACATGTAATGTAGTACTAGTTTGTTTGGAGTTAATTCTGTTGTTTTAGATGTAGTGGGGAACTGGATGATGTGAACTGAGGAAAGAATTAGTATCATGAGGCAGAGTAGAAGGAATGGTGATGGTTGGTGTGATGTCTGTAAAAATGCTTCACTGATGAAAAGTGACAATCTGTGTCCCTATAGGTTTATATTTTAAAATGGGGGAAATGATCGTGCCTTAAAGGCTCAGTGCAATCAAAAACATGAGAGATTTAGATGTATTTTCTCATTGATGTTAGAATAATACTGTGCAATTGTGAAAATTATAACACCCTTTTAGTGTAAGAGCTGTTTGAAAAGCCCACCTGAAATGTCTGCCTGTTTTGTCCCTGCCTCGTGGCACACTAGTTAATAGACCAATAAGATAGTTCCAACCCTCTCTGCCAATAACAGTTAGTTTGAGTTTTCCCCTCTCCACTCAGACCACTCCCAGACAGTCCCAGCTAAATTCTTCCTTGAGAAATTGCTCTTTGCTAAGAAGCTATTTTTGTTTCTTTTTTACCATTTAAATTGAAAAAAGTCACACTAAGGTGCTTAATTGTTACTCAGAAATGATTAGATATGGAGATAAAAACGGCTGCATTGGCTCTTTAATTCATGTTTACTTTACATAATGTAGTGAAGCTGTGTGTAATGTAATGTTGAACCTTTTCCAAGGTATTCTAAAATTAACTTTATCAAAGCGAAGGTAGCAGATTTGTTGCCATAGTGAGAAGTTATTCTAAAATAAGTGCTGTAACATTATTTGAGCGTATGACCATTTTGTTGAAGTTAAATACAAAATTGACTCTGTACTGACTTGGTTATTTTTGTATCATTGCAGGGACTGAGTTTCCCTTATCTCAGTCTAACCAAAATATACTTAATTCTTGAATCAACACGTGGACATAAAAAAAAAAAAAAACTCCAATGGCTCCACATTGTTAGGTACTTGAATCACAGTGTTAGAGGCTTGACTGGTTAACAGTTTATAATATCATGTTTCTGTGTGTACAGCAAAGAGTTTCTTATATAAACCTTTATGCTTTTCTGTTCAATTTGTCTTCACAGTCTGCATTCCATGAAGACCAGCTGATGTCCGGTGTTGCTGACGGGAGAGACTGGACCTCTGCAGCGGCTGGTCACAAACCCTGGCCATGGATCAGGACTCTGGATCAGGAGCCGTCACTCTTCCTTCCCGAGTCACAACTAGGACCCAACCGTGAGGGACAGAGACTCCACCACCACACAGAACACAACCAGTGGACAGGTGGACTGAACAACCCCAGTCCTGGTGGTCATCAGAGAGGCAGAGACTCCAGTCTGCAGCCCAGACCCTTATCTTCACAGTCTCAGTGCAGGGATGAAGCAGGGCCTGGGGCTGATAGAGATAGACCCTCCTGTTCCTATGATACAAACACCACAGTATCCATGATGAAAAGATCCGGTCACCCTGGGGTTCAGCCTTCACAGAGCGTGGTGGGAGATGCTCCTGGTGGTAGTCTTTCAGGAAGTCTGTCTTCTTTGGGGTCTCGTCTAATGCCTGCTGACTGGGTTCATAGAAGGTCTGAGTCTGGACCTGGGGCTAGCCTTCCTCAGCTACCTCATGGTTACCCCACCAATACAGACAGGGTCAGGATGGACGTTCACAACGAGAAGTACCTAGCCTATAACACAGCACACAATCCCAACAACACTCAAACAATGGCTAGAGGTCAAGGAGGGAGCTCAAAGACTAACCACCTGAGGGTGGTCACTCCTGCTTCTACCTCCTCTGGTGTCATTGGGTCACAACGTGTAAGGCCGACCATTAGGACAGATGCCGACAAGCCGTACGCCTGCCTCACGTGTGGGAAGCGCTTTGCTGAGGCGAACTATGTGAAGAAGCACCAGACTGTTCACACCAAGGAGAGGCCCTTCAAGTGTAAGCTGTGTTACAAGAGCTTCTCCTTCCAGAATAACCTTATCAGACATAGGAGTGTCCACAATGGGAAGAAATCGTAGAAGTGTGTGAGATGTACGCAGGGGATATCTGGGAACCATTCTTTAGTTGACAAACACTACATGACCAAAGCTATGTGGACACCCCTTCAAATTAGTGGATTCGGCTATTTCAGCCACACCTATTACTGACAGGTGTATACAATCGAGCACACAGCCATGCAATTGCCATAGACAAACATTGGCAGTAGAATGGCCTGTACTGAAGAGCTCAGGGACTTTCAACGTGGCACCATCATAGGATGCCTTTCCAACAAGTCAGTTCATAAAATTTCTGCCCTGCTAGAGCTGCTCCAGTCAACTGTAAGTGCTGTTATTGTGAAGTGGAAACGTTTAGGAGCAACAACGGCTCAGCCATGACGTGGTAGGCCACACAAGCTCAGAAAACGGGAGCGGTGAGTGCTGAAGCCTGTAGCACATAAATTGTCGGTCCTTGGTTGCAACACTCACTACGAGTTCCAAACTGCCTCTGGAAGGAACGTCAGCACAAATACTGTTCATCGGGAGCTCCATGAAATGGGATTCCATGGCTGAGCAGCCACACACAAGCCTAAGATCACTATGCGCAATGCCAAGCGTCAGCTGGAGTGGTGTAAAGCTCGCCAACATTGGACTCTAGAGCAGTGGAAACGCGTTCTCTGGCGTGATGAATCACGCTTCACCATCTGGCAGTCCAATGGATGAATCTGGGTTTGGCGGATGCAGGGAGAATGCTACCTGCCCAAATGCATAGTGCCAACTGTAAAGTTTGGTGGAGGAGGAATAATTGTCTGGTGCTGATGATTCTGTGCTTCCAACTTTGGCAACAGTTTGGGGAAGGCCCTTTCCTGTTTCAGCATGACAATGCCCCTCTTCACAAAGCGAGGTCCATACAGAAATGGTTAGTCAAGATCGGTGTGGAAGAACTTGACTGGCCTGCACAGAGCCCTGATCTCAACCCCATCGAACACCTTCGGGCTGAATTGGAACGCAGACTGCGAGCCAGGCCTAATCGCCCAACATCGGTGCTGGACCTCACTAATGCTTTTGTGACTGAATGGAAGCAAAACCCTGCAGAAATGTTCCAACATGTGGTCGAAAAGCCTTCCCTGAAGAGTGGAGGCAGTTATATCAGCAAAGTGGGGACCAACTCCATATTAATGCCCATGATTTTGGAATGCAATGTTCGACGAGCAGGAGTCCACATACTTTTGGTCATGTAGTGTATTATAGTTTTGTGAAGTGTATTGGGGTAAGATTTTTTTTTTTTTGATTACCAGGTCCATCGTTTGAGCATCTGGGTACGCTCATATTCTTATATGTAAGAGCGTCTGCTAAATGACGTAAATGTAAAATACAGACTTGTTGTTTGGTGTGCTGGCATAGCCTAAACACGGTCATGTTATTATATTCATACACTGAATTTGGTTTTGCCTATGTTCAGTTCATAACAAACATTTTGCACAGGCACAATCTTTCCACTATTTTGGATTTGAGTTTTCTCCCGGGTCCCTAAAACTCCTTGCTCCGCGAGCGAAGCTGAACTCGAAAAGACAACTTTACCGATGTTAACTATATTAGCCTAGGCTAACAGTGATGTATTCATTCGATTTATGCCATTATTCTGGTGAGTACTGTTTTATTTAGTCTAAGGCAACAAGTTATGGCAAGAGAAGCTCCATGTATCTAACTAGACAAGCAGATGAAAACATCACACAACACCCATGACTGAGCCTGGCAGACCGCGAAAAAAAACAACATTAAACGGCGTAAGATTTTACATGCCACTGTATCCCGTCAAAAATCAACATAACCCATAGCCGGATTTCTCATAATCGGGATACGAGTTCATCCGGGATATTGTACGGGACGTGATGTTTATATGCCTCAACTCAAAAACATAATACTTGAGTATCTTCAAAAATAACGGGATATTAGTGCGCATGTAAATGTTTGGCGATAAATGGAACTATTTCGAGTAGAAGAAATATGAGACACATATGGATAACCATGGTAGTAATTGAAAGGGAACACTGGAGATTATGGGGAAATGCAGACGAAAGGTAAGGACACAACGGTTACCTGGCAAGACGGAATCCAAACATTACACTGGATTTTATGTGCATTTTACATTTATTGTACTTTCAGCAGCATCTGTCTAATGAAATCTTATCACTAAAGGAAAGAGCTTTCAATTATTAAATGCATATTTTTATTGCTTTGTCATTGAGCAACTTAAGCTTTACGCAATCCAAAAACGGTTCATTATAGATCGCAATCTGGGTCAGGTGGGCATCATTGGAAAGCTTATCCTATTGCCAAAAATGCCTAGGTAAATTATAAAATAATGTAGGCTTTTCATAAGGCTTAACACAAGGCCTGGTGAACAGTGGCGGTTCTAGACCATTTCAACTGGGGGGGGGGGGGGCAAGCTGGGGCCAGTTGTACTGTTAGAGGGGCCAGTTATATTAGACGTTATTGTCCTCATCGTTTTCTTCACTGCATTAGCAGGCAAAAGACCATGTTCATAATCATCATCGTTGCCATTGTCTAATAACGGATGTAAAAAAAGAATGATAGCAAAAATTAGTTATGTAAAAATTATTTCACACTCCACATTTAGGGGGGCCACAAGGGGGTACACAATTGTTGTCACAGGGGCACTGCCTGATTCAACTTGTCAACTAATCATCAAGCCCTCAATAAGTTGAATGAGGTGTGTTGGTCCAGGGCTACATTAAAAATGTGTACTGTTGGGTACTCGAGGACCAGGTTTGGGAAACACTGGTAGTTTACATAAGCAGTACCGTATTTCAAAGAGCAGCGCGCATAGCCTTTTCATTTAGCCACACCCTTTACACTGAAGAGAAAGGGTATTATTGGTTGGCATCATAGTTTAAACGGAAATGAACAGTGGCCAACAACACATTCCACGTTAGCGTTTTTACGGTTATTATTTAGACTTTAATTAACACCATGGGACTCAAAATATGACTTTAACTGCACAGCATCGCATACTTACCCTGGGTATTGTTTAATTCGCGTTGGAGACAGGACTTGGTTGACAGATGTTATCTAGGTAACGCTAGCTAGGTGCTAACGTTAGCTAACAATGGATAACTGTGTGGTTTTTCACACTCAAATAGCCTCAATCTTGGAGGTGCTAGCGAATGCAGCCGTGGCAGACATCTGTAAACTCATAGAAAACGACTATGCAGTGTTTCGTTTGGAAATTTCTCAAAGCCAGAAAGAAAACGGGGCATTGCGGAGGAAACTGCAGCTTTTGGAACTGAAGGTGGCACGGGAGCGCGTCCTCGCCAGTCGTCCCAGTAGTGTCAAGATCCTCGACCAATACAGAGGAATGGCAAGAGGTACATTTTGCATGAGGCTACGGCGCCTTTCGCCATTCATATATACTGTAGCTCAGTGCCTGTCGCCGCGTTCACCTCTGCACATTTGTTCAGATGTTACACAGAATAGGGTCTTGGTCAGTTTTTGAATAGTATGCAATCATTCCCCTGATTACTTAGTTATCTTGCGCAAAGACACTATCATATTCTAACCACTTTTTTTTACTGCATTTCCTATTATTCACTTAGTGAAAACAATGTGATGCATGGAACAATCTAGTGTTCTATAAATAGTATATCAGTAAGTAATGAGAAGTGTTACCTTACATCCGGCCAATTTTAGACAGTATTAAAACTGTAAATAGTGTACAATATACAGTTGAACATTGACAGTATCTAACGACCTATTTTCCCCCAATCACTCTCTCAGGTGATGGAAATCTCACTGGAGGCCACAGGAGCTTTGTGAAGCCAGCGGGGCACCATACATGGAGAGATGACCAACCAATCACTGTTGATGATGAGAGTGGAACCTCAACCCAGCACGTTATCGTGATAGAGGTTAGTTTAATAGTGTTGCATAAAAAATGTGTTACTTTGTAATCAAATGTGGCCTGTTTATTTCAGAAAGGCTCCACTCAGCTATTCACTTGCTTGTGTCCTAATTTATCTGCCAAAGGGGAGCTTGTGTTGTGAGACTTCCCTACGACATTGCTATCCAATTCTACTCATGTACCGGTAATAACGTCCTATTTTTTGGTCAGTCTGCAGATGCAGAGGCTACAGGTCCTGGGGTCAAGCTGGAGAAGACTGAAGGAGAGGTGGAACCACGGCAAAGCAGAGACATCCAGACTGGAGCGCCCCCTGTAGCCACGAAGGACCCCACCATCGCCCCAGCGCCTCTCAAGACCCGACGCAGCATCACAGAGGTCAGTGGAACGCCGAAAGCCGCCTTGAAGTCAGAGACAGACACAGAGACTTTAACTGTAACACACAGGCTCTTACACCCAGGATCCGACCCAGAGAGACTGGTGCCACTGGGCTGTCCTCCTGCTCCCGGATCAGAGTACTTACCGGTATTTCATCAGAGCCAGAGGACGGATCATTCCCATGGTGATGGTGACGCTTTAGACACTGGGGTTGATCTGTCTGGTTCTTACACTACAGAGATGGACCCTGACAACATATCCTTGAGGTTAGAGACACAGACTGATCTGTCTAGAGGGGACTGGAACCAGTACAGTAGTAGTGTATACTCTGAAGGGTGCCTAGATAAGAAAGGGGAGGTTATAGTGGTAGATGAGGTGAAAGTGGAGGGCTACGCTCCTCCCACATGGAATGCAGATAGTCACCTAGGAGACGGACACTTACAGGGCAGAGATTTCTTAGATTACAGGGGAAGTTCAGAGACAAATCAACATTTTGTCACCCACTCCCCTTTACACACGCTGAGGGATCGCGACCCAGTATCTCCGTCGATGGGGCCTCCTGATTCACATGGCCACGTCCTTTTTGATCAGGTATTGAACTCAATCGACAGGGCTAGAGCCCAGGCTCAGGGAGGGGGAGCAACATCAGGCAATAGTAAAGAGAAACGGTTCCTTTGCATGTTCTGTAACAAAGGTTTCAGCTGCCCCCAGAAAGTGGAGATCCACCAGAGGGTCCACACAGGGGAGAAACCCTTCAGCTGTACCCAGTGTTACATGTGCTTCGCCCAGGCTGGTGACCTGAAGAGGCACCAGATGGTCCACACAGGGGAGAAACCTTACAGCTGCCCCCAGTGTGAGAAGAGGTTCTCCCGCCAGCACCAGCTGAAGAGGCACCTGAAGGTCCACACGGGAGAGAGGCCGTTCGCCTGTGCGCACTGCAGGAAGAGGTTCTCAGAGAGGAGCTACCTCAGGATACACCAGGAGAAAAACCATTCTACTCTATAACATAGAAAGTCACCATTCCACTCGATACCATCTGACGTTTAGATCAAACCCTGCATTAAATACAGATGAATTGTAATTGTTGTCAACAGAAAAGACCCACAGATACATTTGGAATAACGAGAGTAACCGATTTCAGTGTTCAATTTTCCTGGGTAGAATATTGCATCCAGTGTGATATACACTGAGTATACAAAACATTAAGAACCTCTGCTCTTTCCATGACATAGACTGACTAGGTGAAGGCTTTGATCCCTTATTGATGTCACTTATTAAATCCACTTCAATCAGTGTAGATGAAGGGGAGGAGACGGGTTAAAGAAAGATTTTTACACCTTGAGACAATTGAGACATGGATTGTGTATGTGGGCCATTCAGAGGGTGAATGGGCAAGATTTAAGAGCCTTTGAACGGGTTATGGTAGTAGGTGCCAGGCGCACCGGTTTATGTTGAGAATTGCACCACTGCTGGGTTTTTCACGATCAACAGTTTCCTGTGTGTATCAATAATGGTCAGACATCCAACCAACTTGACACAACTATGGGAAGCATTGTAGTCAACATGGGCCAGCATCCCTGTGAAATGCTTTTGACACCTTGTAGAGTCCATGCCCTGACTAATTGAGGCTGTTCTGAGGGCAGAAGGGGGGTTGCAACTCAATATTAGGAAGGTGTTCCTAATGTTTGGAATACTCAGTGTATAAGGCATATTTAAGCCTAAAAAGTCTGTTACATATTATGCTTAACTGTGTAGGCTATATAATGTTCACAAATTCCTATTTCATTACTTCTGATAAACTGAAAAAGATTTTATAGTTAATCAAGTTCATCCAGATGTTTAGTTGAGACATTACATTTGACATTTTAGTAATTTACCTGGGGTGCCAGGACCGAGAAGAGCTTTGACTGGGCTGAGCTTGAGCTGACCTACCTGTAGGTTGGACGGCCAAGAGACCAGAGGTGGCAGAACGGAGTGCTCGGGTTGGGGTGTAGGGTTTGAGCATAGCCTGAAGGTAGGGAGGGGCGGTTCCCCTTGCTGCGCCGAAAGCAAGCATCTTGGTCTTATAGCGGATGTGAGCTTTGATTTAAAGCCAGTGGAGTGTGCGGAGGAGCGGGGTGAAATGGGAGAACTTAGGAAGGTTCAATACCAAACCAACTCTCTAATAGAGAGTTGCAGTAGTCTAGACTGGAGATGAAAAGAGCCTGGATTAGGACCTGCGACGCTTCCTGTGTGAGGAAGGGTCATACTCTACGGATGTTGTAGACTATGAACCTGCAGGAGCGAGTCACTGCTTTGATGTTTGCAGAGAATGACAGGGTGTTGTCCAGGGTCACGCCAAGGTTCTTTGCACTCTGGGAGGGGGACACCGTGGAGTTATCATCCATGATGGAGAGGTCTTGGAGCAGGCAAGCTTTTCCAGAGGGGAAGAGAGGTCTTGTCGAGGTTGTGGGCCAACATCCAAGCTGAGATGTCTGCCAGGTACGCAGAGAGACGTGTGGTTTTCATATGGTGCAATTAACTCTTGTTTATGTTTAAAAACAAAATGTTAATTTATTTTCTAAGACTTTCATTGAGACTCTCTTTAGTATACATCACATCTGATCTCACCCTATTCTGCGTACACCCAACAGCGCTTTATAACCAATAGACACTTACTAAATATACCTACACATACCCACATACTAACAACAACTGTACACGTCAAAATAGTTTAGTCAGGTTTGACTGATGACATCATAGCTGATATATATATCCACAACATCATATTTATGTCCACCATGATGGGTTTAACAACAATGAAGTTCTGTAACAGTATAGGACTGAAACGTAGTGGGGATGGGTAAACACTCCATGTTGAAAGTGTGTTTTATTATCTGTGGGAGTGTATGTCTGTGTAATCTGTATCATCTGTCTCTTCCAGGAGGAGGAGGGTCCAGAGCTGATGCGGGTGTGAGGAGGGTCTTGGGGAACATGGTCATGGAGGACAACAAGACTTCAATCTAGTACAGGCTGAATGAACAACAGAGACAGAATGCAATATGACATTTCATTAAATGGTTTGGGAAATGGTCTCATCTCCAAGGGGAGATCCTCTGAGCCAGATGATGTTATGGCAGAGCCCTATGCGGGGCTGCTGGCAATGTCCCACTTTGAGACTCTTTGTGGATACGGCGCCTGGTCTTTATTCATTTTGTCTTAAGTGTGGGACCATGCCTTTGAATTTTCAAACCATTATAAAGTGTCAGGTAATCAAATCAACTAACACGTTTGCATAGTACTCATAGCAATCCCTCATTGTCCAATCAGAAGATGCTCCATAGCAGGGTGCTCATATCATATTTCTTGATCCAACATCCTCTCACTCTGTATCTCTTACAGTCAGTAGACATGGAGGATGGGAAGCCTGATCTGCTGCTGGTCAAAGAGGAGACAATAGAAGATGGACCAGAGAGCATTGACCTGCTGAGTGGACTAAAGATAAGGTAAGGGAGAAATACATATACATTAATACTGTGGGAATACTGATGCGCCTGGCTATTTTTTTCTTCATTTTCTTCTTCATAAAATTAAATCAATACAACTTTGTTTACATACAGAAACACCATTTATAATGTATGAACTTGACCAGGTAATTGACTCACAAGTTCCATATGTAGAGTTTTCTCTGCCATGTTTATAAAGTCTATTTTCTAACCTCTTCCTACAGGTGGTTGGCTGGAGGCTAACAGAGAAGACTGGGCGGCCATCTTGGATTCCCAGACCCAAACCGGTGGAGCCAAGGTCCCACTGGACATCATCACTGAGCAGGCCAGGATCAGAGGCGACATAGTGGAGGTCAGTCGATGGGACAGCTTCCTCAACTATGGGCTGGGGAACAACAATTTTAAATAACCAGAAACACAGTTGTGAAAAAATCAACACCTGGACTTAGTCTCTATGACAACAGACTGGCTGAGACATAGATTTGGTCTGCTTCATCCTGCTCCTATAGTTGTGATTCAGAGAGACTGATGGTGCCTCAGGTTAACCCCCTAACAGGTGCTGCCTTCAGCCTGCCTTCTATAGGATCTATCAACTGGAACATGGACCCTGCAACAGACACTGCCTGGCCTTCCTCCTCCTCACACTCTCCTAATGTTAAACCAGACCTCAGGCAATGCCAGTGCCTCAACACTAAATGGCTACACAAGCCCATTGACAAATTACAGTTGTAGTAACGCTATCAGCAGATCTGGTGGCAAAGAGAAGTGCTTCCCGTGTTCGGAGGATGCGCACGTGGGAGAAATCGTTTGGCTGCCATCTTTGCCGGGCCAGTTTCTCCCAGTTGTCCAACCTGAAGAGGCACCAGAGGGTCCACACAGGAGAGAAATCCTACAGCTGTCTGCAGTGTGAGAAGAAGTTCTCCTGCCAGCACCGACTGTACACACTGCGAGAAGAGGTTCTGAGAGGAGCTACCTCAGGATACACCAGCAGAAAATGCACATGGCCCATTAATAGTGTATAGTGAGTGATAAGTAGTAATAATATTTCTTTTATTTAGTGCTTTTCATGCAGAATCTCAGTCACTTTTAAAAAACAGACAAAAACAAATAGTCTGTCTTCTCCTTCAGGGTCTCGTCTGGTGCCTGGTGACTGGGTTCATAGAAGGCCCGGGCCTGGGTCTAGCCTTCCTCAGTTACCTCATGGTTATCCCACCAATTCAGACAGGGTCAGGATGGGTGTTCACAAGAGATATCTAGCCTGTAACAGCATACAATCCCCAAAACACCCAAAACAATGGCTAGTGGTCAAGGAGGGAGCTCAAAGACAGGCTCATGCTTCTACCACTTCTGGTGTTATTGGGTCACAACGTGGGAGGCTGAGTGTTCAGACTAAAGCCAACAAGCTGTATGCCTGCCCCACGTATGGGAAGCGCTTTGCTGAGGCGAACTATGTGAAGAGGCACCAGACTGTTCACACCAAGGAGAGGCCCTTCAAGTGCAAACTATGTTACAAGAGCTTCTCCTTCCTGACTAACCTGACCAGACATAGGAGTGTCCCCAACAGGGAGAAATCGTAGCAGTGTGGCTTGAGATGTACACAGGGGATATCTGGCAACCATTCTTTATCTGACATATTATTAGTTATCACGTGAAGTGTCTTGGGCAGGGCATACAATTAATACCAGCCAAATGCAGGTAGATTTAGGTATTGGCAGGTAAGAATGTCTATTTCACTAGCCATGTGGGCGGGTGGTCAATTTGCAGGGCTCTACATTCAGCATTACATTCTCATTTGCAAATAAAAATAAGTAAAAAATCAAGTATGAGCACATGTGAGTTGCTTTATAGCAGAAAAATGCTGCAGTGGCTGTTTTCAAAGTACTTCTGTCGTTTTGTTTCATATCTGCTAATCGCTAAAAGAAATGAGAATCTATATCCCACCTCGCGATGCAACACTGCCTGGCTGGGGAGCTTTGGGCACTGTTCTGAGATTCATTTTTGGAGGTGCTTCACACAGGCATAAAAGTTTGTCTAATTTACTATAAAGTCAACAAAGTGAGACTTTGTCCTTGTGTTTCTTTTTTTTGTTCACAATGTAAATAACCATGTGGCTTGTTTTTCAATGTTAGTTTTGAGTCTGCTGCTTTAACTGATAGCGAAGAGATGCTGTCAACTACTAAATCACAGACACCCGTGACACCACTCCAGTGGCCCTGTTACCACGGTAACCTCCCTAAAGTGCCATTCAGACTCGGGTCACAAAAAATGAGATGAAATAACTCACTAATACATTTTTTTTGTATTAGAATCATTAAGCATGATCATCTGTTCTTTTGTGTTTGTTGATGTAATTATGGCGAAAAAATATTTTGCCTGATAAAAATCTGAGTGGCTGGTGGACCAAAAAGTTAACTTTAAGCCCTGGTCTTGGGGTAAGAGGGTAATTGACCACATACCCTTTGTTAACTTCTCATTTAAAAACAGGTTTGTGTAAATGCCTGTGTCTTAGAGAGACAGTAAACCTAGGCTAAAACAAGGACAGTTTAATATTTACGTTATTCAGGTGATGTAGATGGAATAAAGTAATTATATTTTCTACTCTATTCTTACCAACACACTGTTTTGTCCAAAAGAATGGGAAAAGGAGAAAAAAATTTGTGGAAAATATATCTCGTTTTTATTTATTATGGACCCCATTAGCTGCTGCCAAGGCATCGGCTACTCTTCCTGAGGTCCAGCAAAATTAAGGCAGTTATAGAATTTTGAAAGCGTTACAATGCATTTCACAACACATTAAGTGTGTACCCTCAGGCCACTACCTTATTACCACATATCTACAACACAAAATCCATGTCTACATGTGTGTATAGTGCGTATGTTATCATGTGTGTCTCTTCACATTCCCGCTGTTCCATAAGGTGTATTCTTATCAGATTTTACTGCTTGCATGAGTTACTTGATGTGGAATAGAGATCCATGTAGCCATGGCTCTATGTAGTACTGTGCACCTCCCATAGTCTGTTCTTGAATTGGGGATTGTGAAGAGACCTCTGGTGGCACGTCTTGTGGGGTATGCATGGGTGTCTGAGCTGTGTGCTAGTAGTTTAAACAGACCGCTTGGGAGAGCACGTGATGCCACGGAGCTGAGCAGAGGTTAACAAACCGAGCTCTTCAAAGTTAACCTATTATTACCTAAATAACAACGTTGAAACAATATTCTAACATTGGCTGATAAACTGTTAATACCCTCTTACATCTAGGCGTTCCCCTAGCGGAACCCCTAGCCAACAGCCAATGGGATCCCATGGCGCGAAATACAAAAACCTCCGAAATCCAATATTTTTTATTTTTCAAACATACGACTATTTTACACCATTTGAAAGATAAACCTCTCCTGAATCCAACCACGTTGTCCGATTTTCAAAAAGTCTTTACAGCGAAAGCAAAACATTAGATTATGTTAGGAGAGTACATAGACCAAAATAACCACACAGCCATTTTCCAAGCAAGCATATATGTCAATAAAACCCAAAACACAGCTAAATGAAGCACTAACCTTTGATCTTCATCAGATGACACTCCTAGGACATTATGTTATACAATACATGTATGTTTTGTTCAATCAAGTTCATGTTTGTATCCAAAAACAGCTTTTTACAACTTCTGGTGAATTTACAAAAATACTCATCATAAACGTTGACAAAATACATAATTATTTTAAGAATTATAGATACAGAACTCCTTTATGCAATCGCTGTGTCAGATTTTAAAATAGCTTTTCAGCGAAAGCACATTTTTCAATATTCTGAGTACATAGCTCGCCATCACGGCGAGCTATTCAGACACCCGCCAAGTTCCGGGCAAACTAAACTCAGAATTAGTATTAGAAATATTGTACTACCTTTGCTGATCTTCGTCAGAATGCACTCCCAGGACTGCTACTTCCACAAGAAATGTTGTTTTTGTTCGAAATAATCCATAGTTATGTCCAAATACCTCTGTTTTGTTCGTGCGTTCAGGTCACTATCAAAGGGTAACGCGCGAGCGCATTTCGAGACACAAAAAGTCAAAATGTTCCATTACCGTACTTAGAAGCATGTCAAACGCTGTTTAAAATCTATTTTTATGGTATTTTTAACGTAAAATTGCGACAATATTCCAACCGGAATATTCAAGGAGGAAAAGAAAAAACAGCGTGAACGCGCATATCCAATCTCTTTGTCCTCAGGCAGACCACTCAGTAACTGAGCTCCTATACTCTGCCTAGAGACAGGAGAAGGCTCAATCCACTTTCTGAAGGCTTTAGACAGCCAATGGAAGCCTTAGAAAGTGCAACGTAACAGCACAGATACTGTAGTTTCGAAAGGGACTAGAAAGAACTACATTTCTCAGATCCTACACTTCCTGGTTGAATTTCTCAGGTTTTTGCCTGCCATATGAGTTCTGTTATACTCACAGACATCATTCAAACACTTTTAGAAACTTGAGTGTTTTCTATCCAAATTTACTAATAATATGCATATTCTCGTTTCTGGGCAAGAGTAGTAACCAGTTTAAATCGGGTACGTTTTTTCATCCGGCCGTGAAAATACTGCCCGCTATCCATATCAGGTTAAGTACTTACCTTCAAAAAGAGCCATGGACCTCTGGCCAAGAGGCAAGAAGGATGACCAAAACTTTGTTGAATCCCAAGATAATGATAATTCCACAGCTAGTAAGATTAGCATTAGCCCTCATAACTCAGATGACTGTTGCTCTCAGCAGCCTCCCCCGAGTCTTCCGGCATGCTTGCTACTCTCCTCTGGGAAATTCAAGATGGTAACAAAGGTCTTTCACTGAAAATTCACAAGAAATCAGCTGAACTCCCGTGGTGAGTTTTATTACATTTACAGGAGAGTATATCTTGGTTTTGTCAATATTCACTGGGTGACGCAAATTAGTAGGCTTAGGCTCATTGCCTTTTCCCCCATTTCTGTTTCTCCTGAAAAGAGACTCAAGCAGTCCTTATTGTTGACAGTAAATATTCAGCCGTCACTGTCTATTCACAACGTTTGTTTTCAACATAGAGAGCTCGTAGGTTTTAGTTTACGCCAAGGTTTAGCTAGTAAGAGCAAGATGGAAAGCGAGCGACAACGTATCTCTACAAGTGTATTCATGTTTGATTGTGGTTTTAGTCCGATATTCAGGGTGGGTGGGTTTTATTTATATATATTTTTTTCTTCTATGTTTAATGTCGTTTCCTTCCTAAAGAGACACATAGTTTGAACACTGAAGTGACCTAAAATTGAAGCATCACCTGACAATTTACATATTAGGGATTACCATTCAGTTATATATTTGAAACCCAACCCATGCTTAATCCACTAAAATATGTCACATTCAACGTAAAAGGTCTTAACAGCCTGGTTAATAGGAAAAGAGTCTATACATACCTCCATTCCACTTGGCAGTGTTCAAAACCACATGGTTTCTGGCAGGGGGTATTGATAAGGGAATTTATATGTTTAAAGTAATGATAAGAGAATGACATTAAGAGTAATGACTAAAGTATTTCACCCTAATAGTTACAGAAGCTTTAACAATGTGTTTAGACAATACTAGAATATTGTGAGACAGTGGGAACATTGTGTTTGTGTGTGATAAAGAGGAACTGACAACAGACATGTTTTGGTACTGTGAGACCAAGGACAGGAGATAAAGTTCCTCCACCCAGGGAGGAACAGATGCACTTGTAGGCACTTGTAGGAGTTATATAAAAGGCTGTGCGCATTATATGATTTTTAGAACGTTCTCGTGAATAAAGAACCAACCTTTTGCAGAAGCTGAGTCTTTGCCTAATTATTATTAAACCCAAGGTCTTACAAACCTCGGGGATTGGTCAAAGCTTAAATAATTGTTAGTTATATTCATTGGGACTGAAAATTCTCTTGACAGCTATGCGATACCATATCCTCAATCCATGGGGCTGTATTCCCTTTAGACCCTGAGGTCTGTCTATTGGGTAACTTTACTCATTCCAATCTTAGGCAAAGCCATACTATAAAGCTAACAGAATATTGCTAGCGATTGCTAAGAAACCAGTTGCAATGTGGCTATCGGAAGTTAACAGTTGTATCCCACTGAAGAAAATGACAATGCTTGAGGAATAAGTTGGAGACATTTTACAGAATTTTGCAACCTTTTATTGATTATATGGAGAATTCCACATCACATCACATTGATTGCATCTCTGTATAATCCTCACGTAATGTTTCACACTTCATGTATAATATGTAGCCTGCGGCAGGTGACCATATGATCTCATTTTAATTTTATTACGATTATGATTTATTTTTATTGCACTTACATTCTTGTCTGTCGTCTTGAAAGGTTGTCACCTTGTTATATTGTTGTCTTATTCTCATTTTTGTTTTGAATGTTCTTAAATGGAAAATGCAACAACCAAAAAATAAAACAACTGACCACTTGGTGCAATCAACATGTCAATACTTCTCACAAATACAAGTAGTGATGAAGTCAATCTCTACTTTGAGCGAGGAGAGATTGACATGCATGTTATTAATGTTACCTCTTAGTGTACATTTAAGGGCCAGCTGTGCTGCCCTGTTCTGGGCCAGTTGTAACTTTTGTCGCACCTGACCACACGACTGGGCAATAGTCCAGGTGTGACAACTAGGACCTGCCTTGTTGATAGTGCTGTTAAGAAGGCAGAGCAGCCCTTTATTATGAACAGACCTCTCCCCATCTTATCTACTGTTGCATCAATATGTTTTAACCATTACAGTTAACAATCCAGGGTTACTCCAAGCAGTTTATTCTCCTCAACTTGCTAAATTTCCACATTATTCGCTTGTCATTGTTGAGACAACAATACTTTTTTCATCCCTTCCACACTCACTTTACGGAAATCAAAATTACAATGCTTGTCTTTCACCATTTGGTCAGTTATGCATGAATGTGTAGGTTCAGAATTTGTGGTTGGCATGTCATGCCTAAATTTACTAATCTTGCCGATGAACAAATAAATAAAGTAGTTGGCAATATCAGAGGGTTTTCTGATGAATGAGCCATCTGATTGAATGAATGATGGAGCCGAGTTTGCCTTTTTGTCCAAAAATTTCATTTAAGGCGCTCCAAAGCTTTTTACAATCATTCTTTGTTTCATTGTACAGTTTCTTCTTTTTGTTCAGTTTAGTCACATGATTTCTCAATTTGCCAGCCAGACTTATTTGCCATTTCTTTTGCCTCATCCCTCTCAACCATACCATTTTTCAATTCCATATCAATCTACAGGGATTTGACCATTTTTACAGTCATTCTCTTATTAGTAACTGGAATAAGCAATTTAATATATGTGTCAAATGCAACTTCTGGTTGCTCCTCATTACATAGAAAAATGCTCTAACTGAAGTCGGAAGTTTACATACACCTTAGTAAAATAAATTTAAACTCAGTTTTTTCACAATTTCTGACATTTAATCCTAGTAAGAATTCCCTGTCTTAGGTTAGTTAGGATCACCACTTTATTTTAAGAATGTGAAATGTCAGAATAATAGTAGAGAGAATTATTTATTTCAGCTTTTATTTCTTTCATCACATTCCCAGTGGGTCAGAAATGTACATGCATTCAATTAGAATTTGGTACCATTGCCTTTAAATTGTTTAACTTGGGTCAAATGTTTTGGGTAGCCTTCCACAAGCTTCCCACAATAAGTTTGGTGAATTTTAGCCCAATCCTCCTGACAGAGCTGGTGTAACTGAGTCAGGTTTGTTGGCCTCCTTGCTCGCACACACTTTAACAGTTCTGCTCACAAATGTTCTATAGGATTGAGGTCAGGGCTTTGTGATGGCCACTCCAATACCTTGACTTTGTTGTCCTTAAGCCATTTTGCCACAACTTTGGAAGTATGCTTGGGGTCATTGTCCATTTGGAAGACCCATTTGTGACCAAGCTTTAACTTCCTGACTGATGTCTTGAGATGTTGCTTCAATATATTCTCAATTTTGCTGCCTCATGATGCCATCTATTTTGTGAAGTGCACCAGTCCCTCCTGCAGCAAAGCACCCCCGCAACATGATGCTGCCACCCCCGTGCTTCACGGTTGGGATGGTGTTGTTCGGCTTGCAAGCCTCCCCCTTTTTCCCTCAAACATAACGTTGGTCATTATGGCCAAACAGTTCTATTTTTGTTTCATCAGACCAGAGTACATTTCTCCAAAAAGTACGATCTTTGTCCCCATGTGCAGTTGCAAACTGTAGTACGGCTTTTTTATGGTGGTTTTGGAGCAGTGGCTTCTTCCTTGCTGAGTGGCCTTTCAGGTTATGTCGATATAGGTCTCGTTTTACTGTGGATATAGATACTTTTGTACCGGTTTCCGCCAGCATCTTCACAAGGTCCTTTGCTGCTGTTCTGGGATTGATTTGCACTTTTCACACCAAAGTACGCTCATCTCTAGGAGACAGAACGTGTCTCCTTCCTGAACGGTATGACGGCTGTGTGGTCCCATGATGTTTATACTTGCATACTATTGTTTGTACAGATGAACAGGGTACCTTCAGGTGTTTGGCAATTTCTCCCAAGGATGAACCAGACTTGTAGAGATCTACAATTCTTTTGAGGTCTTGGCTGATTTCTTTTGATTTTCCCATGATGTTAAGCAAAGAGGCACTGAGTTTGAAGGTAGGCCTTGAAATACATCCACAGGTACACCTCCAATTGACTCAAATGATGTCAATTAGCCTATCAGAAGCTTCTAAAGCCATGACATAATTTTCTGGAATTTTCCAAGTTGTTTAAAGGCACAGTCAACTTAGTGTATGTAAACTTCTGACCCACTGGAATTGTGATACAGTGAAAATCTGTAAAGAATTGTTGGAAAAATTACTTGTGTCATGCACAAAGTAGATGTCCTAACCGACTTGCCAAAACTATAGTTTGTTAACAAGACATTTGTGGAGTGGTTGAAAAACGAGCTCTGGACTGGGGATCGTCGCCGGAAGCTCTGGACTGGGGACCGTCACCGGAAGCTGTGGAACGGGAAGGCGCACTGGAGGCCTGATGCATGGGGCCGGCACAGGTGCCACCGGACTGGTGACACACACCTCAGGGTGAGTGCGAGGAGCAGGCACAGAACGCACCGGACTGGGAAGGCGCACTGGAGGCCCTAGTGCGTGGAGCCGGCAAAGGTGGCGCCAGACTGGTGACACGCACTTCAGGGAGAGTGCGAGGAACAGGCACAGGACGCACCGGACTGGGGACACGCACTTCAGGGAGAGTGCGAGGAACAGGCACAGGACGCACCGGACTGGGGACACGCACTTCAGGGAGAGTGTGAGGAGCAGGCACAGGACGTACCGGACTGGAGAGGCGCACTTGAGGCCAGAAGTGTGGAACCGGCACATGTTGCACCAGACTGCTAACCGGATCCTCTGGTCGGATGTTGAGCAGAACACACTCGCACAACATCACTCTCATCTCACTCTCTCCCAACTTCGCCATTGCCTCCCTGACAGTCTGTGGCTCTTCCCTCTGCTCAGTCGCCAGCTCCATGTGCCCCCCCCCCCCCCCCCCAAAAAAACTTGGGGTTTTCCTTGGGGGTTTTTTTCCCTTGGGTTTTCCTTAGCCGCGAACCCTGTCGTCATCGCTGTCCTCCATTATCTCCCTCCGATGTCCAGACATCCTTCACCTGGTGAATACGCTGCTTGGTTCTGGTTTGATGGGATATTCTGTCACGTTCGTTGGAATAATTGGACCAAGGTGCAGCGCGATATGGTTTCCACATATTTAATATTAGAAACGCACAAAACAACGAACCATAACTAAGAGGTGCTGCGTGCACTATCTCAAAACAATATCCAATAAAACACAGGTGGAAAAAAATGTCTTAAATATGATCCCCAATTAGAGACAACGATAACCAGCTGCCTCTAATTGGGAACCATGTCAAGCAAACAACCTAGAAATATGAAATCTAGAATACCCACATAGAAATAATAAACTAGAATACAACAGACATCCATATACTAAATCAAATCAAATCACATCAAATGTATTTATATAGCCCTTCTTACATCAGCTGATATCACAAAGTGCTGTACAGAAACCCAGCCTAAAACCCCAAACGGCAAGCAATGCAGGTGTAGAAGCACGGTGGCTAGGAAAAACTCCCTAGAAAGGCCAAGACCTAGGAAGAAACCTAGAGAGGAACCAGGCTATGAGGGGTGGCCAGTCCTCTTCTGGCTGTGCCGGGTGGAGATTATAACAGCACATGGCCAAGATTTTCAAATGTTCATAAATGACCAGCATGGTCAAATAATAATAATCATAGTAGTTGTCGAGGGTGCAACAAGTCAGTAACACTAGAGTAAGTGTCAGTTGGCTTTTTCATAGCCGATCTTTGAGAGTATCTCTACCGCTCCTGCTGTCTCTAGAGAGTTGAAAACAGCAGGTCTGGGACAGGTAGCACGTCCGGTGAATAGGTCAGGGTTCCATAGCTGCAGGCAGAACAGTTGGAACTGGAGCAGCAGCACGGCCAGGTGAACTGGGGACAGCAAGGAGTCATCAAGCCAGGTAGTCCTGAGGCATGGTCCTAGGGCTCAGGTCCTCCGAGAGAGAGAAAGAGAAAGAGAGAATTAGAGAGAGCATATTTAAATTCACACAGGACACCGGAAAAGACAAGAGAAATACTCCAGATGTGACAGACTGACCCTAGCCCCCCGACACATAAACTACTGCAGCATAAATACTGGAGGCTGAGACAGGAGGGGTCAGGAGACACTGTGGCCCCATCCGATGAAACCCCCGGACAGGGCCAAACAGGTAGGATATAACCCCACCCACTTTGCCAAAGCACAGCCTCCACACCACTGGAGGGATATCTCCAACCACCAACATACCATCCCGGGACAAGGCCGAGTATAGCCCACAAAGATCTCCGCCACGGCACAGCCCAAGGGGGGGCGCCAACCCAGACAGGAAGACCACGTCAGTGACTCAACCCACTCAAGTGACGCACCCCTCCCAGGGACAGCATGGAAGAACACCAGTAAGCCAGTGACTCAGACCCCGTAATAGGGGTAGAGGCAGATAATCCCAGTGGAAAGAGGGGAAACCGGCCAGGCAGAGACAGCAAGGGCGGTTCGTTGCTCCAGCCTTTCCGTTCACACCCCTGGGCCAGACTACACTTAATCATAGGACCTACTGAAGAGATATGTCTTCAGTAAAGACAAAGGTTGAGACTGAGTCTGCGTCTCTCACATGGGTAGGCAGACTATTCCATAAAAATGGAGCTCTATAGGAGAAAGCCCTGCCTCCAGCTGTTTGCTTAGAAATTCTAGGAACAATTAGGCGGCCCGTGTCTTGTGACCGTAGCGTACGTGTAGGTATGTACGGCAGGACCAAATCGAAAAGATAGGTAGGAGCAAGCCCATGTAATGCTTTGTAGGTTAGCAGTAAAACCTTGAAATCAGCCCTTGCCTTAACAGGAAGCCAGTGTAGGGAGGCTAGCACTGGAGTAATATGATCAAATTGTTTGGTTCTAGTCAGGATTCTAGCAGCCGTATTTAGCACTAACTGAAGTTTATTTAGTGCTTTATCTGGGTAGCCAGAAAGTAGAGCATTGCAGTAGTCCAACCTAAAAGTAACAAAGGCATGGATTAATTTTTCTGCGTCATTTTTGGACAGAAAGTTTCTGATTTTTGCAATGTTACGTAGATGGAAAAAAGCTGTCCCTGAAACAGTCTCGATATGTTCTTCAAAAGAGAGATCAGGGTCCAGAGTAACGCCGAGGTCCTTCACAGTTTTATTTGAGACGACTGTACAACCATCCAGATTAATTGTCAGATTCAACAGAAGATCTCTTTGTTTCTTGGGACCTAGAACAAGCATCTCTGTTTTGTCCGAGTTTAAGAGTAGAAAGTTTGCAGCCATCCACTTCCTTATGTCTGAGACACAGGCTTCTAGCGAGGGCAATTTTGGGGCTTCACCATGTTTCATTGAAATGTACAGCTGTGTGTCATCCGCATAGCAGATACCGAGATGTGAAATCACCCGCTAGTCACGCCCTGACCTACTATACCATAGAGAAACAATGGTTCTCTATGGTCAGGGCGTATCATTTTTTTCCCCCAAACAGGACAATGACCTAACACACCTCCATGCTGTGTAAGGGCTATTTGACCAAGGAGGAGAGTGATGGAGTGCTGCATCAGATGACCTGGGCACCACAACCACCCGACCTCAACCCAATTCAGATGGTTTGATATGAGTTGGACCACAGAGTGAATGAAAAGCAGCCAACAAGTGCTCAGCATATGTGGGAACTCCTTCAAAACTGTTGGAAAAGCATTCCAGGTGAACCTGGTTGAGAGAATGCCAAGAGTGTGCAAAGCTGTCGAGGCAAAGGGTGGCTACTTGATTCCATGTGTTATTTCATAGGTTTGATGTCTTCACTATTATTATACAATGTAGAACATTGAATGAGTAGGTGTGTCCAAACTTTTGACTGGTACTGCATACTGAACAAAAACATAAACACAACATGTAAAGTGATGTTTCATGAGCTGACGCACAAAAAGATTTTGTGCACAAATTTGTTAACAACTCGTTTGCCAAGGTAATCCAGCCACCTGACAGGTGTGGCAGATCAAGAAGCTGATTAAAAAGCATGATCATTACACAAGTGCACATTGTGCTAGGGACAATAAAATGTGTTTTGTCACACAACACAATGCAATAGATGTCTCATGTTGAGGGAGCGTGCAATTGACATGCTGACTGCAGGAATGTCCACCAGAGCTGTGAATTTCCAAATGAAATTCGGTGGAATTCTTAAAAATAAAATATTGAAACATTAAAGAAGTTTAACTTTTTAGATTAAACTATACTAAATATATTCATATCACTAAATAATTGATTCAAACGCTGTTTTGCAATGACTGTTACAGTCGCCTCAACAGCACTCTGTCAGATGCTAAGCTTATGGTCGCAGCGGTGTGTAGAATGGAGATACCGAGATGTTAAGTGGGCAGGAAGGCATGGGCCAAACGAATATGTAGTATTGGTGGGAAAAGAAACGGTCAATTGTGGGGGTGCCCATGTTGCTGGGAATCAGAAGTGCCTGGTGCAAGAAAGACTGGTTGAGGTTGCCAGGGTCAAAGTAGAACAGAAGGTGTTATATGTTGAAGCAGTGAAGAGAGTAGAGGATGATGGGTCAAGGGTGAGTAGTAGGCCTAGGTCAATACAGAGTGATATGAATTTGTGCTTCAGTAAGGTTGTCTTCTTAGCATTCGTTGCCACGGTTATCAACTGTACCACAGAATTGGAACATAAAAAAATAGATGCTGTGGTGGAAGCTGCATTGAAATACTTGGGTGTACTGTGTTTTACAGCAGAAGAGTTAGGTGTGTTGAATAAGAATCCCTCCTGTCCTCCCAGGCTGTTGGCCTGGTGTAGGATCAGTTAGGGTCAAAGTAGTGGAATGGGATTTAGATTAAAAAAATTAAAATAAATATAGGTCTAGGGTTAGTTGGTGGTGCAATGTTTTCCTTTTTATTTTTTGTATCACAAAATGTTAAGTGATCGACCACACCCTACCGCACAGTAGGTGGCGGGATGCACAAACAAAATGTGTGAACGCCATGACACCAAAGAATAAGAAGTAAACGGACATGAACCGTGACAAAGGACAGTTTCCACGTTAGTGTTTTTCGTCGTTATTTAGACGTTTATTAACACACTGGAAATCAAAATATGACTCATTTAACTGCGTTCGCGTTGAAGACAGGACTTATCTAGGTAACGATAGCTAGCTGCTAACGTTAGCTAACTGTAACGTTATGGTTTTTCACACTCAAATAGCCTCCATCATGGAGGTACTAGCGAGTGCAGCCGTGGCAGATATATGTAAACTTGTAGACGACGACTATGCAGTATTTCGTTTGGAAATAACTCAAAGCCGCAAAGAAAACAGGGCATTAAGGAAGAAACTACAGCAACTGGAACTGAAGGTGGCACGGGAGCGCGCAGAGAGGACAATGCAACAGCGCGTCGTCGCCAGTCGTCCCAGAAGTGTCAAGATCCTTGACCGATACAGAGGAATGGCAAGAGGTACATTTATCATTAGGCCGAGACTACTCCCCTCTGCGCATGTGTGACTTTAGAGGCGTTAACCAGAAATGGGTCTTGGTCAGTTTTTGGATCGTATGCAATAATTCCCCTAATTACTTAGCCATCTTGCAAAGACAGTCATATTCTAAACATATTATTGATTTACTGCATTTCCTATTATTTACTCATTGAAAATATGATGCATGCAATATAAATCGATCAATACATAGTATGTCAATAAGTTATGCAAAGTGTTACCTTACATCCTTGCCAATTCTAGACAGTATCAAAACGGTCAATAGTGTGTACAATATAGCATTGAGACTTGACAGTACCTAACCACCTCTTTTCCCCCAATCACTTTCTCAGGTGAAGGACATCTCATTGGAGGACACAGGAGCTTTGTGAAGCCAGCGGGACACAATACATGGAACGATGACCAACCAATCACTGTTGATGAGGGGAGTGGAACCTCAACCCAGCATGTTATCATGATAGAGGTTTGTGTAATAGTATTACATCAAAATTACAGTACATCAAATGTGGCCAATTTATTTCAGA
The DNA here is from genome assembly GCF_965601325.2 of Salmo salar. Taxonomy (NCBI): domain Eukaryota; kingdom Metazoa; phylum Chordata; class Actinopteri; order Salmoniformes; family Salmonidae; genus Salmo; species Salmo salar. Next base: position 26,046,945 of record NC_138294.1, on the reverse strand, counting down.
AAGGCTCCCCTCAGCTATTCACTTGCTTACGTGTACATACATATTATTCTGCCATAGTTGAACTTGTGAGACTTCCTTACGACATTGTTATCCAATTCAACTCATGTGCAGGTAATAACTTCCTCTCTTCTTGTGTCAGTCTGCAGATGCAAAGGCTGCAGGCCCTGGGGTCAAGCAGGAGAGGACCGAAGGAGAGGAGGACCCCCGGCACAGCAGAGAAATTCAGTCTGGTGCAGCTGTAGCCATGGAGGACCCCGCCACCACCCCAGCACAGCCCAGCTCCCGACGCAGCATCTCGGAGGTCAGTGGAACGCTGAACACCGTCCTCAAGTCAGAGACAGACACCAAGATTTTAACTGTAACACAAAGGCTTTTACACACAGGATCTGACGACAGGTCAGACCCAGAGAGACTGGGACTGGGTAGACTGGGCTGTCCTCCTGCCCCCGGCTCAGAGTATTTACTTCACGGTAATCGAAGCCTGGTTAATTCCCATCAGGACTCAGGCGACACGTTAGAAACTGGCAATTATCTATCTTGTTCTTACGCTACAGAGATGGACCCTGGTAACATATCCTTGGGTTTAGAGAGACAGGCTGATCCATCTAGAGGGGACTGGAACCGGTACAGTAGTAGTGTACACTCTGAAGGGTGCCTAGATAAGAATGGGGAAGGTCTGGTCATAGATGAAGTGACTGTGAAAGTGGAGGGCGACTTTCCTCCCACATGGAATGCAGCTGTTCACCTAAGAGATGGACTCTCACAGGGCAGCGATTTCTTAGATTACAGTTTAGAGACAAATCTTAATGTCCCGACCCACTCCCCTTTACACACACTCAGGGATCGCGACCCAGTGTCCACGTCGATGGCACCTTCCGATTTACAAGGCCGCATCCTTTTCAATCAGGTATTGAACTCAAACGACAGGGCTAGAGTCCAGACTCAGGGAGGGGGAGCCACATCAGGCAATAGTAAAGAGAAACGGTTCCTCTGCATGTTCTGTAACAAAGGTTTCAGCTGCACCCAAAAGGTAGAGATCCACCAGAGGATCCACACAGGGGTAAAACCCTTTAGCTGTACCCAGTGTCACATGCGCTTTGCACAGGCTGGCCACCTGAAGAGGCACCAGAGGGTCCACACAGGGGTGAAACCCTTCAGCTGTACCCAGTGTCAAATGTGCTTTGCCCAGGCTGGTGACCTGAAGAGGCACCAGAGGGTCCACACAGGGGAGAAACCATTCTGCTGCCAGCTGTGTGAGAAGAGGTTCTCCCGCCAGCACCAGCTGAAGATCCACCTGAAGATCCACACGGGAGAGAGGCCATTCTCCTGAAGGCATATATAGATTTCCGTGTTGAATATTGCTGGGTAGAATATTGCATCCAGACATTGTGTGATATTTAGACACACACACGGAATCATATAGTAACCCAAAAGTGGCAGTAGCTGCCCTTTGCCTTGATGACAGCTTTGCACACTCTTGGCATTCTTTCAACCAGCTTCACCTAGAATGCTTTTCCAATAGTCTTGAAGGACTTCCCACATATGCTGAGCTCTTGTGGGCTGCTTTTCCTTCACTCTGCGGTCCAACTCATCCCAAACCATCTCAATTGGGTAGAGGTCAGGTGATTGTGGAGGCCAGGTCATCTGATGCAGCACTCCATCACTCTCCTCCTTGGTCAAATATCCCTTACACAGCCTGGAGGTGTGTTGGGTCATTGTCCTGTTGAAAAATAAATGATAGTCCCACTAAGCGCAAACCAGATGGGATGGAGTATCGTAGCAGAATGCTGTGGTAGCCATGCTGGTTAAGGGTGCTTTGAATTCTAAATAAATCACTGACAGTGTCACCAGCAAAGCACCATCACACCACCACCTCCATGCTTCACAGTGGGAACTACACATGCGGAGATCATCCATTCACCGACTCTGCGTCTCACAAAGACGGCGGTTGGAACCAAAAATCTCAAATTTGGACTCATCAGACCAAAGGACAGATTTCCACCAGTCTAATGTCCATTGCTCGTGTTTCTTGGCCCAAGCAAGTCTTCTTATTGGTGTCCTTTAGTAGTGGTTTCTTTGCAACAAATTGACCATGAAGGCCTGATTCACTCAGTCTCCTCTGAACAGTTGATGTTGAAATGTGTCTGTTACTTGAACTCTGAAGCATTTATTTGGGCTGCAATTTCTGAGGCTGGTAACTAATGAACTTATCCTCTGCAACAGAGGTAACTCTGAGTTTTGAAGAAAACGTTCAAAGTTCTTGAAATTTTCCGGATTGACTGACCTTCGTGTTTTAAAGTAATGATGGACTGTCGTTTCTCTTTGCTTATTCTTACCATAATATGGACTTGGTCTTTTACCAAATAGGGCTATCTTTTGTATACCACCCCTACCATGTCACAACACAACTGATTGGCTCAAACACATTAAGGAAAGACATTTTACAAACGAACTTTTAACAAGCACACCTGTTCATTGAAAAGCATTCCAGGTGACTACATCATGAAGCTGGTTGAGAGAATGCCAAGAGTGTGCAAAGCTGTCAAAGGAGGTGGCTACTCTGAAGAATCTCAAACACAAAATATATTTTGATTTGTTTAACACTTTTACATGATTCCATATGTGGTATTTCATAGTTTTGATGTCTTCACTATTATTCTACAATGTAGAAAGTAGTAAAAATAAAGAAAAACCCTGGAATGAGTAGGTGTGTCCAAACTTTTGACTGGTACTGTATATATATATCTCACACACATCCACGTGTGTGTGTATATTTATGTTGTATTATACAGGGCGCATTTGAAAAAGAGACCTAGGTCTCAATATGTCTTCCCTGTAAAAACAAAAGGTTAAATAAAAAAGAAAATACTGACACCACGTACAGAAAATTGGTTCCCGCTTTAAATGACTTTCAGCTTATAAAGGCTTCATAAACATAACAAATGTGCTACAAATCTATTACCCTATGTCATGGGTTCATAAAGGGTTCATAAATGTGACATAACCCACTAACGTGTGCTTAATAAAGGCCTTAAATCATATTATATTGAGGCTTCACAAAGCATTTATAACCCTGTCATGTATCTTGCTAGTGCATTGTAATGGCAGGATATTGGGTTCGATTCCCGGGACCATCCATATGTAAAAATGTATTCATATGCATGACTAAGTCGCTTTGGATGAAAGCATCTGCTAAATTGTACATATTATATTTCACTAAAATATTTCTAGGATGGCCCAACCTCTTTCCCTCTTGGGTGCATAGTCAATATTGGACCGGACCTCAACTTCCCCCAAAATGCTATGCTTCAGGATGACACACACTACTTTTTTAGTGTTGCTGACAAGACACTAATGATGTGATGAGTTCGCATATCAAATGCCCATTTGGGCTGCCACTGGACAGCGAAAAACAAAGTTAATTACAATAAATTTGAGTTTGTAGTAAAGTGGTGAGTTAGATTAAATACTGTAGCTACTACCTAAATCGTTATTTCAAATAATTTGTGACTTCACAGCAATTGCTACCTAAACGACATTTAGCCAGCTAGAAGACTCAGCTAAACACAAATCCCCTAGATACAGCCACATCATGAGATTTGTAAATGAAAGAGTAATATAACAATACAAATTGAATGGAGTTTCCCATCTTCCCATTTAGAGTTTCTGGTGGAGAACAGAAATTCCCTTATTCAGGATATGTGACAAAGACATTTCCTAACAAATCTGCTCACTTTCTTTGTTACTTTTATGGTTGGAACCAACAAGCAGTCCCTCCAGCAGGAAGAGAGGCAAGAACCATTTGTCTGCCAGCTCACTGACAAGCTACACTTCACATCCCTGTTCAATGTAATTGCATTACTAGACTGTTTGAAACTTAAGTTTAAACATGTCTTTAATGTTTATTTGTTTTAGCTGTTAGTGATAATTCCCTAAGTGTTAATACATGTGTTTACATCATTAAGCCTTTATGTATGTGTTATAAATTACCAAAAGGGTCTGACTTTAAATTAAGTACACAGCATGCGATATAGTCTTTATGGATGTGTTATGAATGACTGAATGTATCTCACTTAAAACTAAGTATTACAGGACACTACATAAGTGTCAATAAGTAGGTTTACATTCTGCTGATTTTATGAAGGTTATCTCATGAGCCACAGGTTATTGTTTGGTGTGAGAGGAATTTAAAATGGGTTGATGGACCTGCAAAGTTTGTGTGTGTGTCAGAACCAAGAAGATTTGGAGTAGTCCAACCTGAGACTACTGCACCAGGTATTCCTCTTCTGATCCCATGCTGGAGACCAGGGCTTGATTACAACCTGTTACAATGTTGCCAACATTTTGTGACGGATCTTTCAGTGGGGGAGTGGGTGAATGTGTGAAAGACCTGACTGGGCCCAGCACCGCGCGGTATGGCTCATTTTTGTTGTGTGCGAATTTCTGTATTGAGGAACATGTAACTTGGTTCCAGAAGAAAGACACTTAAAATGTCTTTATGTTGGGGGGGGGGGGGGGGGGGGGTTGTCAAGGTAAGTGTTTCTTGGTGTAACGTTGTCCCCAGGCTATTGCACATACTATATCAACCATTCAAAGTTCGCCTTAGTGGGAGTGACCATAGAATTCTATAGGAGTGACCTTACTGAGTATAAAGTTTGTCATCATCACTAAACAGTCAGTCATAATTATGGCTAAACCCTGCCCATTTCCAGAATAGATTTTCTTAAAATGTGATTTTAAACCTAACCCTAACTAATGAAGGCCAAGTTTGATGCGTTGGTCCACCAGACCTTCCACACATTAGGGCAGAAGTGTCTGGGAACGAGATTAGGTGTAACATGACATCACATTAGAGCGTATGCCATCCTTCAGCACAACATGTCACCCTTCATAAAGCACATGTTTATATCATATTTGACATAGTGGGTTGTGCAGATTTGACATTGATTGTCACACAGTTATGCCACATTTTTTAACCCTTTATAAAAAATGACATATGGTTACAGCTGCCTTTTTAACATGTAGTGCTTATGAAGGCTTTAAGAAGCCTTTATAAACTGATCATTTAAAGCAGGACCAAAAATTGTGTAATATGTATGTCCAATATGAAAAAAAAATATTGGATTTAAGCTGATTGGCCTCAAAATGAGCAGCAAATTCCTCTGGGGGTAAACTCCTGTGGATTTGAAACTAAAGTGCCAAAATGATCCCCCTTTAAATGCATACAGAAAATGATGTAAGGTGCAATAAATTATAGGAGTACACACACAAAAAACATTGACCATTTAGGATTGAAAACATAAAAAAAATACAATCAAAATATATTTTAGTAATACTTTTAATTATTGGTTGTATGATAACTAGTATAAAATAAACATTTCTGCAATTTCCGTCATTTTCGCACTAATTATTAATTTACAAAGTAACAGGAAGAGACTGTTATTCTGAAGGATTCCAAAAATCTGTGACCTGGAAGTATTTAGCTAGTTAATCTTGTCTGCTTCACAGTGGTCAAAATAACGTCCACTTTAACGTTTTTATTGTTGTGATTTAGACGATTGTTAACACCCTGGAACTTAAAATGACATATTTAACTGCACCGTATCACATACTGATCCCAGGTCATCTTTAATTCGCGTTGGCGACAGGGCGTGGTTGATAGATGTTGTCTCGATAACGCTAGCTAGCTGCTAACAATGGCTAACTGTATGGTTTTTCACACTCAAATAGCCTCCATCATGGAGGTGCTAGCAAATGCAGCCGTGGCAGAGATCTGTAAACTCGTAGACGACGACTATGCTGTGTTTCGTTTGGAAATAACTCAAAGCCAGAAAGAAAACAGGTCATTGCGGAGGAAACTACTGGAACTGAAGGTGGCACGGGAGCGCGCAGAGAGGACAATGCGAGAGCGCGTCCTCGCCAGTCGTCCCAGTAGTGTCAAGATCCTCGACAGATATAGAGGAATTTCAAGAGGTACATTTTGAAGGAGGACGAAGGTGCGCTGCCTGTCGCCCATAGTATATAGCACAGTGCCTAGTTCCCCTCTGCACTTGCTACAGATTGTAACACCAGATAATGAATGTGATTTAACCAAACCTTTTTGGACCATTAACTAACCTCACCTGGTATTGGCGACTCTATCTTCGTCCTCGATTTGTGGAAAAGGAGTCTAATGAAATGTCTGTGTTCCGTTGCAGGGGGTCAGTTTTATTTTAAAAACTGAACATTTTCCAAATTCAAATCAAATTTTTGGTCCATTAAGTAACCGAGACAGGTGTCTGTCATCATGATAGGTGAGTCCACCCCAAACTGTCTGTCTCAATCAATGGTGGAGTAAATTTTGCTTGGCCAGTGCCCCTGGTAAGTGGAGATTCATTTAAGGACCAATGGAAAGGTCCCAAACTCCGCTGGATCATTCAAAACGAGCTCTACCAGTGAGAAGATTTGAAAAAGACAGGATTGAACATTGTTGGATTAGTTTATGGACCCCAAAAATTATTTTAATAAACGGAGCCTTTTCTAAATTCAAACGGACCCCCTGCAACTGGACAAACATTTTATGAGACTCCTGTTTCCACGAATTGAGGATGAAGATGGTATCTGCCAATACCTAGTTAGTTTAAAAATATCAAGCTACGTTTTGTATAGCTACACCTGTAACTACTAGTACAATAGATTGCAAAATGTTTTTGTTAAATCACATTATCCGGTGTTAGTCTGTAGCTCCCCTGCACATATGTTCAGGTGTTTTATCCAAAATTGGATCTTGGTCATTTTTTGGATAGTATGCATTAATTCCCCTAATTACTTAGCTATCTAGCACAAAGACACTATCATATTCTACCAGATTCTTGATTTACTGCATTTCTTATTATTTGCTAAATAAAAACAATGTGATGCATGGACCATAATACATCAATCAATAAATAGTATCTCAAGAAGTTATGAGAAGTGTTACCCTACTTCCTGGCCAATTCTAGACAGTGTCAATAATGTACAATATAGTGTTGAGCATTGACAGTAGTTAACCTAACCACCTCTTTTCCCCCAATCACTCTCGCAGGTGAAGGACATCTCACTGGAGGCCACAGGATCTCTGTGAAACCAGCGGGACACAATACATGGAGAGATGACCAACCAATCACTGTTGATGAGGGGAGTAGAACCTCAACCCAGCATGTTATTGTGATAGAGGTTAGTGTAACATTTAACATTGAATTACAGTTCCTTTTGTAAATGATATGTGGCCAGTTTATTTCAGAAAGGCTCCCCTCAGCTATTCACTTGCTTACATGTACATCCTTATTTATCTGCCTTAGGGGAGCTTGTGAGACCTTACGACAACTCAACTAATGTACCGGTAATAACGTCTTGTCAGTCTGCAGATGCAGATGCAGAGCCTGCAGGTCCTGGGGTCAAACAGGAGAGGTCTGAAGGAGAGGAGGACCAACGGCACAGCAGAGACATCCAGACTGGGGCAGATGGAGCGCCCCTTGTAGCCACGGAGGACCCCACCAACGCCCCAGCGCAGCTCAGGACCCAATGCAGTATCACGGAGGTCAGTGGAACGCCGAACGCCATCCTCAAGTCAGACAGACACCAAGACATTAACTGTAACACACAGGCTTTTACACACAGAATCTGACGACAGATCAGACCCAGAGAGACTGGAGCTGGGGAGACTGGGCTGTCCTCCTGCTCCTGGCTCAGAGTATTTACCTGTATTTCATCAGAGCCAGAGGATGGTTAATTCCTATGGTGATAGTGACGTGTTAGACACTGATGGTGATGATCCGTCTTGTTCTTACACTACAGAGATGGACCCTGGCAACATGCCCTTGGGTTTAGAGAGACAGACTGATCTGTCCAGAGGGGACTGGAACCAGTACAGTAGTAGTGTATACTCTGAAGGGTGCCTAGATAAAAAAAGCAGAGGGTCTGGTCGTAGATGAGGTGATTGTGAAAGCGACGTTCCTCCCACATGGAATCCAGATAGTCACCTAGGAGACGGACACTCGCAGGGCAGCGATTTCTTAGATTACAGGGGAAGCTTAGAGACAAATCCAATTGTCGCAACCCACTCCCCTTTATACTCGTTCAGGCATCGTGAGCCAGTGTCTACCTCGATGGGGCCTTCCGTTTCAAACGTCCGCATCCTTTTCGATCAGGTATTGAACTCAAACGACAGGGCTAGAGCCCAGCCTCCGGGGGGGTGGGGGGGCAACATCAGGTAATAGTAAAGAGAAATGGTTCCTCTGCATGTTCTGTAACAAAGGCTTCAGCTGCTCCCAGAAGTTGGAGATCCACCAGAGGTTCCACACAGGGGTGAAACCCTACAGCTGCCCCCAGTGCCACATGCGCTTCACCAAGATTGGTGACCTGAAGAGGCACCAGAGAGTCCACACAGGGGAGAAATCCTACAGCTGCCCCCAGTGTCACATGCGCTTCACCCAGACTGGCAGGCAGAAGAGGCACCTGAAGGTCCACACAAGAGAAAGGCCGTTTGCCTGTATGCATTCCGGGAAGAGGTTCTCAGAGAGGACCTACCTCAGGATACACCAGCAGAAAAACCATTCCACTCAATAAAATGGAAACCATTCTACTTTATAGCTTATTACGTTTAGATCAAACCCTGCATTAAAAAGACAAAGATTCATTTTCATTGTTGTCAGCAGAAAAGGTCCACAGATGCATTTGGAATAATGAGATTAACAGATTTCAGTGTTGAATATTCCTGGTTAGAATTTTGCATGATACAGTATGTCACATATAAGCCTAAAAAGTCTGTTGTTACATAGTTTTTGTAATGAGTAGGCTATATGATAACAAATGCCTGTTTCATTTTTAATGGTGTATTTAAAACGTTTTTTTTATGTTCAATAGAATGAAAAGACCCATTTTGTGTTTAAGACTTGAGACTCTTTAGTATACAGTACCAGTCAAAAGTTTGGAAACATCTACTCATTCAAGGGTTTTTTATTATGTTCTATATTGCAGAATACTAGTGAAGACATCAAAACCATACAATAACACATATGGAATCATGTAGTAACCAAAGAAAGTGTAAAACAAATCAAAATAGCCACTCTTTGCCTTGACAGCTTTGCACACTCTTGGCAATCTCTCAACCAGTTTCATGAGGAATGCTTTTCCAACAGTCTGGAAGGAGTTCCCACATATGCTGAGCACTTGTTGGCTGCTTTTCCTTCACTCTGCAATCCAACTCATCCCAAACCATCTCAATTGGGTTGAGGTTGGGTGATTGTGGAGGCCAGGTCATCTGATGCAGCACTCCATCACTCTCCTCCTTGGTCAAATAGCCTTTACACAGCCTGTAGGTGTGTTGGGTCATTGTCCTGTTGAAAAAACAAATGATAGTGGGACTAAGCGCAAACCAGATGGGATAGCGTATCGCTGCAGAATGCTGTGGTAGCCATGCTGGTCAAGTGTGCCTTGAATTCTAAATAAATCAGACAGTTTCACCAGCAAAGTACCCCCACACCATCAAATCTCCTCCTCCATGCTTCACGGTGGGAACTACACATGCTGAGATCATCCATTCACCAACTCCGCATCTCACAAAGATACGGCGGTTGGAACCAAATATCGCAAATTTGGACTCATCAGACCAAAGGACAGATTTCCACTGGTCTAATGTCCATTGCTCACGTTTCTTGGCCCAAGCAAGTCTCTTCTTCTTATTGGTGTCTTTTAGTAGTGGTTTCTTTGCAGCAATTCGACCATGAAGGCCTGATTCACACAGTCTCCTCTGGACAGTTGATGTTGAGATGTTTCTGTTACTTTAACTCTGTGAAGCATTTCTTTGAGGTGCAGTTAACTCTAATGAACTTATCCTCTGCAGTAGAGGTAACTATGGGTCTTCCTTTCCTATGGCGGTCCTCATGGGAGCCAGTTTCATCATAGCGCTTGATGGTTTTTGCGACTGCATATGAAGAAACATTCTAAGGTCTTTTACCAAAAAGCGCTATCTTCTGTATACCACCCCTACCGTGTCACAACACAACTGATATTCTCAAATGCATTAAGAAGGATTGAAATTCCACAAATTAACTTTGAACAAGGCACACCTGTTAATTGAAAGGCATTCCAGGTGACTACCTCATGAAGCTGGTTGAGAGAATGCCAAGAGTGTGCAAAAGGTGGCTACTTTGAAGAATCTCAAATATAACATCTGTTTTGATTTGTTTAGCACTTTTTTGGGGGGGGACTACACAGTTTAAAAAAAACCTGGAATTTTTTATTTCACCTTTATTTAACCAGGTAGGCCAGTTGAGAACAAGTTCTCATTTTCAACTGCAACCTGGCCAAGATAAAGCAAAGCAGTGCGACAACAGTTACACATGGGATAAACAAACGTACAGTCAATAACACAATATAAAAATCTGTATACAGTGTGTGCAAATGAAGTAAAGAGGTAAGGCAATAAATAGGCCAACAGTGGCGAAGTAATTACAATTTATCAATTTACACTGGAGTGATATGTGCAGATGAGGATGTGTAAGTAGAAATACTGTTGTGCAAAAGAGCAGAAAAACAAAAACAAATATGGGGATGAGGTAGGTAGGTAGTTGGATGGGCTATTTACAGATGAAATCAAATGTATTTATATAGCCCTTCTTACATCAGCTGATATCTCAAAGTGCTGTACAGAAACCCAGCCTAAAACCCCAAACAGCAAGCAATGCAGGTGTAGAAGCACGGTGGCTAGGAAAAACTCCCTAGAAAAGCCCAAACCTAGGAAGAAACCTAGAGCGGAACCAGGCTATGAGGGGTGACCAGTCCTCTTCTGGCTGTGCTGGGTGGAGATTATAACAGAACATGGCCAAGCTGTTCAAATGTTCATAAATGACCAGCATGGTCAAATAATAATAGTCACAGTAGTTGTCGAGGGTGCAACAAGTCAGCACCTGAAGTATAAATGTCAGTTGGCTTTTTATAGCCGATCATTGAGAGTATCTCTACCGCTCCTGCTGTCTCTAGAGAGTTGAAAACAGCAGGTCTGGGACAGGTAGCACGTCCGGTGAACAGGTCAGGGTTCCATAGCCGCAGGCAGAACAGTTGAAACTGGAGCAGCAGCATGGCCAGGTGGACTGGGGACAGCAAGGAGTCATCATGCCAGGTAGTCCTGAGGCATGATCCTAGGGCTCAGGTCGAGAGAGAGGTCGAGAGAGAGAATACTTAAATTCACACAGGACACCGGATAAGACAGGAGAAATACTCCAGATATAACAGACTGACCCTAGCCCCCCGACACAAACTACTGCAGCATAAATACTGGAGGCTGAGACAGGAGGGGTCAGGAGACACTGTGGCCCCATCCGATGATACCCCCGGACAGGGCCAAACAGGCAGGATATAACCCCAAAGCACAGCCCCCACACCACTAGAGGGATAACTTCAACCACCAACTTACCATCCTGAGACAAGGCCGAGTATAGCCCAAAGATATCCGCCACGGCACAACCCAAGGGGGGGCGCCAACCCAGACTGGAAGACCATGACAGTGACTCAACCCACTCAAGTGACGCACCCCTCCTAGGGACGGCATGGAAGAACGCCAATAAGCCAGTGACTCAGCCCCTGTAATAGGGTTAGAGGCAGAGAATCCCAGTGGAGAGAGGGGAACCGGCCAGGCAGAGACAGCAAGGGCGGTCCGTTGCTCCAGAGCCTTTCCGTTCACCTTCACACTCCTGGGCCAGACTACACTCAATCATAGGACCTACTGAAGAGATGAGTCTTCAGTAAAGACTTAAAGGTTGAGACCAAGTCTGCGTCTCTCACATGGGTAGGCAGACCATTCCATAAAAATGGAGCTCTATAGGAGAAAGCCCTGCCTCCAGCTGTTTGCTTAGAAATTCTAGGGACAATTAGGAGGCCTGCGTCTTCTGATGTACGGCAGGACCAAATTGGGAAAGATAGGTAGGAGCAAGCCCATGTAATGCTTTGTAGGTTAGCAGTAAAACCTTGAAATCAGCCCTTGCCTTAACAGGAAGCCAGTGTAGGGTGGCTAGCACTGGAGTAATATGATCACATTTTTTGGCTGTGTTTGCGCGGGGTAGGCTGGGAGGGAAGTAGAGCATTGCAGTAGTCCAACCTAGAAGTAACAAAAGCATGGATTCATTTTTCTGCATCATTTTTGGACAGAAAGTTTCTGATTTTTGCAATGTTACGTAGCTGGAAAAAAGCTGTCCTTGAAACAGTCTTGATATTTTCTTCAAAAGAGAGATCAGGGTCCAGAGTAACGCCGAGGTCCTTCAGTTTTATTTGAGACGACTGTACAACCATCAAGATTAATTGTCAGATTCAACAGAAGATCTCTTTGTTTCTTGGGACCTAGAACAAGCATCTGTGTTTTGTCCGAGTTTAAAAGTAGAACGTTTGCAGCCATCCACTTCCTTATGTCTGAAACACAGGCTTCTAGCGAGGGCAATTTTGGGGCTTCACCATGTTTCATTGAAATGTACAGCTGTGTCATCCGCATAGCAGTGAAATTTAACATTGTTTTCGAATGACGTCACCAAGAGGTAAAATATATAGTGAAAACAATAGTGGTCCTAAAACGGAACCTTGAGGAACACCAAAATGTACAGTTGATTTGTCAGAGGACGAACCATTCACACGAGACCAACTGAGATCTTTCCGACAGATAAGATCTAAACCAGGCCAGAACTTGTCCGTGTAGACCAATTTGGATTTCCAATCTCTCCAAAAGAATGCGGTGATTGATGGTATCAAAGTGAAATAACCTGTCTGTATAAAATTGTTGGAAAATTTGTTGGAAAAATACAGATGGGCTGTGTACAGCTGCAGCGATCGGTAAGCTGCTCTGACAGCTGACGCTTAAGTTAGTGAGGGGGATACAAGTCTCCAACTTCAGTGATTTTTTTTTTTTTTTTTTTGACATTTGTTCCAGTCATTGGCTTTAGAGAACTGGAAGGAAAGGCGGCCAAAGGATGTGTTGGCTTTGGGGATGACCAGTGAAATATACAGTTGAAGTCAGAAGTTTACATACACTTAGGTTGGAGTCATTAAAACTCGTTTTTCAACCACTCCACAAATTTCTTGTTAACAAACTATAGTTTTGGCAAGTCGGTTAGGACATCTACTTTGTGCATGACACGAGTAATTTTTCCAACAATTTTATACAGACAGGTTATTTCACTTATTCACTGTATCACAATTCCAGTGGGTCAGAAGTTTACATAGACTAAAAGTGTCTTTGGAAAATTCCAGAAAATTATGTCATGGCTTTAGAAGCTTCTGATAGGCTAATTGACATCATTTGAGTCAATTGGAAGTGTTCCTGCGGATGTATTTCAAGGCCCACCTTCAAACTCAGTGCCTCTTTGCTTGACATCGTGGGAAAATCAAAAGAAATCAGCCAAGACCTCAAAAGAATTGTAGATCTCCACAAGTCTGGTTCATCCTTGGGAGTAATTTCCAAACGCCTGAAGGTACCACATTCATCTGTACAAACAATAGTATGCAAGTATAAACACCATGGGACTACGCAGTCGTCATACTGCTCAGGAAGGAGACGCGTTCTGTCTCCTAGAGATGAACTTACTTTGGTGCGAAAAGTGCAAATCAATCCCAGAACAACAGCAAAGAACCTTGTGAAGATGCTAGAGGAAACAGGTACAAAAGTATCTATATCCACAGTAAAACGAGTCCTATATTGACATAACCTGAAAGGCCACTCAGAAAGGAAAAAGCCACTGCTCCAAAACCGCCATAAACAAGCCAGACTACGGTTTGCAACTGCACATGGGGACAAAGATTGTACTTTTTGGAGAAATGTCCTCTGGTCTGATGAAACAAAAATAGAACTGTTTGACCATCGTTATGTTTGGAGGAAAAAGGGGGAGGCTTGCAAACCGAAGAACACCATCCCAACCGTGAAGCACGGGTGGCAGCATCATGTTGCGGGGGTGCTGGGATGCGGGGCTGGTGCACTTCACAAAATAGATGGCATCAAGAGGAAGGAAAATTATGTGGATATATTGAAGCAACATCTCAAGACATCAGTCAGGAAGTTAAAGCTTGGTCGCAAATGGATCTTCCAAATGGACAATGACACCAAGCATAGTTCCAAAGTTGTGGCAAAATGGCTTAAGGACAGCCATGTCAAGGTATTGGAGTGGCCATCACAAAGCCCTGACCTCAATCCCATAGAACATTTGTGGGCAGAACTGAAAAAGTGTGTGCGAGCAAGGAGGCCTACAAACCTGACTCAGTTACACCAGCTCTGTCAGGAGGAATGGGCCAAAATTCACCCAATTTATTGTGGGAAGCTTGTGGAAGGCTACCCGAAACGTTTGACCCAAGTTAAACAATTTAAATGCAATGCTACCAAATACTAATTGAGTATGTAAACTTCTGACCCACTGGGAATGTGATGAAAGAAATAAAAGCTGAAATATATAGTTCCCTTAAGGAAATGATTGTCTTTATTGTAATTGTTTTTAATAACCTGCCCAGGGACTGCGGGTGAAAATTAGCCAGCTGGCTAAAACTGGCACTTTTACTGAAACGTTGATTAAAGTGCACTGTTCCTGTAAAAATAAAATAAACTCAAACAAATCATTCTCTCTACTATTATTCTGACATTTCACATTCTTAATATAAAGTGGTGATCCTAACTGACCTAAGACAGGGAATTTTCACTAGGATTAAATGTCAGGAATTGTGAAACTGAGTTTAAATGTATTTGGCTAAGGTGTATGTAAACTTCCGACTTCAGCTGTACCTGCTGGAGCACGTGATACAGGTGGGTGTTGCTATGGTGACCAGTAAGCTGAGATAAGGTGGAGCTTTACCTAGCAAAGGACCTGGAGCCAGTGGGTTAGGTGACGAATATGTAGCAAGGACCAGCCAATGAGAGCATACAGGTCGCAGTGGTGGGTAGTATATGGGGCTTTGGTGACAAAACGGATGGCACTGTGATAGACTGCATCCAATTTGCTGAGTAGAGTGTTGGAGGCTATTTTGTAAATGACATCGCCGAATTCAAGGATCGGTAGGATAGTCAGTTTTACGAGGGTATGTTTGGCAGCATGAGTGAAAGAGGCTTTGTTGCGAAATAGGAAGCCGATTCTAGATTTAACTTTGGATTAGAGATGCTTAATGTGAGTTTACAGTCTAGCCAGACACCTAGGTATTTATAGTTGTCCACATATTTTAAGTCAGAACCGTCCAGAGTAGTGATTCTTAGTCGGGCGGGCGGGTAGCGATCGATTGAAGAGCATGCATTTCGTTTTACTAGCATTTAAGAGCAGTTGGAGGCCACGGAAGGAGTGTTGTATGGCGTTGATGGGAATGGACCCTGTTTGTGTTTGGTCGGTCACACACACACACACAAAGCACTGATTACATTATCAATGGTGGTTATGACTTGCATGGTGGAACCAAACTGCTTGCTGCAATAGAATGGTAACGCAGCGATCAGGCTGGTTCCACCAGGCTTGGCTATGAAGGTGAATTGGTACAAAACTCATCTGTTTAGACCTTTGACCAGGTCAAATGTCACCAACCTGATTCAAGCGTCCTCCCTGTTCAATTTATAGGAATGCTCACAGCGAGGGCATGTCTGCGTGATGTTGAGGGTCTCTATGTTGCATGTTTGGCAGCAAACTGAACATCTCTCTAACAACTGCTGCAAGCGATCCTCAAACAATGGACTTGCTCATCTTATGAGGTGGTGTTGACTGGGAGGGCATGTGACAGCGTTATACAATAGAAAGCCAAGTGGTAAATTGCATTTTGTTTCAAAGAAAGTACAAAGCTTTTTGATAATGCACTTCACAACCAAAACGTCTGTACTACTTGACTGTAATCCACCTACTAGTTTAACAAACCGTGTGTTTTTTTTATACAACTTTTCATAACACACATTACCGTTGTCGATGAAGCCGTCTGTCATCAGGGCAGTAACTAGGGTCAAGCTTATTCTAGGTCGTCACTAGTTGCCACAAAGTCATAAACCATGCCGATTTCTACTTATTAAGATGTGATTTTAAACGTAACCTTCAATTAAGAACCTTTTTTTACGATAGAATCGATTGTGGCTGTGGAAACCCTAATGATATGCTGTATAGATGTAGACTGACTGTAGTTTCACAGTGCCATCCGTTTTGTCACCAAAGCCCCATATACTACCCACCATGCGACCTGTACGCTCTCGTTGGCTGGCCCTCGCTTCATAATCGTCGCCAAACCCACTGGCTCCAGGTCATCTTCAAGACCCTGCTAGGTAAAGTCCCCCCTTATCTCAGCTCACTGGTAACCATAGCAGCACCCACCTGTAGCACGCGCTCCAGCGGGTATATCTCTCTGGTCACCCCCAAAGCCAAGTCCTCCTTTGGCTGTCTCTCCTTCCAGTTCTCTGCTGCCAATGACTGGAACGAACTACAAAAATCTCTCAAACTGGAAACACTTATCTCCCTCAGTAGCTTTAAGCACCAGCTGTCGGAGCAGATCACTGCACCTGTACATAGCCCATCTATAATTTAGCCCAAACAACTACCGCTTCCCCTACTGCATTTATTTATTTTTTATTTTGCTCCTTTGCACCCCATTATTTCTATTTTGCACTTTCTTCCACTATAATCTACCATTCCAGTGTTTTACTTGCTATATTGTATTTACTTTGCCACCATGGCCTTTTTTTGCCTTTACCTCCCTTATCTCACCTCATTTGCTCACATTGTATATAGACTTATTTTTCTACGGTATTATTGACTGTATGTTTGTTTTACTCCATGTGTAACTCTGTGTTGTTGTATGTGTCGAACTGCTTTGCTTTATCTTGGCCAGGTCGCAATTGTAAATGAGAACTTGTTCTCAACTTGCCTACCTGGTTAAATAAAGGTAAAATAAATAAATACAAATATTGGATTCAAGCCAGGGACGCCATTGCGGGTTGTTGCTCCTAGTTCATCGTATTAGACTCAGACATGAGTTAACTACTGCAAGTTAGTTTTGCCCTTAAATAACGTACAGAATACACTTATGAGCTACAAACTAACTTGCAAATCCAATTTGTCAAATGATAACGTTATATAACCAGCAGTATGAGCTACCACCTAACTAAATTGTAATGAGATAGTTATCTTGCTAGCTATGCTAAAACGCTAATTAGCCTACTTCGCTTTATCAAAAGATAGCTAACCAATAACGGCGTTAGCAAAATTATGCCAGAATTCATATTACAGTATATCTGGTTATACTCACCACCACCGAACGTTGCACACCAAGCTAGCGTTACTATACTGGTGGTGCAGAGGGGACTGGCGAACTCCAACCACCTTTCCGCATACTAGGGTCCTTCGGCAGGGCACGTAAACCGTATAACTGTGTGGAGCCATAGTCAATCCATATAGGGCTTTTCAGTCATAAACGGCAATGAAAATAATAGCTCCATTCTGAAAGCGAAGCAGATGGGGCGATTTGCACGTGGAGCTTGGCAAAATTGGGGATGATTTGTTGACATAATTGTAATCCAAAACCAAACTTCATTTACTCGTTGTGAAGCACTGGGTTCCAAACTCCGTTTCTGACAAGACTGACTTGGACAAGAATGATTGTCCTATTTTCACTTTGTAGTCAATTTTGACACTATAGTACATGTTTCTGATTTATAAATGCCATATAGGCCATTTTCAGTGGAATTAGTTGCTTTTTATTGGCAGTTGCTCTTTATGATTTTTATTAGGCTGATACGGAAATAATCAATGTTCACAAGTATGGTCCCTTACATGTTGAAAGTGTATTTATTACCCGTGTGTATGTACTTGAGGGAGTGTATGTCGGTGTAATCTGTATCACCTGTTTCTTCCAGGAGGAGGAAGGTCCAGAGGTGATGCTGGTAAAGGGGGAGGGGTCTGAGGAGGGTCTGTGGAACCCTGAGGGGAACATGGTCATGGAGGACAACCAGACTACACCTCCTCCTGAACCCACTGAGGAACCAGCTGAGCAGCACAGGACCACACACAGTCTCATTGAGGTGAGCCCACTAAACTACTGTCTGAATGGTATTAGGTCAGGGTCTGTATCCACAAAGCCTTTCAGAGTAGGAGTGCTGATCTAGGATCAGTTTTGCCTTTTAGATCATAATGAATATAATTATTTGGAAAGATCCTAGATCTGCAATCCTACTCTGAGACTCTTTGAAGATACGGGCCCAGGTCTTGATTACATTTGTCTTAAGTGTGGGACCATGCCTTTGAATGATCAAACCATTAAAGAGTGTCAACTAATCAAATCAACTAATACAGTTGAATAGTACTCATAGCAGTCCCTCATTGCCAAATCAAAAGATGCTTCATAGCAGGGTGCTCATATCAGATTTCTGGATCCAACATCCTCTCACTCTGTATCTCTTACAGTCAGTAGACATGGTGGAATGGAAGCCTGATCTGCTGCTGGTCAAAGAGGAGAAAATAGAGGACGGACCAGAGAGCATTGATCTGCTGAGTGGACTAAAGATGAGAGAGCAAGGTAAGGAAGAAATACATATAGCCTGCATACAGTAATAGATCTTCAATGGGAATAGTGATGCACCTGGGAATTTTTGTCTGAATTTTCATCATTCATAAAATTAAATCAATTCAACCTGTGTTTCCATCCAAAAACACACATCATAATGTATAAACTTGAAACTACAGTTTTCTCTGCCATGTTTGTAAAGTCTATTTTCTAACCTCTTCCTGCAGGTGGTTGGCTGGAGGCTAACAGAGGAGACTGGGTGGCCAACTTGGAATCCCAGACCCAGACAGGTGCAGCCAAAGGCCCTGGGGACGACATCACTGAGCAGGCCAGGACCATAGGCGACATAGTGGAGGTCAGTGGATGGGACAGCGTCCTCAACTCTGAGCTGCGGTACAATACTGTTAACCACCAACAGAAACAGACAGTCAAACACAAAACAGCATCCGATCTTAGTCTCCATGACAGCAAACTGTCTGAGACCAGGCCAAGGCGTAGATTTGGTCTGCAGGGACAGGGAGGTGACCGTATGTGGAGGGAGAGAACAGACTCGGCTAGTGATGCTCCGTCCTGCTCCTATAGTTGTGATTCAGAGAGACTGATGGTGCCTCAGGTTAACCCCCTAACAGGTGCTGCCTTCAGCCTGCCTTCTATAGGATCTATCAACTGGAACATGGACCCTGCGACAACACAGACACTCCCTGGCCTTCATCCTCCTCACACTCTCCTTATGTTAAACCAGACCTCAGACAATGCCAGTGCCTCAACACTAAATGGCTACACAAGCCCATTGACAAATGACAGTAGTAGAGACGGAATCAGTAAAGGTGACAGCGCCAAAGAGAAGTGCTTTCCTTGTTCGTTCTGTGAGAAGTCCTTCAGTTTCCCCATAGAGGTGGAGATCCACCAGAGGATGCACACAGGGGAGAAATCGTTCAGCTGCCATCTGTGCCGGGCCAGTTTCTCACACTCGTTCAACCTGAAGAGGCACCATATGGTCCACACAGGGGAGAAACCATACAGCTGCCCCCAGTGTGAGAGGAGGTTCTCCCACCAGCACCAGCTGAAGAGGCACCTGAAGGTCCACACGGGAGAGAGGCCATTCGCCTGTACGCACTGCGGGAAGAGGTTCTCAGAGAGGAGCAACCTCAGGATACACCAACAGAAAATACACACAGCCCATGTATAGAGTATTGTAACATGTCATAAATTACTAGTTAGTGTGTTTGTAGTTCACTCTGTTGGTTTGGGATGTAGCAGGGAACTGAATGAGGTGAACTGAGGAGGGAATGAGTGTGATGAGGCAGAATAGATGATATGGTGATGGTTGGTGTGATTGTGTCTGTAAAAATGCTTCACTGATGAAGAGTGACAACTATGTCCCTGTAGGTTGATATTGGTGTTTTATAGTGAGATAATGATAGTGCCTTAATTTACTTGACAAAATAGATAAGATCCGTGTAACGTAATGTTGAACCTTTTCCAAAGTATTCTAAAATACATTCTATCAAAGCGAGGGTCCCAGATTTACAGAGAAGGTCAAGTGTTACCATAGCGAGAAAAAATAATTATACTTGTCACATGTATCGTTTTGTGCAATAAAAGTACTGTACTTCATGTTATGTGACTGTATGACCATTTTGTTGAAATTAAATAAAAACTGTGCTGACTGATTTGGTTATTTTTGTATCATTGCAGGGACTGAGTTTCCCCTATCTCAGTGGGACAAAACTCATTATACTTCATTATTGAATCAACAGATATGGACATTCGTTTTTTATAATAAACTCCAATGGGTCCGTATTAAGTATTTTAATCACAGTGTTGGAGATATGTTTGACTGTGGTTAACATTTTATAATGTAATGTTTCTATGTGTTCAGCAAAGAGTTTCTTATATAAACCTTTATATTATCTTCTGTTTAATTTGTGTTTACAGGCTGCAGTCCATGAGGACCTGCTGATATCCGGTGTTAATGGTGGGAGAGACTGGACCTCTGAAGCGGCTGGTCACAAACCCTGGCCCCGGATCAGGACAGTGGATCAAGAGCCGTCACTCTTCCTTCCTGACTCAGATTCAGGACGGAACCACGAGGGACAAAGACTCGACCATCACGCAGAACACAACCAGTGGACAGGTGGACTGAACAACCTCAGTCCCGGTGGTCATCAGAGAGACGGAGGCTCCAGTCAGGGATCCAGTCTGCAGCCCAGACCCTTCTCTTCACAGTCTCAGTGCGGGGCTGATAGAGATAGACCCTCCTGTTCCTATGATACAAACAGCACAGCATCCATGATGAACAGAGCAGGTCACCGTGAGGTTCAGCCTTCACAGAGAGTGACAGGAGCCCCCCCTGGTGGTAGTCTATCAGCAAGTCGGTCTTCTCCATCAGGGGCTTGTCTAATGCCTGGTGAATGGGTTCATAGAAGGCCTGGACCTTGGTCTAGCCTTCCTCGGTTACCTCATGGTTACCCCACCAATACAGACCGGGTCAGGATGGGTGTTCTCCACAAGAGGTACCTAGACTATAACACAGCACACAATCCCAACAACACCCAAATATTTGCAAGAGGTCAAGGAGGGAGCTCAAAGACTAACCACCTGATGGTGGTGGCTCCTGCTTCTACCTCCTCTGGTGTCATTGGGTCTCAACGTGGGAGGCCGAGCATGAGGACGGACGCAGACAAGCCGTATGCCTGCCCCACGTGTGGGAAGCGCTTTGCTGAGGTGAACTATGTGAAGAAGCACCAGAGGGTCCACACAGGGGTGAAACCCTTCAGCTGTACCCAGTGTCACATGCGCTTCGCCCAGGCTGGTGACCTGAGGAGGCACCAGAGGGTCCACACAGGGGAGAAACCCTACAGCTGTCCCCAGTGTGAGAAGAGGTTCTCCCGCCAGTACCAGCTGAATGTGCACCTGAAGGTCCACACGGGAGAAAAGCGGTTTGTTCGCCTGTACGCATTGCGAGAAGAGGTTCTCAGAGAGGAGCTATCTCAGCATACACCAGCAGATAAACCATCCCACTCTATAACATAGAAAATTACAAATCTTCTCGATAGCTTCTGATGTTTAGATCAAACCCTGAGTAACAGATTTAAGTGTTGAATATTGCATCCAGACATTTGATATACACGGTATAAGGCACATACAGTGCCTTCATAAAGTATTCATATCCCTTGACTTATTCCACATTTTGTTGACTACAGCCTGAATTCGAAATGTATTAAATATTTTTTTACATCTCAATCTACAGACAATACCCCATAAAGACAAAGTGAACATGTTTTTAGAAATGTTTGCAAATGTATTGAAAATTAAATATATAACTATCAAATTTACTTAAGTATTCACACCCCTGACTCAATACATGTTAGAATCACCTTTGGCAGTGATTACAGCTGTGAGTCTTTCTGAGTATGTCTCTAAGAGCATGACACACCTGGATTGTACAATATTTGCACATTATTTTACAAATTCTTCAAGCTCTGTCAAGTTGGTTGGTGATCATTGCTAGACAGACATTTTCAAGCCTATTTAAGTCAAACTGTATCTAGGCCACTCAGGAACATTCAATTTCGTCTTGGTAAGCAACTCCATTATAATTTTTGCCTTGTGTTTTAGGTTATTGTCCTGCTGAAAGGTGAAGTTGTCTCCCAGTGTCTGATGGAAAGCAGACTGAACCAGGTTTTCCTCTAAGATTTTGCCTGTGCGTTGCTCTATTCCGTTTCTGTTTATCCTAAAATACTCCTTAGTCCTTGCTGACGACAAGAATACTCATAACATGATGCAGCCACCACCATGCTTGAAAATATAAAGAGTGGTACTCAGTGACGTGTTGTTGGATTTGCCCCAAATATAACGCTTTGTATTCAGGACAAAAAGTTAATTTCCTCACCACATTTTTTGTAGTTTTACTTTGGTACCTTATTGCAAACAGGATGCATGTTTTGAAATGTTTTTATTCCATACAGGCTTCCTTCTTTTCACTCTGTCAATTAGGTTAGTATTGTGGAGTAACTATAATGTTGTTGATTCATCTTATCAGAGCCATTAAACTCCATGAGCGGTTTCCTTCCTCTCCGGCAACTGAGTCAGAAAAGATGTCTGTATCTTTGTAGTGACTGGGTGTATTGATACACCGCCAAAGTGTAATAATTAACTTCATGTTCAAAGGGGTATTTAATGTCTGCTTTTTTTCCTGCCCCCATCTACCAATAGGTGCCCTTCTTTGCGAGTCATTGGAAAACCTCCCTGGTCTTTGTGGTTGAATATGTGTTTGAAATTCACTGCTCGACTGAGGGTGCTTACAGATAATTAGATATTTTTGGGGTACAGAGATGAGGTAGTCATTCAAAAATCATGTTAAACACTATTATTGCGCACAGAGTGTGTCCATGCAGCTTGTTAAGCACATTTTCACTCCTGAACTTATTTAGGATTGCCATAGCAAATGGGTTGAATACAGACTCAAGACATTTGATTTTCATTTCTTATTAATTTGTAAACATGTCGAAAAACATAATTCCACTTTGACATTATGGGTTATTGTGTGTATGCTGGTGACAAAATCTGAATGTAACTATTTTAAATTCAGGCTGTAACAAAAAGTATGTTGCATTTTGTGTTTGTACTGTATAGGTTATATGATGTTTACAAATGCCTGTTTCATTACTTCCAATCAAATAAAAAAAAATCCCAAGAGACTTTTAATGAGAAAATAAATGCAGTTTATCAACGTGGAAGGCCGAGCATCAAGCGGTGCGCCTGCCCCACGTGTAGGAAGCGCTTTGCTAGGGCAAACAATTTGAAGGAGCACCAGACCATACACACTAAGGAGTGGCACTTACAAGATCTTCTCTTTCCAGAGTAACCTTACCTGACATAGGAGTGTCCACAACGGGGAGAAATGGTAGCAGTGTAGCTTGAGATGTACACAGGGGATATCTGGAAACTATTCTTTAGCTGACATATTATAAACTCAGCAAAAAAAGAAACGTACAAATAACTTCACAGATCATTGTAAAGGGTTTAAACACTGTTTCCAATGCTTGTTCAATGAACCATAAACAATTAATGAACATGCACCTGTGGAACGGTCGTTAAGACACTAACAGCTTACAAACGGTAGGCGATTAAGGTCACAGTTATGAAACTTGGGACACTAAAGAGGCCTTTCTACTGACTCTGGAAAAACACCAAAAGAAAGATGCCCAGTGTCCCTGCTCATCTGTGTGAACGTGCCTTAGGCATGCTGCAAGGAGGCATGAGGACTGCAGATGTGGCCAGGGCAATAAATTGCAATGTCTGTACTGTGAGACGCCTAAGACAGCGCTTCAGGGAGACAGGACGGACAGCTGATCGTCCTCGCAGTGGCAGACCACGTGTAACAACACCTGCACAGGATTGGTACATCCAAACATCACACCTGCGGGACAGGTACAGGATGGCAACAACAACTGCCCAAGTTACACCAGGAACGCACAATCCCCCCATCAGTGCTGTCCGCAATAGGCTGAGAGAGGCTGGACTGAGGACTTGTAGACCTGTTGTAAGGCAGGTCCTCACCAGACATCACTGGCAACAACGTCGCCTATGGGCACAAACCCACTGTCGGTGGACCAGACAGGACTAGCAAAAAGTGCTCTTCTCTGACGAGTCTCGGTTTTGTCTCACCGGGGATGATGGTCGGATTCGCGTTTATCGTCGAAGGAATGAGCATTACACCGAGGCCTGTACTCTGGAGCGGGATCGATTTGGAGGTGGAGGGTCACACGCATCATCGGACTGAGCTTGTTGTCATTGCAGGCAATCTCAATGCTGTGCGTTACAGGGAAGACATCCTCCTCCCTCATGTGGTACCCTTCCTGCAGTCTCATCCTGACATGACCCTCCAGCATGACAATGCCACCAGCCATACTACTCGTTCTGTGCGTGATTTCCTGAAAGACATGAATGTCAGTGTTCTGCCATGGCCAGCTAAGAGCCCGGATCTCAATCCCATTGAGCACGTCTGGGACCTGTTAGATCGGAGGGTGAGGGCTAGGGCCATTCCCCCCAGAAATGTCCGGGAACTTGCAGGTGCCTTCGTGGAAGAGTGGGGTAACATCTCACAGCAAGAACTGGAAAATCTGGTGCAGTCCATGAGGAGGAGATGCACTGCAGTACTTAATGCAGCTGGTGGCCACACCAGATACTGACTGTTACTTTTGATTTTGACCCCCCCCCCCCCCCCCCCCCACCCACCCACCCCTTTGTTCAGGGACACATTATTCCATTTCTGTTAGTCACATGTCTGTGGAACTTGCTCAGTTTGTCTCAGTTGTTGAATCCTGTTATGTTCATAACGTGTAAATATTTGTAAGTTTGCTAAAAATAAACGCAGTTGACAGTGAGAGGACGTTTCTTTTTTTGCTGAGTTTAGTTATCATGTGAAGTGTCTTGGGGTAAGAAGGTCATTAACCCTTTGTTAACCTGTCATTTGAAACAGGCTTGAGTAAATACATGTTTTTAGAGAGACAGTAAACCTAGGCTAAAACAAGGACAGTTTTAATATTTACCTTACTGGGGTGATGTAGATGGAATAAAGTCATTCTATTATTTTCTACTCTATTCTTGCTGACACACTGTTCTTTCTAAACAAATATGCTCTCAACTTGAAAGATACTGATCATAGGAGATTTGATGTGTAATGTAGTAAGCAGTAACGTATTTCAAAGAACAGCGCGCATACATTTTTCATTTCACAACACCCTTTGAGCTATGATGCCAACCAATAACATCCTTCTCCTCAGTGTAAACGGAAGTAAACAGTGGGAGAGAATGGCGGGAGGTTTTTAGCGTACCACCGTTCTGTGACCTTGTGTGGCCTACCACTTCGCGGCTGAGCCGTTGTTGCTCCTAGACATTTCCACTTCACAACAGCACTTACAGTTTGACCGGGGCAGCTCTAGCAGGGCAGAAATTTGACGAACTGATTTGTGGAAGAACTTGACTGGCCTGCACAGAGCCCT
This sequence comes from Salmo salar, assembly GCF_965601325.2. Lineage (NCBI taxonomy): Eukaryota > Metazoa > Chordata > Actinopteri > Salmoniformes > Salmonidae > Salmo > Salmo salar. The sequence goes on along the minus strand of NC_138294.1, from coordinate 26,021,428 downwards.
GACCTCAAGGGGTCCACATACTTTTGGTCATGTAGTGTAGTTGGGGCTTGACGATTGCCTCGTATGTTCAATGGAGAGAGGATATAGTACGTCTGTTACTGTTTTTTGATGAGGAGTCGCTCCCTACACATGTCAAGATGGGATATGTGAGTTAGCCTGTGTTTGCATTGAGTATGACTTGAGTAATTATTTTACTGTGGAAGATGACGTTGAATGTCGCAATTGTGGTGGGAAGCATGCACAGGAGTTCCCTGAATGTCCTGTAAGGGTGAAGGAGGCCTAGATTACTAGGATAAGAGCTGTTCAGCGTGTCTCCTATGCTGAAGCAGCAAGAAAAGTTCAACAATTTCTAGTGGTTCGGTTACCATGGAGACACCACAGTCCAGTGATTTGGGTGCAGTTTGCAAAGTGCAGGATCCAGATACCCTTGTCTTAAAGAAATTATATTATTTGGGCATTTATTGCTATGGTGATGAACTGCACTGCAGGAGTGGATAAGAACTCAAGAAAGAGTGATATTATCCATAGAGATAGAGGACTCATCTTTATATCTGTGCCATTACAGCGTCTAAGACAGTATGGGCAGTTCCAATGAGGCTACAACCCATAGTAATCTCCACCCTGTTGACTACTTTAAATTGGTGGAAGCCCTCAATGAAAATGTCTGTGCTAAAACGGGTTATATCCATGATGAGTCCTTTTATCTATCTCTATGATATCCTCGTATCTGCAGCTGGACACGTCTTGGGAATGAAAGATGTAATGGGTGAAGAGCTGCATGAGTACTGACTGTGAGTGGATTAAAAGTTTTAGTTTATTTCCCTTTTTACGTTTTGGATGTCACCTTTTTTATTTCCTGAATCCAGGAAGTGGGCGGCAATACACTGTTTCCAGTGTAGTCCTCCCTAAAACACCACATAAGAAGAAGTAGTAAACAGTGACCAAGAACAATTTCCATGTTTACCGTTATTGTTGTTATTTAGACGTTTTAACACCATGAAACTCAAAATATGACTAATTCAACTCCACTGCATGACATACCCTCCCCCATGTAGTGTTTAACACAAGTTATATTTGGTAAAATGTTCCAATAAAAATAGAATATTGTAGATGGCAATACCCCCCAAAAAACATTTACTCACTAACAAAAGGGTTGAATTGTTCAGCAACATGTGCAGTGAATGCTAACATGGCTTTGGTGATGAAAGGTACATTATGCATTTATTTATCTCCCCATCAGGCCACTGCATGCTGTGACATGGGCCTGGCTGGTGTCACATCTTCTTCAAGCTGCCTGACTGAATACTGGGGCCTTCAGTGGTACCGGAAGCAAGGGCATTACCTGGAAGTACAGCAACAGTCTCATTCTGTCAACATATATTGTATGTAAAATCCTACAAACTTCTTCAGACGCAAGCACTGACTTCTATTCACTTTGTCTACTCGTCCCATTCTTTAATATTGTCTGGGATCTATATTTTAGATGACACAGCTACATGTAATGAAAGTTTAGGTTTGCTTTACATTACCCCATTTTGTAGCTGCCAGTTGGCTACTCCGCTAGCAGCTTGCTGCTACTGTAGCGGGACTAAAAACAGCAAGCAAGCTAGCCTTTTAGCTTCCAACATCTCCCTCATGGGAAATAATCAAATTTATAATTAAATAATATCCCCTGGCAAATATTATTTACTTGCCAGCGTAACCTACAACATTATCCCAGTGTAATATGCTCCTTGAATGTATTCACTCCCCCATATCAGCTAAAAATAGAATGCCATAGTTACTTTATACCACTGGAAAAATACTTTGAAGTACTACTTAAGTACTTTTTGGGAGTATCTGTACTTTACCATTTATATTTTTGACAACTTTTACTCCACTACATTCCTCATGAAAATAATGTCGTTTTTATTCCGATACATTTTCCCTGACACCCAAAAGTACTGGTTACATTTTGATTGCTTAAACAGGAAAGCAATATGGTCCAATTCACGCACCTATCGATATAATATGTTGTCATCCCTACTGCCTCTGATCTGGTGGACTCACTTAACGCAAATACTGAGTTTGTAAATGATGTCAGAGTGTTGGAGTGTGCCCCTGGCTGTTCGTAAATTTTAAAACAAAAAAAATGGTGCTGTCTGCTTTGCATAATATAAGGAATTTGATCTATAGCATCTACTTTTACTCAAGTATGACAGTTGAATACTTTTTCCACCCCTGTACTTAAGTACATTTAAAACTAAATACAAGAGTAAAAGTCTAAAAGTATTTTACTGGGTAACTTTAACTTGAATAATTTTCTATTAAAGTATCCTTACTTTTACTTTTTGTTTATCCGTTTCACATACATCAAGTGCTTTTACGGAGAAACGATAAAGGCCTATACAACATTTAAGTTGATCGTACATCGTTACAAAAAAGTAGAAGGGCCTCATGGACTTGTCAAATAGCTGTCATGTACAGTAACGACCATTGCGTTTCAAGTGACAAACACCGCTAAAGCGGCTGACTCGTAAACGACAGTGTTCATTAACCGCGGGTTCAAGTACCGCTCGCTTCAAGCATTTTTGTTAAGGAAAACACAGTTCACTGCTGGTCCACGCACATGTGAAGAAGTGGATGATTAGAATAACGCATTTAAAATGTTGTACATGTAGGTGTAGGCCTACACGTCTATGTAATATAGCCTATAGGGGAGAGCGAGGTATGTCGTCACACTTTTCATGCTGTCTAACATTTACTGGGCACAATACATCACAATGGTATAAATCTCCTACGAAATGAAAGACGGAAGTCTTGGGCACATATTTTGTATTCATTACATCTTAATATCTTATTTTAGTACGGAGTTGTAGACCGTTAAATAGAGAGTGTGCACTTGTGACAATTTGCCCCATCAGCTGTTAAATTGTCACACTACTTCGGGTAAATTGTCACATTGGATTATCAACAAATAAGAACACAACTAATTAATTGTGAATATTGATTTTAAATTTCAAATTCAAAACAAAATTCAACTTCATTAAAGAACTCTAGATAAAAACAATCATGCCTAGAGAGTAGAGGTCGACCGATTATGATTTTTCAACGCCAATACCGATTATTGGAGGCCCAAAAAAGCCGCTACCGATTAATCGGACCATTTTTTTTTAGATATTTATTTGTAATAATGACAATTACAACAATACTGAATGAACACTTATTTTAACTTAATATAATACATCAATAAAATCAATTTAGCCTCAAATAAATAATGAAACATGTTCAATTTGGTTTAAATAATGCAAAAACAAAGTGTTGGAGAAGAAAGTAAAAGTGCAATATGTGCCATGTAAGAAAGCTAACGTTTCAATTCCTTGCTCAGAACACGAGAACATATGAAAGCTGGTGGTTCCTTTTAACATGAGTCTTCAATATTCCCAGGTAAGAAGTTTTAGGTTGTAGTTATTATAGGACTATTTCTCTCTATACGATTTGTATTTCATATACCTTTGACTATTCAATGTTCTTATAGGCACTTTAGTATTGCCAGTGTAAAAGTATAGCTTCCGTCCCTCTCCTCGCTCCTACCTGGGCTCGAACCAGGAACACATCGGCAGGGCTGAAATGTTGCTGGGGCCTGGCAGGTTGGTGCTGGGGCCTGGCAGGGATGGAATGTTGCTGGGGCCTGGCAGGGCAGGGTTGGTGCTGGGGCTTGGTAGGGTTGGGTTGGGTTCTGAATGAGGCGATATGTAACGTAGGATGGCGCAAACTCGGTTTCCAGAAATACATCCCTGTTGTAAGGTTGTACCCCAGCCACCCTAAAGCCAGCCTGAATGTTCAATGTGGTTGCAGCCAGAAGATAGGCGATTGTCTTCCCGGTATTGTTCCTCATTCAGGCATCACACGTGGTTTTGATGTGCCTCTTTAGCGGCCTGTAGACCTGTCTAAGCGTTAAAGCTGATGAGAGCAATGGGGTGGGAATGACAGCATAATTATGCCATTTGCTTTGACATAATTGAGTCCATCAATGGACAGATGAGACTCGTGGTTTGAGTACTTCGTATGCTCAATGAAATGTTTCATGAGATCAACAATGTGCACATCTTTCATCCACCCAGAGGGATTTGCTCCGCCTTTGCTGCCAGGTGGCCGGTTGATCAGGAAATTATTGCAGAAGTTGACACGGGGGAATATAAAATATGGAGGTATACTATTCCCGGTGGCTGAGACAGCATAGACAAGTGTGACGAGGGTTCCCCTTTCAGCGGCGGTCAGTGACCCTACTTGTTTGAATCCACGTCTGCCCACCACTTTGTCAGATTTATGTACAGTGGTCACCCCAGTTTCATCGACATTCCATATGTCTCCTGGTCCAAACTGATCTCTGTAGCACTTCTGCTACATTGTCAAAGAAAGCATTAAAAAATGTTTCCTTCTCCTCTTTCACTCCGAGCTGGCCTTTTCTGTTGAAGCTACTTGCCCTGGTAAGGTTAGTGGCCCCTGGCTTTCTCAGCGACAGCGTTGGGTTGTCTGGCTGTCTGATTTTCAACTTCTTCTCTGGTAACCTTTTGACAATAGAGAGTCGGAGTACGGTAATTTATGTCAAAATCCTTCGCTGTACTCCTGATTGATTTGTTCTGCAACGTCACCTGCCTCACTGCCTTTAACATTATGCCAGGTGGTGTGCTGCCATTGTCTTTATTTTATCATTTCTAACCATCTTTCTTCCCTTCCCCTTTGTCTTTCCTTCCTTCCCTTCTTTCCTTCAAAAACACATTTCCTCATTGCAATTACATATTCATTACAGCTTATTACGCCCACCTCCCTGTCTACTATCCTTGTTGCCACAATGAAATTCATAACACCACACTAAATTCATGACACTGTATGAAGTAGTGTGTGTGACTGTGGATATACTGTCTCATACAGTAGGCATGTAGTGTGTTAGTAGACACACACACACACACACACACACACACACACACACACACACACACACACACTCCAGAGCCTGCCAGGGATATGTCTACTGCTCTAAACTATACGTATATATAATAATCAATTTACAGTAACATTTAATACTATTATCAGAACTGATTACACAATATCACAATGTTTTTTGAGCATGTTCTATGTGTCTATGTATACTGGGGCAAGTTGTCACATGTGAAGACTTGCCCCAAGGTCATTGAGACAACTTGCCCCAAACTGACATGTTGGCTAAATCTCAAGGTTAGCTCAACATAGGACTGCAGCTAAAGTATCAAAAAACACGTTATTGTCTCTACTCAGTGCAAAATTTATACCTAACAAAGTTTTATTGCATAAAATGTAAAGTGCCAATTTTTTACTTTTGAAGGGGAAAAAAAATAAGAAACTTGTGCTCACCTCAGATGTAATTTTCTTCTGCCTTCAAACATTCTTCATTTTCAAAGTGTTTGCAGTAGGCTACTTCCCTTCTCAACAAACTAACCCAATAAATGTAATTGTACATTTCAAAGGGGGAAAAAACTAACGTGAGATTCGAACCCTTCTCACAATGAGACAATTACGTGGAGCTAAGCACACAGAGAGCAATTTGACCAGTCAGTCAAATACGTGTAGTTGCTTTGATTATCAGTACGTGGCGTGCTGAAGTACTTCCGTTTAAAAAATTTAAGGACGCTTCCATGAACAAGTGTTGGAACACGTCAACTACTTCAACAATTTTCATTGGCTGATACGGAATTTGTTACAGGAAATAATCAAGGCCACCTGGTGAGATTAGCATAGGACTAAATGTGTAAATGTATGTAATGGGAAATGTGCTAATTTAAAGTGTCTTCAGACAGTATTAATACCCCTTGATTTATCACACATTTTGTTGTGTTACTGCCTGAATTCAAAATAGATTAAATATATGTTTTATCTCACCCATCTACACACACAATACCCTGTAATGATAGTGAAAATATATTTGTATAACTGTTTAGGAAATACAGATATGTAATTTCCATAAGTATTCACACCCCTGAGTCAATACATGTTAGAATCACCTTAAACAACAATTACAGCTGTGAGTCTTTATGGGTAAGTCTCAGAGCATTGCATACCTGTATTGTACACTATTTGCACATTCCTTTTTTCAATTCTTCAAGCTCTGTCAAGTTGGTTGTTGATCATTGCTAGACAGCTGTTTTCAAGTCTTGCCATAGATTTTCAAGCCTATTTAAGTCAAAACTCTATCTAGGCCCCTCAGGAATATTCAATGTCATCTTGGTAAGCAACTCCATAGTAAATGTGTGTATATTTGGCCTTGTGTTTTAGGTTATTGTCCTGCTGAAAGGTGAATTATTCTCCCAGTGTCTGTTGGAAAGCAGACTGAACCAGGTTTTCGCCTTACAGCTGTGAGTCTTTATGGGTAAGTCTCAGAGCATTGCATACCTGTATTGCTATATTCCATTTATTTTTTTATCCCTAGTCCTTGCCGATGACAAGCATACCCATAGCATGATGCAGCCACCACCATGCTTGAAAATATGAAGAGTGGTACTCAGTGATGTGCTGGGTTAGATATGCCCCAAACATAACGCTTTGTATTCAGGACAAAAAGTTAATTTGTTTGCAACATTTTTTGCAGTTTTACTTTGGTGCCTTATTCCAAACATATTTGTATTCTGTACAGGCTTCCTTCTTTTCACTCTGTCATTTAGGTTAGTATTGTAGAGTAACTACAATGTTGTGGATTCATCCTCAGTTATTCCTCTTGCAGCCATTAAACTCTAACTGTTTTAAAGTCACCATTGGCCTCATGTTGAAATCCCTGGGCGGTTTTCTTCCTCTCCGGCAACTGAGTTAGGAAGGACGCATGTATTTTTGTAGCGACTGAGTGTAATTAATAACTTCCCCATGCTCAAAGGGATATTCAAGTTTTTTTTTTTCACCCAGCTACCAATAAGTGCCTTCCTTTGCAAGCCATTGGATTACCTCCCTGGTCTTTGTGATTGAAAGTCACTGCTCGACTGAGGGACCTTACAGATAATTGTATGTGTGGAGTACAGAGATGAGGTAGTTATTCAAAAATCATGTTGAACATGATTGCACACAATGACTGCATGCAACTTATGTGACTTGTTATGCACATTTTTACTCCTGAACTTATTTAGGCTTGCCATAACAAAGGGGTTGAATACTTATTGACTTTAGGCATTTCAGCTTTTCATTGAATTAATTTGTAAAAAAAAATATAAAAACATAATTCCACTTTGACGTTATGGGCTATTGTGTGTAGGCCAGTGATAAAAAAAAATAAAGTTATTAATTTAAAAATGAAGACTAAAAACAAATTGTGGAAAAAGTCAAGGGGTGTGAATACTTTCTGAAGGAACTGTATTTGTTGGGTGGTTGTGCAATTTCTTATTTCCCTTTTTTGTAAACGAAATGTGCAATTCATGCTCCGACCTGTGTCAGGCAGCAATACACAACAAAACGTCTAGTCTGCCGGAAAACTACACGAAGAAAAATAAGTAAACGGAAGTGAACAGTGACCAAGACTACCTTAGCGTTTTTAGTTATTTCGACATTTATTAACTCAAAATAAGACAAATTTAATTTCATAGCAACACCTACTTAGCACAGGGAGTCTTTAATTCGCGTTAGGGACAGGACTTGGTTAATTGATGTGTTATTTAGTTAACGCTAGCTAGCTGCTAAGGTTAACTAACAATGGCTAACCGTAATGGTAACGTTATGGTTTTTCACACTGAAATAGCCTCCATCATGGAGGTGCTAGCAAACGCAGCCGTGGCAGAGATCTGTAAACTCGTAGACGACGACTATGCAGTGTGTCGTTTAGAAATAACTCAAAGCCAGAAAGAAAACAGGACATTGCGGAGGAAACTACAGCTACTGGAACTGAAGGTGTCACGGGAGCGCGCAGAGAGGACAATGCGAGAGCGCGTCCTCGGCAGTCGTCCCAGAAGTGTCAAGATCCTCGACCGATACAGAGGAATTGCAAGAGGTACATTTAGCCCCGTTCCCCTCTGCGCATGTGTTTGGATAGTATGCAATAATTCATCTGATGTGATTACTTGGATGTCTTGCAGAAAGTTAAGTGTTAGTTTACATCCTTGCCAATGTCAAAACTGACCGAGGTCACATTTGTTTTATATTGGGAATTCGGTGTATATTTTCTCTCGTCAATAGCTACCAAGCATGAGATAATACGATTTCGGATTAAACAAAGCGTGCCATGACTAAGAAAATAATATATTTTGAATCAGAAGATGGAGGCAAAATCCACCACTTTTTTCGTTGTTGAATTATTATTACTTATTATTTTCGGATTTCAGTCTTCAATAGTTCTTAAATAGCATTCACTGTTGCATAGTTGAGGTCCCTGTCCAGCTATTACAGTGCCTTCAGAAAGTATTCACACCCCTTGACAGTTTCCACATTTGCTTAATAAGTTGCATGGACTCACTCTGTGCAATAAGTGTTAAACATGCTTTTTGGATGACTACCTCATCTCTGTACCCCATAAATAATTCTCTAAAGGACCCTCAGTTGAGCAGTGAATTTCAAACACAGATTCAACCGCAAAGACCAGTGAGGTTTTCCAATGCCTCACAATGAAGGGCACCTTGACAGAGCGTGAATAATGCAAAAATAAAGTGTAAATATTGTACAATCCTCTTGTGCAAAGCTCCTAGACTTACCCAGAAAGACTTACAGCTGTAATCACTGCCAAAGGTGATAATATGTATTGACTCATGGGTGTGAATACTTATGTAAATTAGATAACTCGTTAAATTTTTTTGCTGAGTTTGACTTCACATGGGATGATTTCACTGAACAACAAAATAAAGGGAATATTGAATGATCCAACACATCTCCCAAAAACGTTTTCAGCATAAACTCAGCAAAAAAAGAAACATCCCTTTTTCAGGACCCTGTCTTTCAAAGATAATTTGTAAAAATCCAAATAACTTCAGATCTTCATTGTAAAGGGTTTAAACACTGTTTCCCATGCTTGTTCAATGGACCATAAACAATTAATGAACATGCACCTGTGGAACGGTCGTTAAGACACTAACAGCTTACACCCTGTAGGCAATTAAGGTCACAGTTATGAAAACTTAGGACACTAAAGAGGCCTTTCTACTGACTCTGAAAAACACCAAAAGAAAGCTGTCCAGGGAGACAGGCGGACAGCTGATCATCCTTGCAGTGGCAGACCACGTGTAACAACACCTGCACAGGATCGGTACATCCAAACATCACACCTGCGGGACAGGTACAGGATGGCAACAACAACTGCCCGAGTTACACCAGGAACGCACAATCCCTCCTCCAGTGCTCAGACTGTCCGCAATAGGCTGAGAGAGGCTGGACTTAGGCCTGTTGTAAGGCAGGTCCTCACCAGACATCACCGGCAACAACGTAACCTATGGGCACAAACCCACCGTCACTGGACCAGACAGGACTGGAAAAAAGTGCTCTTTACTGATGAGCCACAGTTGTCTCACAGGGGGGGATGGTCGGATTCGCGTTTATCGTCGAAGGAATGAGCGTTACACCGAGGCCTGTACTCTGGAGCGGGATCGATTTGGAGGTGGAGGGTCTGTCGTGGTCTGGGGTGGTGTGTCACAGCATCATCGGACTGAGCTTGTTGTCATTGCAGGCAAACTCAACGCTGTGCGTTACAGGGAAGACATCCTCTTCCCTCATGTGGTACCCTTCCTGCAGGCTCATCCTGACATGACCCTCCAGCATGACAATGCCACCAGCCATACTGCTCGTTCTTTGCATGATTTCCTGCAAGACAGGAATGTCAGTGTTCTGCCATGGCCAGCTAAGAGCCCGGATCTCAATCCCATTGAGAACGTCTGGGACCTGTTGGATCGGTGGGTGAGGGCTAGGGTCATTCCCCCCAGAAATGTCCGGGAACTTGCAGGTGCCTTGGTGGAAGAGTGGGGTAACATCTCACAGCAAGAACTGGCTAATCTGGTGCAGTCCATGAGGAGGAGATGCACTGCAGTACTTAATGCAGCTGGTGGCCACACCAGATACTGACTGTTACTTTTGATTTTGACCCCCCCTTTGTTCAGGGACACATTATTCCATTTCTGTTAGACAAATGTCTGTGGAACTTGTTCAGTTTGTGTCTGTTGTTGAATCTTGTTATGCTCATACAAATATTTACACGTTAAGTTTGCTGAAAATAAACATTTGACAGTGAGGACATTTCTTTTTTTTTTTAGTTTATTTCTGCATTTAATTTAATAGATTTCATGAGAAACATTCTAAATTTGGACATTCTGACATAATACATGTTATTTTAAACATAAACATTGGGTGCCTGGAGAAGAGAAGATTCCCCATTATTGCATTTTTACCACCAGCCAATGTGATCACAAGCTCTCGCCATTCAAATCTCCCCGCCAGTTCACTGTGTGAACGCTGTAGCCTATTTTTTTATCCAGCAAGCAAGAGCCAGGTGCTTCTTTCGTCAAATATACTGTACCAGTCAAAAGTTAGGACACAGCTACTCATTCCAGGGTTTATTTATTTTTACTATTATCTACATTGTAGAATAATAGTCTAGACAAACTATGAAATAACACATATGGAATTATATAGTAACCAAAAAGTATTAAATAAAAAAAAATAAAAAAAAATATATATATATATATATATATATATATTTGAGATTCATCCTTTGCCTTGACAGCTTTGCACACTCTTGGCATTCTCTCAACCAGCTTCTCCTGGAATGCTTTTCCAACCATCAAAAAGGAGTTACCACATATGCTGAGCACTTGTTGGCTGCTTTTCCTCCACTCTGCGGTCTAACTCATCCCAAACCATCTCAATTGGGTTGAGGTCGGATGATTGTGGAGGCCAGGTCATCTGATGCAGCACCCCATCACTCTCCTTCTTGGTCAAATAGCCCTTACACAGCCTGGAGGTGTGTTTTAGGTCATTGTCCTATTGAAAAACAAATGATAGTCCCACTAAGCACAAACCAGATGGGATGGCGTATCACTGCAGGATGCTGTGGTAGCCATGCTGGTTAAGTGTGCCTTGAATTCTAAATAAATCACTGACAGTGTCACCAGCAAAGCACCCCCACACCATCAAATCTCCTTCTCTATGCTTCACGGTGGGAACCACACATGGTGAGATCATCCGTTCACCTACCATGCGTCTCACAAAGATACGGCGGTTGGAACCAAAAATCGAACATTTGGACTCATCAGACCAAAAGGACAGATTTCCAGCGGTCTAATGTCCGTTGCTCGTGTTTCTTGGCCCAAGCAAGTCTCTTCTTATTATTGGTTTCCTTTAGTAGTGGTTTCTTTACAGCAATTCGACCATGCAGGCCTGATTCACGCCGTCTCCTCTTGAACTCTTAAGTATTTATTTGAGCTGCAATTTCTGAGGCTGGTAACTAATGAACTTATCCTCTGCAGCAGAGGTAACTCTGGGTCTTCCGTTCCTGTGGCGGTCCTCATGAGAGCCAGTTTCATCATAGCGCTTGATGCTTTTTGTGACGGCTCTTAAAGAAACTTTCAAAGTTCTGGAAATGTTCCTTATTGACTGACCTTCATGTCTTAAAGTAATGATGGACTGTTTCTCTTTGCTTATTTGAGCGGTTCTTGCCATAATATGGACTTAGTCTTTTTACCAAATAGGGCTATCTTCTGTGTACCCCCCCCCTTGTCACAACACAAATGATTGGCTCAAATGCATTAAGAAGGAAAATTACACAAATTATCTTAACAAGGCACACCTGTTAATTGGAATGCATTCCAGGTGACTACATCATGAAGCTGGTTGGGAGAATGCCAAGAGTGTGCAAAGCTGTCAAGGCAAAGGATGGCTACTTTGAAGAATCTCACATATAAAATACATCTTGATTTGTTTAACACTTTCTTGGTTACTACATTATTCCATATGTTATTTCATAGTTTGTCTTCACTATTATTCTACAATGTAGAAAATAGTACAAATAAAGAAAAACTCTGGAATGAGTAGGTGTGTCCAAACTTTTGACTGGTACTGTGGATATAGATATATAGAGATTTTTTGAATTGCTCAATAAGTGACCAAACTATATATCTACAGTCGTGGCCAAAAGTTGAGAATGACACAAATATGAATTTTGACAAAGTTTGCTGCTTCAGTGTCTTTAGATATTTTTGTCAGATGTTACTATGGAATACTGAAGTATAATTGCAAGCATTTCATAAGTGTCAAAGGCAATTACATGAAGTTGATGCAAAGAGTCAATATTTGCAGTGTTGACCCTTCGTTTTCAAGACCTCTGCAATCCGCCCTGGCATGCTGTCAATTCACTTCTGGGCCACATCCTGACTGATGGCAGCCCATTCTTGCATAATCAATGCTTGGAGTTCGTCAGAATTTGTGGGTTTTTGTTTGTCCACCCGCCTCTTGAGGATTGACCACAAGTTCTCAATGGGATTAAGGTCTGGGGAGTTTCCTGGCCATGGACCCAAAATATCATTCATCAGAGAAAATGACTTTACCCCAGTCCTCAGCAGTCCAATCCCTGTACCTTTTGCAGAATATCAGTCTGTCCCTGATGTTTTTCCTGGAGAAAAGTGGCTTCTATGCTGCCCTTCTTGACACCAGGTCATCCTCCAAAAGTCTTTGCCTCACTGTGTGTGCAGATGCACTCACACCTGCCTGCTGGCATTCCTGAGCAAGCTCTACTGGTGGTGCCCCGATCCCGTAGCTGAATCAACTTTAGGAGACGGTCCTGGCGCTTGCTGGACTTTCTTGGGTGCCCTGAAGCCTTCTTCACAACAATTTAACCGCTCTTCCTTGAAGTTCTTGATGATCCGATAAATGGTTGATTTAGGTGCAATCTTACTGGCAGCAATATCCTTGCCTGTGAAGCCCTTTTTGTGCAAAGCAATGATGACGGCACGTGTTTCCTTGCAGGTAACCACGGTTGACAGGAAGAACAATGATTCCAAGAACCACCCTCCTTTTGAAGCTTCCAGTCTGTTATTCGAACTCAATCAGCATGACAGAGTGATCTCCAGCCTTGTCCTCGTCAACACTCACACCTGTGTTAACGAGAGAATCACTGACATGATGTCAGCTGGTCCTTTTGTGGCAGGACTGAAATGCAGTGGACATTTTTTGGGGGGGGTTCAGTTCATTTGCATGGCAAAGAGGGACTTTTCAATTCATCTGATCACTTGTCATAACATTCTGGAGTATATGCAAATTGCCATCATACATAGTGAGGCAGCAGACTTTGAAAATTAATATTTGTATCATTCTCAAAACTTTTGGCCACGACTGTACTTCTGGGACACGCATTGGGCTAGGCAACTAGTTCAAGAGCTATAAGAGGAATAGAGAGGATGGAAGAGCGAGAGGCCAGGTCACTGTATGAAGTAAGGACCCTTATAGGATGGTAGGAACATCGTACTTTGTCTGGCACCCGCTTTGTTCCTTTAAGTACCATACTGTGTCACCAACGTTGTAGTGTGTCCTTGCGACATTCTTGTCACTGCTTTTTGGCACGCTTCAGACTGACCCTGCATTTCCCTTTCAATCTGGTGAGCAAGTTCCAATCTGTCTCGTAGCTGTACAACATACTGTGGAGGGTCTTGGCGTGCTCATGATCGGGTTGCAAGCCAGCCACCAGGTTGATGGGTTCTGTAACTTCTCTTCCAAGGACCATCATGTTCGGAGTGAACCCTGTTGAACTGTGCTTTATTGCTCTATAGGCTAACCTTTATTTAACCTCCCTGGGCAAGGTGGGACGTTTGCGTCCCACCTAGTCAACAGCCAGTGGAATCGTGTGGCGAGAAATACAAATACCTCAAATGCTATAACTTCAATTTCTCAAACATATGACTATTTTACACCATTTTAAAAGACAAGACTCTCGTTAATCTAACCACACTGTCCGATTTCAAAAAGGCTTTACAGCGAAAGCAAAACATTAGATTATGTCAGGAGAGTACCCTGCCAAAAATAATCACATAGCCATTTTCAAAGCATGCATATATGTCACAAAAACCAAAACCACAGCTAAATGCAGCACTAACCTTTGATCTTCATCAGATGACACTCCTAAGACATTATGTTGTACAATACATGCATGTTTTGTTCAATCAAGTTCATATTTATATCAAAAACCAGCTTTTTACATTAGCATGTGATGTTCAGAACTAGCATACCCACCGCAAACTTCCGGTGAATTTACTTAATTACTCACGATTAACGTTCACAAAATACATACATTATTTTAAGAATTATAGATACAGAACTCCTTTATGCAATCGCGGTGTCAGATTTTAAAATAGCTTTTCGGCGAAAGCACATTTTGCAATATTCTGAGTAGATAGCCCGGCCATCATGGCTAGCTAATTTGACACCCACCAAGTTTGGCTCTCAACGAACTCAGATTTACTATAAGAAAAATTGGATTACCTTTGCTGTTCTTCGTCAGAATGCACTCCCAGAACTTCTACAACAAATGTTGTTTTGGTTTGAAATAATCCATAGTAATATTGAAATAGCTCCGTTTTGTTCGTGCGTTGAGGTCAGTATCCGAAGGGTGACGCGCGGGCGCATTTCGTGACAAAAAAAATGCAAAATATTCCATTACCGTACTTCGAAGCATGTCAAACGCTGTTTAAAATCAATTTTTATGCGATTTCTCGTAAAATAGCGATAATATTCCAACCAGGCGACGTTGTATTCGTTCAAAGAGAGAAAGAAAAACATGGAGTCCTCTTGTGCACGCGCGTTCCAGTGTTCCCTGCCTGACCACTCACAAAAACAAGCCCGCAACAGGCCTACCAATACAAAGGTTGAAAAATTGGTGGCAATCCGGGCAAATTTTAGGCTTTTTGAGCCTGACAACAAGCCATCCTCAACAAGGTTGGAAAGGGACAGTGAAGATGAGGCCTCAGAGTCTGATGTTCAAGAGGTGAACATTGAGGAAGTTCAGGGAGAAGACATGGAAGCCTGAGAGGAAGACAACCAAAGCTTTAGTTTCTAGTCTATCATTTTACAGATGTATGTTGAAAATGTTTTTGGGAGATACGATGGATCATTGGGGATCATTCAATATTTCCTTTCTTTTGTTGTTCAGTGAAATCATCCCATGTGAAGAGTCAACTTATTTAAAGTTCAATTCGTAACTAAATTGTTCTTTTTTTTATTTCTATTGGAAGGATTTAATCATTTGCAATTATGTCTACTTATAAGGTAAAAGGTTTGTTTCTGTCGCCATATGTGGTAAATATATCAATGTAAAAAACATCTACATTTAAATGGTATTAATGTTCATTTGCAAATATTTCCGTTAATTCCCATGGAAAGTTTTCACCTCTGAATATTCCCCAAAATGTGCAACCCTAGTCTTGAACAACCAATAATTAGCGATTGTAGCATTCTGTCTCGCTCATGGGGCCCATGAGATCAATGGTGATCCTCTCCTTAGGTACTCCCATGCGGACAGTGCTCATAGGTGCTTGGGGCTTCCTCGAAGGTCTGGCTTTAGCGGCACAGCTGGTACATGTACGACCATAGTGTGACATCCTCTCTATTTCGGTACCAGTAGTGTCTTGTCTGCAGCCGGGCATTTGTGCGTTCCACGCCAATGTGACCACCTACTGGGCCGTCATGCATCTGCTTCATGATGTCTGTCCCAAACACACGAGGTAGGAGTATTTGTGGGTAAAACACTGCGCCTTCGGTACAGTAGACGCACCATAAGAGAATGCTGTTCTTGACATAGGCCTATAGGAGCCAGTGGAAGAGACTAAGTCGCTGGTCCGAAAAGCGACACAGCCCCCCACGATGGGCGTTCCTGTCCTTCCTCGAGCCATCTCTTCACGGGGCCCATGTCAGTCAGCCATCGGAGCTTGACGTAATCCCTCAGTAGTCCATCCATGGAACAGAACAGTGAGGCTAATCTTTTCCACGTCCGACGTGTCATCTTCACTGTCCCGATGACCCGACTCCACGTTGAAGGCACCTCCAGAAGCTTCAGGGAGTGCAGGCTGTAGGCTGGGGTCTTCTATCCCCACTGAGCAGAGCTCCATAAAAGTAGCTTCCACAGCGTTAACAGCTATGCTGGGGCCGAGGTCAGGATGTCAGCATTTGTGGTGGCGTACTGGATGATGTATGACCTTGAAGTTATACTCCCCAAGCTTCTCGAGCCACCTCGCCAGTTGACCTTCTGGTTCCTTCATCCTTATGAGCCACCGAAGCCACCACTGCTGTGGTCGGTGCGCATGATGAAGGGTCTTCCAAGCAGCTATTGACGGAAGTGTGAAGTAAACTCCACTACTACCAGTAGCTCCCTCCGTATGGTACAATAGTTTTGCTCGGTGGAGGACAGCCGCTGGCTCCCGTACTCTAGAATGCATTCCTCACTGGGACAAGACGCCTCCAATGCCGAAGTTGCTGGTGTCTGTATCGAGGATGAGGTCGCCGCTGTTGAGTAGCTTTCATTTTTTTGAACGCCTCCTGGCGCTCTGGTGTCCACTGGAAACGAGCATGCTTCTTTGTAAGCTCATGCAGGGGCTTGGCTGCAGCAGCAAAATCTTTGACAAAACGGCGGTAGTACGAGGCCAGGCCGACGAACTGACGTACTTCTGAAACGCAGGTAGGCTGGGGCCATTCTTGGACTTTCAGAATTTTTTGGGGATCTATGGCGATGCCGTGTTCAGAAACGATGTGTCCAAGGTAGGTAACCTGTCGGCAGAAGAGACAGCACTTGGAGGGTTACAATTTCAGGTTGGTTTGGCTTAGCCGATCGAACACTTGTGCCAGGCATTAGAGCGTCTCCATGACATCCCTTCCCAGGATGATGTCATCGAGATAAATAAAACATTTAACAGTATAACTAGGCAAGTCAGTTAAGAACAAATTCTTAAGAACAAATTCTTATTTACAATGACAACCCACTGTTCCCCGGTAGGCCAACTGCCTTGTTCAGGGGCAGAACGACAGATTTTTACCTTGTCAGCTCGGGGATTCGATCCAGCAACCTTTCGGTTACTGGCCCAACGCTCTAACCACTAGGCTACCTGCCGCCGGTCTCCCTTTGCATTCCGGCCAGGACACGGTCCATTAAACATTGAAACGTCGCTGGTGCGTTGCAGAGCCCTAAAGGTATCACATTCCACTCAGAGTCCCTTCCTGCTGCAGAAAGCGGCCGCCTTACCGTCGCTGGGAATAAGTTCAACCGGCCAGTAGCCTGACGCTAAGTCCAAAGTGCTAAACGATTTGGCCATTGACAGGGTATCTAGAGTGTCTTGGATACGAGGAAGTGGATATGCATCGTTAAGCGTATGCTAATTTAGAGCCCTGTAGTTCACACAAAGTATGGCTGGTCCTTTTTGCGTACCATAACTAAATCGGCGAAGCCCAGCTGCTGTGGCTTGGAGAGGCTACTCCAGTTTCAAGACTTTGCTGGATCTGCTGGTCTGCATTGAGCTGTTTTTCTTAATGTCCATTCAGAAAGTATAAGTGAGGAAGAACAAATAGAACTGAAATGAGCATAAGATTGTAAAAATGTAAGCAAGTCATGATGACCAGCCAGTGCAAGGAATGAAGACAGGTGCCAGTTCTGCACAACTTTCCTCTTATTAAATCAAATGTAGCTCGATTGAATCTTGTAGGCTAATATTTTTTGTATCATTATTTCTCTCTCTCATTACGGAGTCATCTTTGAACAACATGATCTTGCATTGACACTGCCTGCTCAAGGGAATTACCGCAGCAGGCATTGTCTTATGTCAGACCGCGTTGGATTCCGCCATCTGACGTGAGACAATGCATAGCAGGTTTGTTATGGTTGTTGTTAAAATCCAAATTCTATTTGACCAAATTTGTGCGCACGCCATGTTCCATAACGTTGTCATGGAAAATATGAATGCTTCCAACTAACAAATCAGCAACTGTGCGGTAAATCTGGCTGCATAATGAATGTTGAGATTTCCAAAGAGACTGGGCTTTGGCAAACAACAGGAGTGGAATGTTAGCTAAGAAGACTAGTACCCAAACTAGCTCCTGAACAAAGTGTGTCATGAATATGAAAATATGTTCTGAATCAGGGGAGGATGGATAAAAATCCACTTTTTGGGGCAGGCTTGGCACACTTTATATTAATGCCATCTTCAATAGCTCCTAAACATTTAAAAAAGGTATGGACTCGTTTAACTCCCGAGTTCTGCAACCAAGTTGTACGCGTCGCCCTCGTGCGGCAATGTTTGTAAACACAGAAAGGGGTCTATACAGTTGAGCAGACAGTAGCTAATCTAACAACCTATTTTCCCCCAATCACTCTCTCAGGTGAAGGAAGCTTTGTGAAGCCAGCAGGACACAGCACATGGAGAGATGACCAACCAATCACTGTTGATGAGGGGAGTGGAACCTCCACCCAGCACGTTATCGTGATAGAGGTTAGTGTAATAGTGTTGCATTAAATGTTACAGTTGCATTGTAAATCAAATGTGTCCCTAGCTATTCACTTGCTTACATGTACATCCTCATTTATCTGCAACAGGGGAGCTTGTGAGACTTCTCTTCGACATTGTTATCCAATTCAACCATTGTACCGATTAATAACCTCTTCTTTTCTTGTCAGTCTGCAGATGCAGAGGCTGCAGGTCCTGGAGTCAAGCAGGAGAGGACTGAAGGACAGAAGGACACACGGCACAGCAGAGACATCCAGACTGGAGGGTCTGGAGCGCCCCCTGTAGCCACGGAGAATCCCACCACCACCTCAGCACAGTCCAGGACCCGACACAGCATTACGGAGGTCAGTGGAACGCAGAACGCCGTTCTCAAGTCAGCGACAGACAGCAAGACGTTAACTGTAACACACAGGCTCTTACACACAGGTTCTGACCACATATCAGAACCAGAGAGACTGGGGTTGGGGACACTGGGCTGTCCTCCTGCCCCCGGCTCAGAGTATTTACCAGTATTTCACCAAAGCCAGAGGACGGTTCATTCAAGTGATCATGGTGAATCGTTAGACTCTGGCAGTGATGATCCGTCTTGTTCTTACACTACAGAGATGGATCCTGGCAACATATCCTTGGGTTTAGAGACACAGACTGATCTGTCTAGAGGGGACTGGAACCGGTACAGTAGTAGTGTATACTCTGAAGGGTGCCTAGATAAGAAAGGGGAGGGTCTAGTCGTAGATGAAGTGACTGTGAAATTGGAGGGTGACGTTGCTCCCACATGGAATGCAGATAGTAACCTCGGAGATGGACACTCACAGGGCAGAGATTTCTTAGATTACAGAGAGAACTTAGAGACAAATCCAAATGTTGCGACCCACTCTCCTTTACCCTTGTTCAGGGATCACAACCCAGAGTCCACATCGATGGGACCTTCCGATTCAGACAGCCACGTCCTTTTCGATCAGGGTTTGAACCCAAATGACAGGGCTAGAGCCCAGGCTCAGGGAGGGGGAGCCACATCAGGCAATAGTAAAGAGAAACGGTTCAGTTGTACCCAGTGTCACATGCGCTTCACCGAGGCTGGCACCCTGAAAAGGCACAAGAGGGTCCACACAGGGGAGAAACCCTACAGCTGCCCCCAGTGTGAGAAGAGGTTCTCCCGCCAGGACCATCTAAAGATGCACCTGAAGATCCACACGGGAGAGAGGCCGTTTGCCTGTACGCACTGCGGGAAGAGGTTCTCAGAGAGGAGCTACCTCAAGATACACCTGCAAAAAAACCATTCCACTCCATAACATAGAAAGTAATCATTCCACTCGATAGCTTCTGATATTTAGATTAAACCCTGTATTGAAGGTAGACTCAGCAAGATGACGTACAGTGCCTTCGGAAAGTATTCAGACCCCCCTTGACTTTTTCCATCTCTCTTTAGGTTACAGCCTTATTCTGAAATTGATTAAATAGTCCCGTCCCCCCCCCGTCCCCCCCCCATCAAATGGACACACCATACCCCATAATGACAAAGCAAAAACAGGTTTAGAAATTGTTGCTAATTTATTAAAAATAAAAATATGACATTTACATAACTATTCAGACCCTTTACTCAGCACCTTTGGCATCAATTACAGCATCGAGTCTTCTTGGGTACGACTCTACAAGCTTGGCACACGTGTATTTTGGGAGTTTCTCCCATTCTTCTCTGCAGATCCTTTCAAGCTCTCAGGTTGGATGGGGAGCATTGCTGCACAGCTATTTTCAGGTCTCCAGAGATGTTCGATCGGGTTCAAGTCCACTCAAGGACATTCAGAGACTTGTCCCGAAGCCACTCCTGTGTTGTCTTGGCTGTGTGCTTAGAGTCGTTGTACTGCTGGAAGGTGAACCTTTGCCCCATTCTGAGGTCTTGAGTGCGCTGGAGCAGGTTTTCATCAAGAATCTCTCTGTACTTCACTCCGTTCATCTTTGCCTCGATGCTGACTAGTCTCCCAGTCCCTGCCGCTGAAAAGAAAACAACAACAAAAAACAGCATGATGGTGCCAGGTTTCCTCCAGACGTGATGCTTGGCATTCAGGCCAAAGAGTTGAATCTTGGTTTCATCAGAGCAGAGAATCTTGTTTTCTCATGGTCTGAGAGTCTTTAGGTACCTTTTGGCAAACTAAGCTCGCTGTCGTGCCTTTTACTGAGGAGTGGCTTCCGTCTGGCCACTCTACCATAAAGGCCTGATTGGTGGAGTGCTGCAGAGATGGTTGTCCATCTGGAAGGATCTCCACAGAGGAACTCTGGAGCTCTGTCAGAGTGACCATTGGGTTCTTGGTCACCTCCCTGACCAAGGCCCACCTCCCCCGATTGCTCAGTTTGGCCAGGTGGCCAGCTCTAGGAAGAGTCTTGGTGGTTCCAAACTTCTTCCATTTAAGAATGATGGAGGCCACTGTGTTCTTGGACTTTCAATGCTGCAGAAATGTTTTGGTACCCTTTCCCAGATCTGTGCCTTGACACAATCCTGTCTCAGAGCTCTACGGACAATTCCTTCGACCTCATGGCTTGGTTTTTGCTGACATGCACTGTCAACTGTGGGACCTTATATAGACAGGTATATGCCTTTCCAAATCATCTCCAATCAATTGAATTTACCACAGGTGGACTTCAATCAAGTTGTAGAAACGTCAAGGATGATCAATGAAAACAGGATGCACCTGAGCTCAATTTCGAGTTTCATAGCAAATAGTCTGAATACTAATGTAAATAAGTTTTTTTATTTAATTTTACTTTTCACTTTGTCATTAGGGGGTATTGTGTGTACATTGCTGATGATTTTTATTTAATCAATTATAGAATAAGGCTGTAACGTAACAAAATGTGGAAAAGGTCAAGCGGTCTGAATACTTTCTGAAGGCACTGTAGATGCACAAAGTAACCCGCAGTAATGGGTCAATTTCCACAACAACCAAGCATGTTGAAATGCAAGGCCCAGACATTGTGAAATATATAAGTCACATTTAAAGGACAGTAGGTAGCCTAGCGGTTAAGAGCTTTGGGCCAGTAACCGAAAGTTGGCTGGTTCGAATCCCTGAGCAGACTAGGTGAAAGATCTGTGTGCAAGGCACTTAACCCTAATTTCTCCTGTAAGTCGCTCTGAATGAGTGTGTGCTAAATGACTTAAACATGTAAAGGTAAAATGACAAACAGTATAGCATAAAAAGTCTGTTACATATTGTGTTTGTACTGAGTAGGCTATATGATGTTCAAATGCCTATTTCATTACTTCCAACTACTTTTTATCCTGAGACAGTTTTAATGAGAAAAATAATGCAGTTCATCAAGTTCATGTTGATTTCTAATTGAGACGTGTGTGTGGTTTTCATATGGTGTATTTAAAGCTTGTTTATGGTTAATAAACACAAAATGTGACTTTTCATTCCAAGACTTTCATTGAGACTCTTTAGTATACATCAAATCTAATCTCACCCTATTTTGTATACACCTGACAGCGCTTTATAACCAATATACCAGCATATACCCACATACTAACAAACACCTACTGTACACGTCAAAATAGTTTAGTCAGGTTTGTCTGACTTTTGATTTATCATAGCTGACTATTTACCCACATCATATTTATATCCACCATGATGGGTTTAACAACAACGACGTCATTCTGTAACTACAGTATAGGACTCAAACTGGGGAAGGGTTAATACTCCATGTTGAAAGTGTCTGTGTGTGTATATGTCTGTAATCTGTATCACCTGTCTTTTCCAGGAGGAGGAGGGTTCAGAGGTGCTGCTGGTCAAGGAGGAGGGGTATGAGGAGAGTCTGGGGAACCCTGAGGGGAACAAGGTCATGGAGGACAACCAGACTACACCTCCTCCTGAACCCACAGAGGAACCAGCTGAGCACCACAGCACCACACACAGTCTCCCTGAGGTGAGCCCACTGTAAACTACTGTCTGAATGATATTAGGTCAAGGCCCAAATCCACAAAGACTCTCAGAGTAGGAGTGCTGATCTAGGATCAGTTTTGCCTTTTAGATCATAATGAATGAGATTATATAGAAAGATCCTAGATCAGCACTCTTTGTGGATACGGGGCCAGGTCTAGATTAATAATCAACTAATACATTTGCATAGTAACAAATTAACTAAATGTTGCATAGTACTCATACCCCAACCAGAAGATGCTCCATAGCAGGGTGCTCATATCATATTTCTTGATCCAACATCCTCTCACTCTGTATCTCTTACAGTCAGTAGACATGGAGGATGGGAAGCCTGACCTGCTGCTGGTCAAAGAGGAGACGATAGAAGATGGACCAGAGAGCATTGACCTGCAGAGTGGACTAAAGATGGGGGAGCAAGGTAAGGGAGAAATACATATAACCCATTGTCTTCTGACAGGTGGCATCGCTTCTATGCAAGGCTCATCCCTCATCAGTGCTGGAGGAATCGTTTGACTATCTGACGTAAGACAATGCCTATAGTCTACATACAGTAACAGATCTTCAAAAGGAAAATTGATGCGCCAGGCTATTTTTTTTTCTCATTCATAAAATGAAATCAATAGAATGTATGTTTACATACAAAAACACACATAATGGATGAACTTGACCAGTTAATTTACCAAAATGAAGTGAGTTTTCCCTGTCATGTTTGGAAAGTCTATTTTCTAACCTCTTCCTGCAGGTGGTTGGTTGGAGGCTAACAGAGGAGACTGGACAGCCATCTTGGATTCCCAGACCCTGACCGGTGCAGCCAAGAGCCCAGGGGATGACATCACTGAGCAGGCCAGGACCAGAGGTGACATAGTGGAGGTCAGTGGATGGGACAGCGTCCTCAACTCAGGCTAGGGAATAACATATTAACCACAACCAGAAACAGACAGTCGAAAAACAAAACATCTGAACTTGACAACATACTGCGGGGACGAGGGGACATAGATTTGGTCTGCGGGGACGGGGAGGTGTCAGTATGCAGCAGGAGAGAACAGACTCGGCTAGCGATGCTCCATCCTGCTCCTATAGTTGTGATTCAGAGAGACTGATGGTGTCTCAGGTTAACCCCCTAACAGGTGCTGCCTTCAGCCTGCCTTCTATAGGATCTATCAACTGGAACATGGACCCTGTGACATCACAGACACTACCTTGCCTTCGTTCTCACACTCTCCTTATATTAAACCAGACCTCAGACAATGCCAGTGCCTCAACACTAAATGGATACACAAGCCCGATGACAAATGACAGTAGTAGTGACGCTATCAGTAGATCCAGTGGCAAAGAGAAGCGCTTCCCGTGTTCATTCTGTGGGAAAGCCTTCAGTTTCCCCAAACAGGTGGAGATCCACCAGAGCAGTGGTTCCCAAACTTGTTATAGTCCCGTACTCCTTCAAACATTCCAGCTGCGTACCCCCATTAGCACCAGGGTCAGTGCACTCTCAAATGTTTTTTGCCATCATTGTAAACCTGCCACACAGACAAACACACTATATGATACTTTTATTAAACATAAGAATGATTGTGAGTTTGTCACAACCCGGCTTGTGGGAAGTGACAAAGAGCTCTTATAGGGCCAGGGCACAAATAATAATAAATCATTTTGCTCTTTATTTAGCCATCTTACATATAAAACCTTATTTGTTCATCAGAAATTGTGAACAACTCACCACAGGTTAATTGAGAAGGGTGTGCTTGAGTGGATGCACATAGCTCTGCAATGTTGGGTGTATTGGAGAGAGTCTCAGTCTTAAATCATTTTCCACACACAGTCTGTGCTTGTATTTAGTTCACGCTAGTGAGGGCCGAGAATCCACTCTCACATAGGTACGTGGTTGCAAAGGGCATCAGTGTCTTAACAGCACGATTTACCAAGGCAAGAAACTCTGAGCGCAGCCTTATTCAGAAATCTGGCAGTGGCTTCTGATTAAATTTGATTTTCACAGAACCGCTTGTTCCAATTTCAATGAGGCTCTCTTGTTCAGATATCGGTAAGTTGACTGGAGGCAAGGCATGAAAGGGATAACGATTCCAGTTGTTTGTCATCCGCTTCGGGAAAGTACCTGCGTAATTGCGCACCCAGCTCACTCAGGTCCTTCGCTATATCACATTTGACATAGTGTGTAAGCTTGAGTTAATTTGCACACAACAAAAATCATACAATGATGGAAAGACCTGTACGTTGTCCTTGTTAATGGAGACAGAAAAGAGCTCCAACTTCTTAATCATAGTCTCAATTTTGTCCTGCACATTGAATATAGTGGCGGAGAGTCCCTGTAATCCTAGATTCAGATCATTCAGGTGAGAAAAAACATCAGATAGGCCAGTCGTGTGAGAAACTCGTCATCATGCAAGCGGTCAGACAAGTGAAAATTATGGTCAGTAAAGAACTTTAAGCTCGTCTCTCAATTTAAAAAAGTGTCAATACTTTGCCCCTTGATAACCAGCGCACTTCTGTACGTTGAATAAGCGTTACATGGTCGCTGCCCATATCATTGCATAATGCAGAAGATACACGAGAGTTCAGGGGCCTTGCTTTAACAAAGTTAACCATTTTCACTGTAGTGTCAAATGTCTTTCAAGCTGTCAGGCATTCCCTTGGCAGCAAGAGCCTCTCGGTGGATGTTGCAGTGTAACCAAGTGGCATCAGGAGCAACTGCTTGCACGCACGTTACCACTCTACTGTGTCTCCCTGTCATGGCTTTTGCCGCATCAATACAGATACCAACACATCTTGACCACCAAAGCCCATTTGATGTCATAAAACTGTCCAGTACTTAAAAAAATATTCTCATGTTGTCCTGGTTTCCAGAAGAGAATGTATTCCTTAATTGACCCCCCCCCCCATAAACGTAACAGACATATACAAGGAGCTGTGACAGGCCCGCCACGTCTGTTGACTCATCCAGCTGTAACGCATATAATTCATTGACTTGTATGCGAAGCAGTAATTGTTTCAAAACATCTCCTGCCATGTCACTGATGCGTCGTGAAACAGTCGTTTGATGAATGCATTGTCTGTATAGTTTTTTGGGCCTTTTCCCCTAGCATTGTCCTAGCCATATCTGCGGAGCTGGAAGAATTAAGTCCTCCACAATAGTATGGGGCTTTCCTGTCCTAGCCACTCGGTAGCTCACGATATAAGACGCTTCTAGCACCTTCTTATTAATGCATCTGTTCCTTTTATACATATCTTACAACTCGAAAGTCGTCTTTATTCTCAATCAAAAAACTCCCGTGGCTTATTTTTCAAATTGTCATGTTTCATTTCTAAATGTCTGCGCAAGAGTGAAGGCTTCCCGCGAGAGAGTAACGGTTAATGTGATTGGATGTTAATTATTTGACTAGGCTACCTGTAGTTGACATTGTGTTGTTATTTCGCTGAACACTAGATGGTTTAATTTTATTTTTGGCAGTGAAAACGAGGCTACTCAGGCAGGAAATAAACTTTACCCAAATGTATAGCCCCATTGGAAAATATAAATGTACGGTTTGAAAATGTGAAGAAATGTTTTATTGTGAATCACATTTTTATGTGGCGTACCCCAGTTTGGGAATACCTGCACACAGGGGACAAACCGTTAGGCTGCCATCTGTGCCAGGCCAATGTTTCACACTTGTCCTGATGTGGCAGCGGAGAAGTCCTACAGCTGCACCCCAGTGTGAGAAGAGGTTCTCCTGCCAGCACCAGCTGAAGAATCACCCGAAGGTCCACACGGGACAGAAGCTGATCGCACTGCGGGAGGGAAGAGGTTCTCAGAGAGATGCTACCTCAGGATACACCAACAGAAAATGCACGCGACCCATGTATAGAGTATAGTGACATGTAGTAGTACTAGTTAATTCTGTTGATTGTGGATGTAGCTGGGAACTGGTAGAGGTGAACTGAGGAAGGAATGAGTATGATGAGGCCGAGTAGATATGGTGATGGTTGGTGCAATGTCTGTAAAAATGTTTACTTGACAAAGTAGTGAAGACGTGTGTGATGAACCTTTTCCAAAGTATTCTAAATTGTATTTTATTAAAGCGAAGGTACAGAAAAGTCTAATATCGAGAATGTACTCAGGTTCTCCCTCATTTAGAGGCACAACCCAGTTTCCCTTTTTATAGAAATAGCTTAAGACAAAAGAGCAAAGTGGAAGATAGTGTATAAATGGGTCTGTATAGGAGCAGATCGGGTTCACATTATTTAGGTAAAATGCCTAATGCATAGAGTTCTAGTAGCCTATCAGAAGCTCATATAGCTATTCAGGTCTAACAAAGGCCAAATCTGAAACCAAAAACGGAACATAATGTAAGAAATACAGCATGGCTACAATGCATGGTTTAAAGATGAAAATGCAATTGGTTAAGCATGAAATGCACTGAGAATCTCACTGCAGATAGGTACTTATCACAGTGGGAGGCCGTTCCTTCTCTTGCAAGAACAAAAGCGTTACCTGCTGCGTGCCGACCCGGTAGCGACGAACCTGCCGTTTCTACTTGCAGAATCGTAATGCTCGTCATTGGCCAACAACTTGACTTTGAGCCAATCCGAGAGCACGAACTTGGGGAGCTAAAAGGAGTGACAACAAAAGGGGGGAAAATAGGGCGTTCTCTCTGTACATCCACGGTTAAATGTCATGAGCCAGTCACACTTCATATGCAGTGTAAGCTATTGGATGGTAGCTAGCTAAGTGCACAGACGCAATGCACACAACAGTAAATACTTCCTCCCAGCAACCTAACCACTGTAGTTAGTAATTAAAGCACAATGGATTCGTTTCAATGAAACAGCTGCTTGTGTTAGTGCAGTGTCCTTAGCTAGCGAATATGCTAACGATAGCTAAACATTTGGCCATGGGCTGGTGGTACTGGCTGTCGACACTGTTCAGAGGTACTGTCGGCAGGCAAACGTTTGACAATCCTACCGGTGTGTCTGAGCTTTTACAAAAATCAATACAATCAGCAAAGTAACATACCGTTTCTTATCTGTAACCCACACGGAATGACTCAAACAGGCTGGTTACACATACATTACCAGTCTTCCTTTTGAGAGAAATGGAGCATGTCATGTACTTCATGTATAAATAGCGACAGTAACTCATTTGCATTACAATAGTCAATGTAATGTCTAAAACAGTTCTTCAAAACAGCGACGCAACGCATGTTCTCACACACACACACTGTATCCCCGTCTGCCGGTTGTAGCTCACCGTGAAGCAAGCATACCGGACCGATGCCCATTGTCTAACTGCGCGCAACACTGCTTGAATAACCCGCTGTTAGCAAAGCGCGGACAGTGTAGACCAAGTAAGAGAGACTGCAGACTGCCATACTGTTTCCCTTTAACCTTCCGGTACTAAGTAGGGTCGGGGTCTGACCCCAAACTTCTACCTGGTTACATTAACAGTGAGAAAATATATATTTTACTTGTCACGTATCGTTTTGTGCGATAAAGGTACTTCAAAGTTATGTTAGCTTATGGCTATTTTGTTGAAATTAAATACAAAATTGACTCTGCTAACTTGATTTTTTATTTGTATTTTTAGGGACTGAGTTTCCCTTATCTCGGTCAAACCAAAACATACTTCATTCTTAAATCAAAACACATGGAATTGTTTTAATAATACACTCCAATGGCTCCATATTGTTAAGGTACTTCTATCACAATATTAGAGATGGGCTTGACTGTGGTTAACATTTTATAATATCATGTCATGTTTCTGGGTGTACCGCAAAGAGTTTTTTATATAAACCTTTACGCTTTTCTGTACAATCTTTTTTTGCAGTCTGCAGTCGAAGAAGACCTGCTGATATCCAGTGTTACTGGTGGGGGAGAGTGGACCTCTGAAGCGGTTGATCACAAACCCTGGCCCCGGATCAGGATCCTGGACCAGGAGCCTTCACTCTTCCTTTCTGAGTCAGAACCAGGACCCAAACGCGAGTTTGAGAGACTCCACCACCACACAGAACACAACCAGTGGACAGGTGGACTGAACAACCTCAGTCCTGGTGGTCATCAGAGAGACAGAGGCTCCAGTCAGGGATCCAGTCTGCAGCCCAGACCCTTCTCTTCACAGTCTCAGTGCAGGGATGGAGCAGGGCCTGGGGCTGATAGAGAGAGATCCTCCTTTTCCTATGATGCAAACACCATAGTATCCATGATGAACAGAGCAGGTCACCCTGGGCTTCAGCCTTCACAGAGAGTGGTGGGAGACCGCCCTGGCGGTAGTCTTTCAGGAAGTCTGTCTTCTCCTTCAGGGTCTCGTCTAATGCCTGGTGACTGGGTTCATAGAAGGCCCGGACCTGGACCTAGCCTTCCTCAGCTGCCTCATGGTAACCCCACAAATGCAGACAGGGTCAGGATGGGTGTTCACCATGAGAGGTACCTAACCTATAACACAGCACACAATCCCAACAACACCCAAACAATGGCTAGAGGTCAAGGAGGTAGCTCGAAGTTGGCTCCTACTTCTCCCTCTACCTCATCTGCTGTCATTGGGTCACAACGTGGTAGGCCGAGCATTAAGACGGACGCCGACAAGCCGTATGCCTGCCCCACGTGTGGAAAGCGCTTCGCTCATGCGAACTATGTGAAGCAGCACCAGACTGTTCACACCAAGGAGAGGCCCTTCATGTGCAAGCTGTGTTACAAGAGCTTCTCCTTTCAGAGTAACCTTATCAAACATAGGAGTGTCCACAATGAGGAGAAGTCATAGCAGTGTGGCTTAAGTTGTACACAGGGGATATCTGGGAACCATTCTTTAGCTGACATATTATAGTTATCATGTGAAGTGTCTTGGGGTAAGAGGATTTTTTGGATTACTAAGTCCCTCAGCGCTGTTCAATGTCAGTCCTGGAGGGCCAAAACCCTTCTGGTTTTCATCTTCTCCTAATAAGGGACTAATTCAGACCTAGGACACCAGGTGAGTGCAATTAACTACCAGGACTGAACAGTAGTTAGTTTTGTACAAAAAAAATAGGTGAGCAAATCTGTTAATAAATGAGAAATCATGTTGTCCTTTTGATGTGTTGATTTTGTATTTCCTTGTTTATCATTTTGAATTCAAATTGGCCTTAGTCTCCTTGGCTTCCTTCGAACCTATAGGTGTCTGTCCTTGCCAACGATTGGATCTAGCCAACCATTCTTTTTAGGTCATTTACGGTAATTTTTCTAAACAAGCCTGCTCTGAGCTTGAAAGATACTGATCATGGCCTTTTCTCAATTGGTTTTGAGCAACTCCGGCGTCCTCTCTCCTCCGGCCTCCTTTTGAAAAAAGGTCAAAGGTAATCGAGGAGAGGGAATGTGGATGAAAATCCACTTGAATGAAATGAGACTACTTCTCCATATTCGCAGGTCATGAGGCAAATTATGTTTAGGGCTGGATCCCAAAATAAGTGTGAAAGTGATAATTAAGTTAGTTGTGCAAGACATTTTATAGATAAAACATAAGTAGCATACAGTGGCTTGCTAAAGTATTCATCCCCCTTGGCATTTTTTCCATTGTGTTGCCTTACAACCTGGATTTAAAATTGATTTTGTTTAGGTGTTTGTATCATTTAATTTAAACAACATGCCAACCCCTTTGAAGATGCCAAATATTTTTTTGTAAAACAAACAAGAAATAAGACAAAAAGCAGAACTTGAGTGTGCATAACTATTTACCCCGCCCCAAAGTTAATACAGCAATTACAGCTGCAAGTCTCTTGGGGTATGTCTCTATAAGCTTGGCACATCTAGCCACTGGTATTTTTGCCCATACTTCAAGGCAAAACTGCTCTAGCTCCTTCAAGTTGGATGGGTTCGGCTGGTGTACAGCAATCTTTAAGTTATACCGCAGTTTCTCAATTGGATTGAGGTCTCGGCTTTGACTAGGCCATTCCAAGACATTTAAATGTTTCCCCTTAAACCACTCGAGTGTTGCTTTAGCAGTATGCTTAGGGTCATTGTCCTGCTGGAAGGTGAACCTCCATCCCAGTCTCAAATCTCTGAAAGACTGAAACAGGTTTCCCTCAAGAATTTCCCTGTATTTAGCATCATTCCCTGTATTTAGCATCATTCCTTCAATTCTGACCAGTTTCCCAGTCCCCGCCGATGAAAAACATCCCCACAGCATGATGCTGCCACCACCATGCTTCACTGTGGGGATGGTGTTCTGGGTGATGAGAGGTGTTGGGTTTGCGCCAGACATAGCGTTTTCCTTGATGGCCAAAAAGCTACATTTTAGTCTCATCTGACCAGAGTACCTTCTGCCATATGTTTGGGGTGTCTCCCACATGCCTTTTGGCGAAAACCAAACGTATTTGCTTATTCTTTTCTTTAAGCAATGGCTTTTTTAAGTTACAGGTTGTAATGCAGCAAAATAGGGCAAACGCAAAGGGTGATGAATACTTTTGCAAGGCACTGTATTTGTTTTTAAACATCTGCATGCTTTTCTCCACCAACAAAACAAAAGCTGATTCAAAGGTGGCATGGTAGATTCCAAAAAGACTATCAAGTAGGGGAGGACACTTCCTTTGGACTATAAACACATTTATATCTCCTCGACCACTTATCAGAGGTCGGAAGGCACACCCATGTGGAGGGTGGTTGGAAGAGCGCGCTTGTTTGAAAAGGAAAAGCGGCGCGATAGCTTTTGATTAAAAAAGAACATCAAGACGAAACAGATGCTTTATAAGTTGGAAACACTGTTGAGAAATACATCCCGAGGGGTTCGTACTGATTGTACGGAGATTGTGACAGCCGGTTAAAATTGCGTCCCCTGACAAGGTAAGAACAATATGTATGTCAGTAGAAGTGCAATATTATCATAAGGAGACGTATACTTGAAATACGGAGGAGGAATGGAGGGGAGAGGCAGAGGAGGTCTGAGAGAGGGAGGAAGATAGTGAGCTTGAGTTGGTTAAAAATGGCGGGAAAATGGGAGATGTTTGTTAAAGAAGAATGGTAGAATGGTAAGCAGAATGAGCTGAAGACAGGAGGAGAAATGGAAGTGAATGAGGGTGAAGTATCGGAGGTGGTCGGTGTGGGGAAGTTCTCGGAGCCCGAGGCTTGCACTGAGGGTCAGGATATTGATGAATCTGTGACCGTAGGAGTGAGGTTTTTGGAAAAAGTGGACCCTTTTGTCTGATCCATTTGTGGTTTCAGGTGGGTGAAAATAGAGTTGGGTGCTGTGGAATCGGTGAATCGGTGTTTCTGCTGGTCAGGAAAGTAGTGGTATGTGTTACCTGTAGGGATGCCCATGGGGCTTGAGATCAGAAATGTCCCATGTGCGGGGCAGGTTGAGGTTTCCAGGGTTAGAGTAGTGCAGAAGTTGTCATATGCTGAGGCAGTGGTCCTGCCGTACATACCTACACGTACGCTACGGTCACAAGACGCGGGCCTCCTAATTGTTCCTAGAATTTCTAAGCAAACAGCTGGAGGCAGGGCTTTCTCCTATAGAGCTCCATTTTTATGGAATAGTCTGCCTACCCATGTGAGAGACGCAGACTCAGTCTCAACCTTTAAGTCTTTACTGAAGACACATCTCTTCAGTAGGTCCTATGATTAAGTGTAGTCTGGCCCAGGGGTGTGAAGGTGAACGGAAAGGCTGGAGCAACGAACCGCCCTTGCTGTCTCTGCCTGGCCGGTTTCCCCTCTTTCCACTGGGATTCTCTGCCTCTACCCCTATTACGGGGGCTGAGTCACTGGCTTACTGGTGTTCTTCCATGCCGTCCCTGGGAGGGGTGCGTCACTTGAGTGGGTTGAGTCACTGACGTGGTCTTCCTGTCTGGGTTGGCGCCCCCCCTTGGGCTGTGCCGTGGCGGAGATCTTTGTGGGCTATACTCGGCCTTGTCCCGGGATGGTATGTTGGTGGTTGGAGATATCCCTCCAGTGGTGTGGAGGCTGTGCTTTGGCAAAGTGGGTGGGGTTATATCCTACCTGTTTGGCCCTGTCCGGGGGTTTCATCGGATGGGGCCACAGTGTCTCCTGACCCCTCCTGTCTCAGCCTCCAGTATTTATGCTGCAGTAGTTTATGTGTCGGGGGGCTAGGGTCAGTCTGTTACATCTGGAGTATTTCTCTTGTCTTTTCCGGTGTCCTGTGTGAATTTAAATATGCTCTCTAATTCTTTCTTTCTTTCTTTCTTTCTTTCTTTCTTTCTTTCTTTCTTTCTTTCTTTCTTTCTTTCTTTCTTTCTTTCTTTCTTTCTCTCTCGGAGGACCTGAGCCCTAGGACCATGCCTCAGGACTACCTGGCTTGATGACTCCTTGCTGTCCCCAGTTCACCTGGCCGTGCTGCTGCTCCAGTTCCAACTGTTCTGCCTGCAGCTATGGAACCCTGACCTGTTCACCGGATGTGCTACCTGTCCCAGACCTGCTGTCCCAGACCTGCTGGAACCCTGACCTATTCACCGGACGTGCTACCTGTCCCAGACCTGCTGTTTTCAACTCTCTAGAGACAGCAGGAGCGGTAGAGATACTCTCAAAGATCGGCTATGAAAAAGCCAACTGATACTTACTCTTGTGTTACTGACTTGTTGCACCCTCGACAACTACTATGATTATTATTATTTGACCATGCTGGTCATTTATGAACATTTGAACATCTAGGCCATGTGCTGTTATAATCTCCACCCGGCACAGCCAGAAGAGGACTGGCCACCCCTCATAGCCTGGTTCCTCTCTAGGTTTCTTCCTAGGTTTTGGCCTTTCTAGGGAGTTTTTCCTAGCCACCGTGCTTCTACACCTGCATTGCTTGCTGTTTGGGGTTTTAGGCTGGGTTTCTGTACAGCACTTTGAGATATCAGCTGATGTAAGAAGGGCTATATATAAATACATTTGATTTGATTTGAAGAAAGTAGAGGAAGATGGGTCAAGGAGGGATCCTGAGAGGAGTGGTATGAGTAGTAGATCTGTACCAGTTGAGGGATAGGACAACAAGTGACATATGTTTCAGTAAGATTTGATTTTTAGCATTTATAGCAAGGATTATCAATTGTACTGCAGGGATGTAACGTAAGTCGCAGAAAATTGAGGTTGTGGTGGCAGCTGCAGAGAGGTAGCTGACATCAGAAGAGTTAATGGGTGTGTTAAGTGGTGGTGTCAGGTTGTTGGCCTGAGGTAGGACTACATAGATTGAAATAGTGGACAAGGGTGGTGTTCTTTTTTTGTGAGTGTAGTATTAGATGGTAGGGTATTTGTTTTTATTTATACCAAGCAAAGTATACGGGAGGTGTACTCCATTCTAGTAGGTGGCGGTAATGCAACATGCCGACCGCCGTTAAACCTCAAAGAAGACCACTTGTCGGTTTCCGGTTCACGGAGGACATACTTTTTTCTCAAATGCGGAAAGGTCCATGAATAGGAGGCTTGATGTGTAACGTAATAAGCAATACCGTATTTCAATGAACTTCGCGCATTGACTTTTTATTTAGCCGCACCATTTGAGCTGACTTCAACTAATAACATCTGTTTAAACGCAAGTAAACAATGATCAAGAACCATTTCCACGTTAGCATTTTTGTTGGAATTTAGACTTTTATTAACACCCTGGAACTCAAAACTGCACAACATCACTCCAGGTAGAATTTAAATCGCGTTGGAGACAGGACTTACTTGATAGATGTTATCTAGGTAACGCTAGCTAGCTGTTAACGTTAGCTAACAATGGCTAAATGTATGGGTTTTCACACTCAAATAGCCTCCATCATGGAGTTGCTAGCGAATTCAGCCGTGACCGAGATCTGTAAACTCGTAGACGACGACTATGCAGTGTTTCGTTTGGAAATAAATCAAAGCCAGAAAGAAAACAGGGGATTGCGGAGGAAACTACAGCTACTGGAACTGAAGGTGGCACGGGAGCGCGTCCTCGCCAGTCCTCCCAGTAGTGTCAAGACCCTCGACCGATACAGAGGAATGGCAAGAGGTACATTTTGCAGAATGGTGTGGGTCATGTCTAGAAGGGATGTCATCCCGCTAATGTCAAAAGTTGCGTCGGTGAGAATTTGGGGATTTTAGCTTGTACTTTTCTTAACCTTAACGTAATGTAGCAGGTTATTATAATTAGGTTAAGTATCCTATATTGCTGGGTAAAGTCTGCTAACCTGATACGAAAAGTGACTTCTGACATTAGCTGCATCCCACCTAGTCAAAATCTACACTACACGGACAATACCTAATTTAACCACCCCTTTCCCCCCCAATAACCCTATTAGGTGAAGCACATCCCACTGGAGGCCACATGAGCTTTGTGAACCCAGCGGGACACAGCACGTGGAGAGATGACCAACCCATAGCTGTTGAGGGGAGTGGAACCTCAACCCAGCATGTTATTGTGATAGAGGTTAGTGTAATAGTATTACATCAAAATTAGAGTACATCAAATGTGGCCTGTTTATTTCAGAAAGGCTCCCCTAGGCTATTAATTTGCTTACATGTACATCCTTATCTGCCATAGGGGTGCTGTGAGACTTCCCTACAACATTGTTATCCAATTCAAATCATGTACAGATAATAACCTCTCTTGTGTCAGTCTGCAGAGGCTGCAGGTCCTGGGGTAAAGCAGGAGAGTTCTGAAGGAGAGGACCCAAGACACAACAGAGCCATCCAGACTGGCGCAGAGGCTGGAGTGACACCCCTTGTAGCCATGGAGGACTTCCCCACCGTCACCATGCCCCAGGCCAGGTCCCGACGCAACATCAGGGAGGTCAGTGGAACGGCGAACACTGTCCTCAAGTCAGATGCACACCGAGACTTTAACTGTAACACACAGGCTCTTACACACAGGATCTGACCAGAAATCAGACCCAGAGAGATGGGGGGGGGGGGGGGCTACTGCGCTGAACTCTTGCTCCTGGCTCAGAGTATTTACGGTTAATTGGGGATAGTGGTGTGTTAGACGTTGGCTGCCATTATCCGTCTTGTTCTTATGCTACAGAGATGGACCCTGGCAACATGCCATTTGTTTTAGACACAAACTGATCTGTTTAGAGGGGACTAGAACCTGTACAGTAGTAGTGTATACTCTGAAGGGTGCCTAGATGGGAAAGGGCAGGGTCTGGTTGTAGATGAAATGACTGTGAAAGCGGAGGGCGACATTCCTCCCACATGGAATGCAGGTGCTCACTTAGGAGACGGACTCTCACAGAGCAGAGATTTCTTAGTTTACAGGGAAAGCTTAGAGACAAATCCAAATGTCACGACCCACTCCCCTTTACACACGTTCAGGGATTGTGACCCAGTTTCCTCATCGATGGGGCCTTCTGATTCAAACGTTCTTTTCGATCAGGTATTGAACTCAAAGGGCCAAGTCGTAGGGAGGGGGAGCAACATCAGTCAATATTAAAGACAAACGTTCCTCTGCATGTTCTTTAACAAAGGCTTCAACTACCCCCAGAGGATGGAGATCCACCAGAGGGTGGATTCTTCCGCCAGCTTCAGCTGAACATGCATCTCAAGGTCCACAGGGGAGAGAAGCCATTCACCTGTACACACTGCAGGAAGAGGTTCTCAGAGAGGAGCTACCTAAGGACACACCAGCAGAAAACAATCCCATTCTAGAACATAGAAAGTAACCATTCCACATGATAGCTTCTGACGTTTAGATCACACCCTGCATTAAAGACAAAGATGATTTGTGATTGTTGTGAGCTGAAAACATCCTCAGTTGCATTTGATGCACACTGAAGATGGCGCGGGCGGGTAGGGCTGCCGTCTTATCGGCTCTTAACCCACCATGCTATTTTGCTTGTTTTTTCACGTTGTTCGCAACTTGTTTTGTACATTATGCTGCTGCTACCATCTTTTATGACCGAAAAGAGCTTCTGGACATTTGAACTGGGATTACTCAC
Source organism: Salmo salar (assembly GCF_965601325.2). Lineage (NCBI taxonomy): Eukaryota > Metazoa > Chordata > Actinopteri > Salmoniformes > Salmonidae > Salmo > Salmo salar. The sequence goes on along the minus strand of NC_138294.1, from coordinate 25,985,191 downwards.
CTCAAATTGGACGAGGACTTCTTCTTCAATGAGTCGGACGTGAGGGATATACAACGAACACCCGACCATGTCCAGATCCCCGTGATTCACTGGAAAAGTAAACGTAGGTTTCGCAGAAAGAGATCAGGCTGGCTTGTGAGGATCAGGCGACGAGTGGCTAATCTGCCCTTGCCTTCTATTCTGCTAGCTAATGTTCAATCGCTGGAAAATAAATGGGACGAACTGAAAGCACGTATATCCCACCAACGGGACATTAAAAACTGTAACATCTTATGTTTCACCAAGTCGTGGCTGAACGACGACATTAAGAATATTCAGCTGGCGGGTTATATGCTATCAACAGAACAGCAGCCTCTGGTAAGACACGGGGCGGGGCCTATGCATATTTGTAACAATAGCTGGTGCACGATATCTAAGGAAGTCTCAGGATTTTGCTTGCCTGAGATAGTGTGGTCTACAGCTTATCATGAGATACTCTATCTACCAAGAGTTCATCTATTTTTCGTAGCTGTCTACATACCACCGCAGACCGACGCTGGCATTAAAAGAGCACTCAGTGAGCTGTATTCCGCCATAAGCAAACAGGAAAACGCTCATCCAGAGGCGGTGCTCCTAGTGGCCGGGGACTTTAATGCAGAGAAACTTAAATCAGGTTGACCTAATTTCTATCAGCATGTTAAATGTGGAACCAGAAGGAAATACATTCTAGATCACCTTTACTCCACACACAGAAACGTGTACAAAGCTCTCCCTCGCCCTCCATTTGGCAAATCTGACCATAACTCTATCCTCCTGATCCTGCTTACAAGCAAAAATTAAAGCAAGACGCACCAGTGACTCGGTCTATAAAAAAAGTGGTCAGATGAAGCAGATGCTAAACTACAGGAATGTTTTGCTAGCACAGACTGAAATATGTTCCGGGATTCTTCCGATGGCATTGAGGTGTACACCACATTCACTGGTTTTATCAATAACGTCGTCCCCACATTAACTGTACGTACATACCCAACCAGAAGCCATGGATTACAGGCAACATTCGCACTGAGCTAAAGGGTAGAGCTGCCGCTTTCAAGGAGCAGGACTCTAACCCGGGAAGCTTAAAAGAAATCCTGCTATTCCCTCCGACAAAGCATCAATACAGGACTAAGATCGAATCGTGCTACACCGGCTCCGATGCTCGTCGGATGTGGCAGGGCCTGCAAACTATTAGACTACAAAGGGAAGCACAGCCACGAGCTGCCCAGTGATACGAGCCTACCAGACGAGCTAAATAACTTCTATGCTTACTTCGAGGCAAGTAACACTGAAACATGCTTGAGAGCATCAGCTGTTCCGGAAGACTGTGATCACACTCTGTGCAGCCGATGTGAGTAAGACCTTTAAACAGGTTGACATTCATAAGGCCGCTGGGCCAGACGGATTACCAGGACTTGTACTCCGAGCATGCGCTGACCAATTGGCAAGTGTCTTCACTGACATTTTCAACCTCTCCCTGTACCAACATATTTTAAGCAGACCACCATAGTCCCTGTGCCCAAGAACACTAAGGTAACCTGTCTAAATGACTACTGACCTGTAGCACTCACGTCTGCAGTCATGAAATGCTTTGAAAGGCTGGTCATGGCTTACATCAACACCATTATCCCAGAAACCCAAGACCCACTCCAATTTGCATACCGCACCAACAGATCCACAGATGCAATCTCTATTGCACGCCACACTGCCCTTTCCCACCTGGACATAAGGAACACCTATGTGAGAATGCTATTCATTGACTACAGCTCAGTGTTCAACACCATTGTGCCCTCAAAGCTCATCACTAAGCTAAGGACCCTGGGACTAAACACCTCCCTCTGCAACTGGATCCTGGACTTCCTGACAGGCCACCCCCAGGTGGTAAAGGTAGGTAACAAATCTGCCACGCTGATCCTCAACACGGGGGCCCCTCAGGGGTGTGTGCTCAGTCTCCTCCTGCACTCCCTGTTCACTCATGACTGCACGGCCAGCACGACTCCAACACCATTAAGTTTGCTGATGACACAACAGCCTGATCACTGACAACGATGATACAGCCTATAGGGAGGTGGTCAGAGACCTGACTGTGTGGTGCAAGGACAACAACCTCTCCCTCAATGTGATCAAGACAAAGGAGATGATTGTGGACTACAGGAAAAGGAGGACCGAGCACACCCCCATTCTCATCGACGGGGCTGTAGTGGAGCAGGTTGAGAGCTTCAAGTTCCTTGGCGTCCACATCACCAACAAATTAACATGGTCCAAACACACCAAAACAGTTGTGAAGCGGGTACTACAAAACCTATTCCCCCTCAGGAGACTGAAAAGATTTGGCATGGGTCCTCAGAGCCTCAAAATTCTACAGCTGCACCATTGAGAGCATCCTGTCGGGTTGCATCACTGCCTGGTATGGCAACTGCTCGGCCTCTGACCGCAAGGCACTATAGAGGGTAGTGCGTATGGCCCAGCACATCAGAGGCCAAGCTACCTGCCATCCAGGACCTCTATACCAGGCGGTGTCAGAGGAAGGCCCCAAAAAATACTCCAGCCACACAAGTCAGACTGTTCTCTCTGCTACCGCACGGCAAGCGGTACCGGAGCGCCAAGTCTAGGTCCAAGAGGCTTCTAAACAGCTTCTACCCCCAAGCCATAAGACTCCTGAACAGCTAATCAAATGGCCACCCAGACTATTTGCATTGCCCCCAACCTCTTCTACGCTGCTGCTACTCTGTTATCTATGCATGGTCACTTTAATTCTACCTATATGTACATAATTACCTCAACACCGTTGCCCCCCGCACATTGACTCTGTTCCGGTACCCCCTGTATATAGCCCTGCTATTGTTATTTACAACTGCTCTTTATTTATTATTCTTATCTCTTACTTTTTTTAGGGATTTTCTTAAAACGTCATTGTTGGTTAAGTAAGTAAGCATTTCACTGTAAGTTCTACACCTGTTGTATTCGGCGCATGTGACAAATAACATTTGATTGGGAATTACGAGAGTAAAAGATTTCAGTGTTGAAGATTCCCGAGTAAAAGTATTGCATCCGAACACTGTGATATACAGTTGAAGTCGGAGGTTTATATACACCTTAGCCAAATACATTTAAACTCAGTTTTTCCACAATTCCTGACATGTAAAATTTCCCTGTCTTAGGTTAGTTAGGATTACCACGTTATTTTAATCATGTGAAATGTCAGAATAATAATAGAGAATGATATCTTTCAGCTTTTATTTCTTTCATCACATTCCCAGTGGGTCAGAAGTGTACATGCACTCAATTAGTATTTGGTAGCATTGCCTTTAAATTGTTTAACTTGGGACAAACGCTTTGGGTTGCCTTCCACAAGGTTCACACAATAAATTGGGTGAATTTTGTTCTATTTCTCCTGACAGAGCTCGTGTAACTGATGGCCACTCCAATACCTTGACTTTGTTGTCCTTAAGCCATTTTGCCACAACTTTGGAAGTATGCTTGGTCATTGTCCATTTGGAAGACCCATTTGCGACCAAGCTTTAACTTCCTGACTGATGTCTTGATGTTGCTTTAATATATCCACATCATTTTCCTGCCTCATGATGCCATCTATTTTGTGAAGTGCACATGGTGTTTATCCCAGAACAGCAAAGGACCTTGTGAAGATGCTTGAGGAAACAGGTACAAAAGTATCTATATCTACAGTAAAACGAGTCCTATATCAACATAACCTGAAAGGCCACTCGGCAAGGAAGAAGCCACTGCTCCAAAACCACCATTAAAGAAAGCCAGACTATGGTTTGCAACTGCACATGGGGACAAAGATTGTACTTTTTGGAGAAATGTCCTCTGGTCTGATGAAACAAAAATAGAACTGTTTGGCCGTAATGACCATCGTTATGTTTGGAGAAAATAGGGGGAGGCTTGCAAGCCAAATAACACCATCCCAACTGTGAAGCACGGGGGTGGCAGCATCATGTTGTGGGTGCACTTTGCTTCAGGAGGGACTGGTGCACTTCACAAAATAGATGGCATCATGAGGGAGGAAAATTACGTGGATATATTGAAGCAACATCTCAAGACATCAGTCAGGAAGGTAAAGCTTGGACGCAAATGGGTCTTCCAAATGGACAATCACCCCAAGCATAATTCCAAAGTTGTGGCAAAATGGCTTAAGGAAAACAAAGTCAAGGTATTGGGGTGGCCATCACAAAGCCCCGACCTCAAACCTGTAGAAAATGTGTGGGCAGAACTGAAAAGCGTGTGCGAGCAAGGAGGCCTACAAACCTGACTCGGTTACACCACCTCTGTCAGGAGGAATGGGCCAAAATTCACCCAACTTATTGTGCGAAGCTTGTGGAAGGCTACCCAAAACGTTTGACCCAAGTTAAACAATTTAAAGGGAATGCACCCAAATACTGAGTGTATGAAAACTTCTGACCCACTGGGAATGTGACGAAAGAAATAAAAGCTTATATAAATCTCTCTCTACTATTCTGACATTTCACTTAAAGTGGTGATCCTAACTGACCTAAGAAATTAATTTTTACTAGGATTAAATATCAGAAATTGAATAACTGAGTTAATGTATACTGCTCAAAAAAATAAAGGGAACACTTAAACAACACAATGGAACTCCAAGTCAATCACACTTCTGTGAAATCAATCTGTCCACTTAGGAAGCAACACTGATTGACAATCAATTTCACATGCTGTTGTGCAAATGGAATAGACAACAGGTGGAAATTATAGGCAATTAGCAAGACACCCCCAATAAAGGAGTGGTTCTGCAGGTGGTGACCACAGACCACTTCTCAGTTCCTATACTTCCTGGCTGATGTTTTGGTCACTTTTGAATGCTGGCGGTGCTTTCACTCTAGTGGTAGCATGAGACGGAGTCTACAACCCACACAAGTGGCTCAGGTAGTGCAGCTCATCCAGGATGGCACATCAATGCGAGTTGTGGCAAGAAGGTTTGCTGTGTCTGTCAGCGTAGTGTCCAGAGCATGGAGGCGCTACCAGGAGACAGGCCAGTACATCAGGAGACGTGGAGGAGGCCGTAGGAGGGAAACAACTCAGCAGCAGGACCGCTACCTCCGTCTTTGTGCAAGGAGGAGCAGGAGGAGCACTGCCAGAGCCCTGCAAAATGACCTCCAGCAGGCCACAAATGTGCATGTGTCTGCTCAAACGGTCAGAAACAGACTCCATGTGGGTGGTATGTGGGCCCGACGTCCACAGGTGGGAGTTGTGCTTACAGCCCAACACCGTGCAGGACGTTTGGCATTTGCCAGAGAACACCAAGATTGGCAAATTCGCCACTGGCACCCCGTGCTCTTCACAGATGAAAGCAGGTTCACACTGAACACGTGTGACAGACGTGACAGAGTCTGGAGACGCCGTGGAGAACGTTCTGCTGCCTGCAACATCCTCCAGCATGACCGGTTTGGCGGTGGGTCAGTCATGGTGTGGGGTGGCATTTCTTTGGGGGGCCGCACAGCCCTCCATGTGCTCGCCAGAGGTAGCCTGGCTGCCATTAGGTACCGAGATGAGATCCTCAGACCCCTTGTGAGACCATATGCTGGTGCGGTTGGCCCTGGGTTCCTCCTAATGCAAGACAATGCTAGACCTTATGTGCAGTTCCTGCAAGAGGAAGGCATTGATGCTATGGACTGGCCCGCCTGTTCCCCAGACCTGAATCCAATTGAGCACATCTGGGACATCATGTCTCGCTCCATCCACCAACGCCACGTTGCACCACAGACTGTCCAGGAGTTGGCGGATGCTTTAGTCCAGGTCTGGGAGGAGATCCCTCAGGAGACCAGCCGTCACCTCATCAGGAGCATGCCCAGGTGTTGTAGGGAGGTCATACAGGCACGTGAAGGCCACACACACTACTGAGCCTCATTTTGACTTGTTTTAAGAACATTACATCAAAGTTGGATCAGCCTGTAGTGTGGTTTTCCACTTTAATTTTGAGTGCGACTCCAAATCCAGACCTCAATGGGTTGATAAATTGGATTTCCATTGATTATTTTTGTGTGATTTTGTTGTCAGCACATTCAACTATGTAAAGAAAAAAAGTATTTAATAAGATGATTTATTTCATTCAGATCTAGGATGTGTTGTTTAAGTGTTCCCTTTATTTTTTTGAGCAGTATATAAATTGTAAGTCCAAAAATGGATGTAGCAACTACAGATTGTCCCTTTTTTTTTTTTTAAGTCGATCAAAAGTGTGAGTTTGGACGTGTCCATTAGGCCTATGGATGTACGTTTTTTTTTTTTATCAGCATGAATTAAAAGCCCCACTTTTATTCCATAGGCTGGGATCCGCACTGCGCTCCTGTTGCAAAAGCGCATTTTTTTCACTGGCTATCCACTGGTTTCAAAAACAATGATTTGATAGGCAGCTTAAACTTCCTAAATTCGACCATTATTGGGTTCAAATACACATTTTTTGATTTGTGAACAGCCATCCACAACAACCACAATCCGTAAGGCGCAAATAGCTAAATGAAAGCGCAGCAGTGTGATTCACATCATTGCGCTATGTAGATGTCAATAGTAAGTGATATCCGTATCGCCGTAGACTACACCACTGCGGTCATCCTTACCTCGAAGCATTTATTCAAGTTGGAAAATCTTTGGATGCCGACAGCAGTCATACCATTGGACGACATAGCTTGGACTGTAGCCTAAAAAAGCCTATTTCTGCTCTTTTCCCGCAATCCATCAAACCCATTTGGTGTGTCATCTTAGTGGTCTCTGACTTCTGGTCAGACTCGCTCAGGTAGAACAAACTTAAACTTGTACCTTTTCAATGCTGATTTTGAATGTCTTTGAGAAAATAATTTCTGAATTTAAAACTAATCCCCGAAGTAATCTAGTTTTTCAAAAGTATCTGTAATCTGATTATAATCTTTTTGCTGGTAACAGATTACAGCTGGTTGAGAGAATGCCAAGAGTGTGTAAAGCTATCAACAAGGAAAAGAGTGGCTACTTTTTTGCTTACTATATGATTCCATATGTGTTATTTCATAGTTTTGATGTCTTCACTATTATTCTACAATGTAGAAAATAGTAAAAATAAAGAAAAACCCTTGAATGAGTAGGTGTGTCCAAACTTTTGACTGGTACTGTGTGTGTATATAGACTTAATCTATGCCAAGAACTGAAAATGCTTTTCTAGCAATGATCAACAACCAATTTGACAGAGCTTGAAAATGTTAAAGTATAAATGGGCAAATATTGCACAATCCAGGTGTGGAAAGCTCTTAGACTTACCCAGAAATACTCAGCTGTAATCGCTGCCAAAGGTGCTTTTACAAAGTATTGACTCAGGGGTGTGAATACTTATGTAAATCATTTATTTCCTTTTCAATACATTTGCAAAAATGTCTAAACATGTTTTCACTTTATCATTATGGGATAGTGTGTGTAGATGGATGAGAGAAAAAAATCTGTTGAATTCAGGCTGTAACGCAACAAAATGTGAAATAAGTCAAGGGGTATGAATACTTCCATTGGCATTGTATAAGCCTGAAACGGCTGTTACATAGTGTTTGTACTGAGTAGGCTATATGACAACAAATGCCTATTTCATTGCTTCCATTGAACTACTTATTTATTATTTTTTTTTTGACACTTTTTTTGAATGAGGTAATGTATGCAGTTCAAGTTCATGCAGATTTTAAATGTGTATGTTCAATAGAATAAAGTCCAATTTTGTGTTAGACTTGATTGAGACTCTTTAGTATACATACATCTGATCTCACCCTATTCTGCATGCACACAACAGCGCTTTATATCCAATATACACTTACTAAATATACCTATACATACTAACACCTACTGTACATGTCAAAATAGTTTATGTAGTGGGGATGGGTAAACCCGCCATGTTGAAAGTGTTTATCTCTGTGTTGTGTGTACCTGAGGGAGTGTATGTCTGTGTAATCTGTATCACCTGTCTCTTCCAGGAGGAGGAGGGTCCAGAGGTGTTGCTGGTGAAGGAGGAGGGGTCTGAGGAGGGTCTGGGGAACTCTGAGGGGAACATGGTCATGGAGGACAACCAGACTACACCTCCTGAACCCACAGAGGAACCAGCTGAGCAGCACAGGACCACACACAGTCTCACTGAGGTGAGCCCCTGTGAACTACTGTCTGAATGGTATTAGGTCAGGGCCCGTATCCACACAACCTCAGAGCAGGAGTACTGATCTAGGATCAGTTTTGCCTTTTAGATCATAATGAATAAGATGTATATGGAAAGATATATGGACCATGCCTTTGAATTATCAAACCATTAAAGAATGTCAAGTAATCAAATGAACTAACATGAATACATTGTATCAAATCAATTAACATGTTTGCATTGTACTCATAGCAATCCCTCATGGCTCCATAGCAGGGTGCTCATATCAGATTTCTGGATCCAACATCCTCTCACTCTGTATCTCTTACAGTCAGTAGAGATGGAGGATGGGAACACTGATCTGCTGCTGGTCAAAGAGGAGACGATAGAAGACAAACCAGAGAGCATTGATCTGCTGAGTGGACTAAAGATGGGGGAGCAAGGTAAGGGAGAAATACATATAGCCTACATACAGTAATAGATCGTCAATGGGACTAGTGATGCGTCTGGCTATAGTTTTTTCTTTATTCAAGAAAGGAAATCAATACAATTTATGTTAAATACAAAAACACAATGTATAAACTTGACAACAACAAAAAACATGTAGAGTTTTTTTGTCATGTTTATAAAGTCTATTTTCTAACCTCTTCCTGCAGGTGATTGGCTGGAGGCAAACAGAGGAGACTGGGTGGACATCTTGGATTCCCAGATCCAGACCGGTGCAGCCAAAGGCCCAGGGGACAACCTCACTAGGCAGGCCAGGACCAGAGGCGACATAGCGGAGGTCAGTGGATGGGACATTGTCTTCAACTCTGGGCTGAGGAACAACACTGTCAACCAGAAACAGACAGTCGAACACAAAACAACCACCAAACTGGGACACAAAATAACATCCGGATTTAGTCTCCATGACAACAGATTGGTTGCGACCCGGACGAAGCATAGATTTGGTCTGCGGGGACGAGGTGTCCGTATGCGGCAGGAGAGAACAGACACAGACTCGGCTAGCGATGCGAAATCTTGCTCCTATAGTTGTGATTCAGAGAGACTGATGGTGCCTCAGGTTAACCCCCTAACAGGTGCTGCCTTCAGCCTGCCTTCTATAGGATCTATCAACTGGAATATGGACCCTGCAACAACACAGACACTCCCTGGCCTTCATTCTCCTCACACTCTTCTAATGTTAAACCAGACCTCAGACAATGCCAGTGCACTAAATGGCTACACAAGCCCTTTGACAAATGACAGTAGTTGTAACGCTATCAGCAGATCCGGTGGAAAAGAGAAGCACTTCCCGTGTTCTTTCTGTGGGAAAGCCTTCAGTTTCCCCAAACAATTGGAGATCCACCAGAGGATGCACACGGGGGAGAAACCTTTCGGCTGCCATCTTTGCCGGGTGAGTTTCTCCCAGTTGTCCAACCTGAAGAGGCACCAGAGGGTCCACACAGGGGAGAAGCCCTACAGCTGCCCCCAGTGTCACATGCGCTTCACCCAAGCTGGCAGCCTGAAGAGGCACCTGAAGGTCCACACGGGAGAACGGCTGTTTGCCTGTACGCACTGCGGGAAGAGGTTCTCAGAGAGGAGCTATCTCAGGATACACCGGCAGAAAAACCATTCCACTCTATAAAATAGACAAAATTCCACTTAATTTTTAAGATCAAACTGCATTTAAGACAATTAATTTTCATTGTTGTCAGCAGAAAAAATCCACAGATGCATTTGTAATAATGAGGTTAACAGATTTCAGTGTTGAATATTCCTGGGTAGAATATTGCATCCTGACATTGTGATATATAGGGCATATATAAGCCCAAAAGTCTGTTAAATATTGTTTGTACTGAGTAGGCTATATGAGGTTCACAAATTCCTATTTGATTACATCCATGGAACAACAGTTTTTTTCACAAATGTTTAATGAGAAAATGAATGCAGTTTATCAAGTTCATGCCGATTTTGTTATTGACGTGTGGTTTTCATATGGTGTATTTGACACTTTGTTTAATAAACACAAAATGGGACTTTTCATTCGAAGACTCATTGTGACTCTTCAGTATTCATCACATCTGATCTCACCCTATTCTGCACACTCCAATACAACCTACAAAGGGTCCGATTCAATCAAATCCACTTTAGCCACCATCCGCATAGCTGACGTTTTGATGTGTCGGCGGTGGAACTGGAGGTAGCACGGTCAAATCCACAAGCGGCTCCAGGCATTATACCTAAAGCGCACATTACCATTGGCTGCACGGAGTCGCATTAAGAGAAATCCCATGCCGCCGCCTTTACAATTTTGAACACTGGAATTTGAGATGTAATCTATACCTCGAATAGGTCTCATTTTGTTTGAATGATTTTCAATTTGAGCGTCACTATTTCTATACAGTATACACGTTCTCATTCTGAACTAACGCGAGTGGGACGGGTGTTGCTTCGTGACAATGATCACGAGCTGCTGGTCACCAATTTGAAAATTCCACCACAAACAGCTATGCAGGTATTGGCTATGGCTGGTTAATGATGGATTGTATTGAATCCATGCCTTAATATACCTACACATGCTAACAAACACCTACTGCACACGTCAAAATATTTGCCAGGTTTGTCTGACTTTTGACTTATAGCTGACTCATATTTACCCACATATTTGTCCACCATGATGGGTTTAACAACAATTAAGTAATTTTGTAAATACAGTATAGGACTCAAACATAGTGGGGATGGGTAAACACTTCGGGGCCATACTTGTGAACATTAGGAAAAAGTAGAAGTTCAAGGTTAAGTTTAAGCACCAGCCAATTAAAATCATTGATGTAGTGGCACGTGGTCAAAAGCTACATGTTAGCGGTTCCCATTGCATAACCTTGCACATTTAGCCCTATGATAACCTCACCAGGTGGCCGTGATTGTTTCCTGTAACAAATTCTGTATCAGCCAATTAAAACCCTCGAGGTAGTTGGACGTGTTCCAATATTTGTTCACAGAAGCTTCCTCAGAGAAGTACAACAGCACATACTGATAATTAAAGCAACTACATCAAGTGTATTTCACTGACTGGTCAAATTGCTCTTTATATAGAGTGCCTAGCTCCATGTAATTGTTGCAGATTGTTCGAATCATGTTTTTTTCCACCCTTTGAAATGTAGAATTACATTTGTGTGTTGAAGGGACGTAGCCTACAGCCAACCGTTTGAAAATTAAGATCAAGAATGAATTTAATAAGGAGATACCTCTTTCTTCAGCCTTGTAGGCAAACACACTGTAAAAATGCTTCACTAATGATGAGTGACAAACGTTGTCCCTTTAGGTTGATACTGGTGTTTTATAGTCAGATAATGATAGTGCCTTAATTCATGTTTACTTGACATGAATTAGTGAAGCTGTGTGTACTTTAGAACCTTTTCAAAAGTATTCTAAAATAAATGTTATCAAAGCGAGGGTACCAGATTTACAGAAAATTGTTACCATAGTGAGAACAGTTATTCTACTTTCACATGTATCGCAATAAAATTACTGTACTTCAAAGTTGAGTGTAAGACCATTTTGTTAAAATGAAATACAAAATTGACTCTGTGCTGTTTGACTTGGTTATTTTTGTATCATTGCAGGGACTGAGTTTCCCTTATCAGTCTAGCCAAAATATACTTAATTATTGAATCAATACATATGGAACGTTTGTATAATAACCTCCAATGGCTCCATATTGTTCAGTGTTAGAGATGGGCTTGACTGTGGTTAATATTTTATAATGTCATGTTTCTGTGTGTACTGCACAGAGTTTCTTATAAACCTTTATGCTTTTCTGTACAATTTGTATTCATAGTCTGCAGTTCATGAGGACCTGGTGATATCCAGTGTTGCTTGCAGGAGAAACTGGACCTCTGAAGCAGCTGATCACAAACCCTGGCCCCGGATCAGAACCGTAGATCAAGGGCCATCACTCTTCCTTCCAGATTCAGAACAAGGACCGAACCACGAGGGACAGAGACTCCACCACACAGAACACAACCAGTGGACAGGTTGACTGAACAACCTCAGTCCTGTGGTCATCAGAGAGACGGAGGCTCCAGTCAGGGATCCAGTCTGCAGCCCAGACCCTTCAGTCTCAGTGCAGGGATGAAGCAGGGCCTGGGGCTGATAGATAGACCCTCCTGTTCCTATGATACAAACACCAGTGTCCATAATGAAAAAATCAGGTCACCCTGGGCTTCAGCCTCCACAGAGAGTCTATCCCAAGTCTGTCATCTCCTTCAGGATCTTGTTTAATGCCTGGTGAATGGGTTCATAGAAGGTCTGGGTCTATGCCTGGGTCTAGACTTCCTCAGTATGGTTACCCCACCAATACAGACAGGGTCAGGATGGGCGTTCACCACAAGAGGTACCTAGCCCGCTCTCTAAGCAGAGTCTCTCCCACTGGATTGTGGAGGCTATCTCCCTGGCATATAGCAGCAAGGGTTACCTACTGTACGCGCCAACTCCACCAGGGGTCTGGCAGCGTCTTGGGCGTTGTTTAAAGGGTTGACTGTAGGAGATATTTGTGCTGTGGCGAGTTGGGCATCACCACACACTTTTGTGAGGTTTTATCGCTTGGATGTCACTGCTCCATGTTTAGCCCACAGCATGCTTACTGCGGGGACAGGGGACTGAAAGTTGACTGACTGAAAGGGAAGGTAACATTATGATTATAACTACTGTTCCCTGAAGTAACCAAGCCCGTTACTGGGCTCGGTGAAGAGCGGTATTAATTTGAAGGAATGAATCCGAGCCTTATGCTTATCACCTGTGGAAGGCGGGACTGCCAACGAGGAGTGGATTTCTTTGGCCTTCATTGGATTTTAGATCCTTCAATCATAGTATGTTATACCTTGTTTCCCTCCTCCAGGGAACAATAGTCATAACGTTACATTTGCTATTCTGTTAGGGCCCTCAACAGAGCTTTAGTGAGGGGGGGAGGGTGCTCATGCAGCTGGGGATCCGAAGTGCCCTGTGAGAGAGAGACAGGTTGAGATTACCACAGTTCGAGTGGGGCAGAAAGTTTCCTATGCTGAGGCAGTAGAGGATAGGGGTGAGTGATTTGACTGGGAGCCCCCTAGTGAGTAGGTCTGAAGAGCGAGATCCAGAGAGGATGATTTTTAGTAAGGTAGGATTTGAGTTTATTGCTATGGTTATGTGGCTCAGTTGGTAGAGCATGGTGTTTGCAACGCCAGGGTTGTGGGTTCGATTCCCACGGGGGACCAGTATGGAAGAAAAGAAAATGTATGAAATGTATGCATTCACTACTGTAAGTCGCTCTGGATAAGAGCGTCTGCTAAATGACTAAAATGTAAATGTACTGCACTGGTGGAGCATAAATCCCAGGAAATAGATGTGGTAGTGACGGCAGCAGAGACATTGTTGGGTGTAAGAGTTTAGCAGAAGATCAACAGGGGGGGTTCAAGAGAATATGTTCCACCCAGACTGTTCTCCTGGAGTAGGATCTGGTAGGGCTAAAGTAGTGGGGATAGGGGTGGTTGGTTTTTGGGGTACAGTGGTGTATATGTGTTGGGTTAGATGGTGGTGCGATTTACATTTTCACTTCCCTTTAACTCCTCTTTTTGTTACAAAACTGTAATTCATACTCCGACCTGTGACAAGCAGCAATACGCAACACAGCGTCAAGTCTGCCGGGAAATCACACAAAGACGTGACCAAGAAGAATTTCCAAGTTTGCGTTTTTATTGTTGTTACTGACACCTTTTGACACCCCGGAACTCAAAATATGACTAATTTAACTGCACAGCGTCACATACTTACCCCATGTAGTGTTTAATTCGCGTTGGAGACAGGTTGATACACGTTATCTAGGTAACGCTAGTTAGCTGCTAACGTTAGCTAACAATGGCTAACTGTATGGTTTTTCACACTCAAATAGCCTCCATCATGGAGGTGCTAGCGAATGCAGCCGTGGAAGAAATCTGTAAACTCGTGGACGACGACTATGCAGTGTTTCGTTTGGAAATAACTCAAAGCCAGAAAGAAAACAGGTCATTGCGGAGGAAACTACTGGAACTGAAGGTGGCACGGGAGCGCGCAGAGAGGACAATGCGAGAGCGCCTCCTCACCAGTCGTCCCAGTAGTGTCCGATACAGAGCAATGGCAAGAGGTACAGTACATTTAGCAGCAGGCCGAGACTTTGCGGCCCGTCCCCCTTTCCCCTCTGCACCCATAATTGGGTCTAGGATTTTTTGGGGGATAGTATGCAATAATTCCCAAAATTATTTACCTATAATGTGCAAAGACACAATAATATTATAACCAGATTCTTGTTTTACTGCATTTCCTATTTACTCAATGAAAACAATGTGATGCATGGAACATAATACAGTATATTGATAAATGAATAGTATATCAATAAGTTATGAGACATGTTACCTTACATCCTTGCCAATTGTTGACAGTGACAATAGTGTACAGTCGTGGCCAAAAGTTTTGAGAATGACACAAATATTAAATTCCACAGTCTGCTGCCTCAGTTTGTATGATGGCAATTTGCATATACTCCAGAATGTCATGAAGAATGATCAGATGAATTGCAATTAATTGCAAAGTCCCTCTTTGCCATGCAAATGAACTGAATCCCCCAAAAACATTTCCACTGCATTTCAGCCCTGCCACAAAAGGACCAGCTGACATCATGTCAGTGATCCTCTTGTTAACACAGGTGTGAGTGTTGACAAGGACAAGGCTGGAGATCACTCTGTCATGTTGATTGAGTTCGAATAACAGACTGGAAGCTTCAAAAGGAGGGTGGTTCTTGGAATCATTGTTCTTCCTCTGTCAGCCATGGTTACCTGCAAGGAAACACGTGCCGTCATCATTGCTTTGCACAACAAGCGCTTCACAGGCAAGGATATTGCTGCCAGTAAGATTGCACCTAAATCAACCATTTATCAGATCATCAAGAACTTCAAGGAGAGCGATTCAATTGTTGTGAAGAAGGCTTCAGGGCGCCCAAGAAAGTCCAGCAAGCGCCAGGACTGTCTCCTAAAGTTGATTCAGCTGCGGGATCGGGGCACCACCAGTACAGAGCTTGATCAGGAATGCCAGCAGGCAGGTGTGAGTGCATCTGCACACACAGTGAGGCGAAGACTTTTGGAGGATGACCTGGTATCAAGAAGGGCAGCAAAGAAGCCACTTTTCTCCAGGAAAAACATCAGGGACAGACTGATATTCTGCAAAAGGTACAGGGATTGGACTGCTGAGAACTGGGGTAAAGTCATGTTCTCTGATGAATCCCGTTTCCGATTGTTTGGGGCGTCCGGAAAAAATCTTGTCCGGAGAAGACAAGGTGAGTGCTACCATCAGTCCTGTGTCATGCCAACAGTAAAGCATCCTGAGACCATTCATGTGTGGGGTTGCTTCTCAGTTAAGGGAGTGGGCTCACTCACAATTTTGCCTAAGAACACAGCCATGAATAAAGAATGGTACCAACACATCCTCCGAGAGCAACTTCTCCCAACTATCCAGGAACAGTTTGGTGATGAACAATGCCTTTTCCAGCATGATGGAGCACCTTGCCATAAGGCAAAAGTGATAACTAAGTGGCTCAGGAAACGAAACATCGATATTTTGGGTCCATGGCCAGGAAACTCCCCAGACCTTAATCCCATTGAGAATTTGTGGTCAATCCTCAAGAGGCAGGTGGACAAACAAAACCCCACAAATTCTGACAAACTGCAAGCATTGATTATGCAAGAATGGGCTGCCATCAGTCAGGATGTGGCCCAGAAGTTAATTGACAGCATGCCAGGGCGAATTGCAGAGGTCTTGAAAAAGAAGGGTCAACACTGCAAATATCGACTATTTGCATCAACTTCATGTAATTGTCAATAAAAGCCTTTGACACTTATGAAATGCTTGTAAATATACTTCAGTATTCCATAGTAACATCTGACAGAAATATCTGAAGACACTGAAGCAGCAAACTTTGTAAAAATTAATATTTGTGTCATTCTCAACTTTTGGCCACGACTGTACAATATAGCCTTGAGCATTTACAGTATCTAACCTAACCACCACTTTTCCCCCACTCTCAGGTGAAGGACATCTCACTGGAGGCCACAGGAGCTTTGTGAAGCCAGCGGGACACAATACATGGAGAGATGACCAACCAATCACTGTTGATGAGGGGAGTGGAACCTCAACCCAGCACTTTATTGTGATCGAGGTTAGTGGTGCATAAAGAATGAGAGTTACTTTGTAAATCAAATGTGCCTGTTTATTTCAGTAGGGCTCCCCTTAGTTATTCACTTGTACAGTACATCCTAATTTACCTGCCATAGGGGAACTTGTGAGACTTCCCTACGAAGTACTGGTAATAACCTTTCTTATTGTGTCAGTCTGCAGATGCAGAGGCTGCAGGTCCTGGGGTCAAGCTGGAGAGGTTTGAAGGAGTGGAGGACCCACGGCACAACAGAGACATCCAGTCTGGAGTGCCCCCTGTAGCCACGGAGGACCCCACCACCACCCCAGTGCAGTCCAGGACACGATGCCTCATCACGGAGGTCAGTGGAACGCCGAACGCCATCCTCAAGTCAGAGACAGACACCAAGACTTTAACTGTACACACAGGAGCTGATCACAGATCAAACCCGGGGAGACTGGGCTGTCCTCCTGCTCCCGGCTCAGAGTATTTACCGCTATTTCACCAGGGGACAGTTAATTCCTGTGGAGATGTTGATGGTGATGCGTTCGACACTGGCGGTGATGATCCATCTTGTTCTTACACTACAGAGATGGACCCTGGCAACATATCCTTGGGTTTAGAGACACAGACTGATCTGTCTAGAGGGGACTGGAACCGGTACAGTAGTAGTGTATACTCTGAAGGGTGCCTAGATAAGAAAGGGGAGGGTCTGATTGTAGATGAAGTGACTGTGAAAGTGGAGGGTGACGTTCCTCCCACATGGAATGCAGATAGTCACCTAGGGGACGGAAACTCACAGGGCAGAGATTTCTTTGATTACAGTGGAAGCTTAGAGACAAATCTAAATGTTGCCACCCACTCCCTTTTACACACGTTCAAGGATCGCGACCCAGAGTCCACTTCGATGGGGCCTTCAGATTCACACAGCCTCGTCCTTTTCGATCAGGTATTGAACTCAAACGACAGGGCTAGAGCCCAGGCTCAGGGAGGGGGAGCCACATCAGGCAATATTAAAGAGAAACGGTTCCTCTGCATGTTCTGTAACAAAGGCTTCAGCTGCCCCCAGAAGGTGGAGATCCACCGGAGGGTCCACACAGGGGAGAAACCATTCAGCTGTCCCCAGTGTCACATGTGCTTCGCCCAGGCCTGCAGCCTGAAGAGGCACCAGAGGGTCCACACAGGGGAGAAACCCTACAGCTGCCCCCAGTGTGAGAAGAGGTTCTCTCGCCAGCACCAGCTGAAGACGCACCTGAAGGTCCACACGGGAGAAAGGCCGTTTGCCTGTACGCACTGCGGGAAGAGGTTCTCCGAGAGGAGCTACCTCAGGATACACCAGCAGAAAAAACATTCCACTCTATAACATGGAAAGTAACCGTTCCACTCGATAGCTTCTGATGTTTAGATTAAACCCTGCATTAAAGACAAAGATGAATTTATTGTTGTCAGCAGAAAAGACCCAGAGATGCATTTGGAATAACGAGAGTTACAGATTTCAGTGTTGAATATTCCTGAGTAGAATATTACATCCAGAAATGGTGTGATATTTAAGGCATATACAATGCCTTTGGAAAGTATTCAGACCCCTTGACATTTTCCACATTTTGTTTCATTACAGGCTTATTCTATAATGGATTAAATAAATAAAAAATCATCAGCAATCTACACACAATACCCCATAATGCGAAAAACAGGAATACCTTATTTACATAAGTATTCAGACCCTTTGCTATGAGAAATTGAGCTCAGGTGCATCCTGTTTCAATTGATCATCCCTGAGGAAAGTTCTACAATTTGATTGGAGTCCACCTATGGTAAAGTACATTTATTGGACATGATTTGGCAAGGCACACACCTGTCTGTATAAGGTCACACAGTTGACAGATCATGTCAGAGCAAAAACCAAGCCATGAGGTCGAAGGATTTGTCCGTAGAGCTCCAAGACAGGATTATGTCGAGGCACAGATCTGGGGAAGGGTACTAAAACATTTCTGTAGCATTGAAGGTCTCCAAGAACACAGTGGCCTCCATCATTCTTAAATGAAGAAGTTTGGAACCACCAAGACTCTTCCTGGAGCTGGCTGCAGGTAGACTCAGCAAATCTCTAGACTCAAATGATGTAGAAGTACAAAGTAAAAACAGCAGTAGTGGGTCAATTTGCGCAACAACTAAGAGCGTTGAAGCGAGAGGCTATACTTCTCTGCGGTTTTGGTCCCACAGCTGTGCACATGCGCAGATACTCTTTGTGACTAGGTGAGAACAAAGTCTTGCATCTCACTCATCGCAATATCTGCAGTGCTGCTCGTAGAAACCTCATAACGCTGAGTATTCCTTTAAAGACAAAGGTTGATTCTCATCCACAGATTCATTTGGAATAACAAGGGTAACAGATTTCAGTGTTGAATATTCCTGGGTAGAATATTGCATCTAGACAATGCGTGATATATATATATATATAAGGCATATTTAAGCCTAAAAAGTCTGTTACATATTGTGTTTGTACTAGGATATATGATGTTCATAAATGCCTATTTCACTGTTTCCATTCAATTACTCTTTTTTTCCCAAGACACGTTTAATGACAAAATTAATGCAGAATTCTTTTTGAGACGTATGTGTGGTTTTCATATGGCGTAAGTTAAAACTTGTTTGTTTAATAAACACAAAATGGGACTTTTCATTGTAAGACTTTCATTGAGACTCTCTTTAGTATACATCACATCTGATGTCATCCTATTCTGCATACACCAGACAGCGGCTTATAACCAATATACACTTACTAAATATACCCACACACTAACAAACACCTACTGTACACGTCAAAATAGTTTAGTCAGGTGTGTCTGATGACCTTTGACTTATCATAGCTGACTATTTACCCACAACATCATATTTATATCCATCATGATGGGTTTAACAACAATGAAGTCATTCTGTAACTACAGTATAGGACTCAAACTTAGTGGGGATGGGTAAACACTCCATGTTGAAAGTGTGTTTATTATCTGTGTGTACGTACCTGAGGGAGTGTATGTCTGTGTAATCTGTATCATCTGTCTCTTCCAGGAGGAGGGTCCAGAGGTGATGCTGGTGAAGGAGGAGGGGTATGAGGAGGGTCTGAGGAACCCTGAGGGGACCATGGTCATGGAGGACAACCAGACTACACCTCCTCCTGAACCCACAGAGGAACCAGCTGAGCAGCACAGGACCACACACAGTCTCACTGAGGTATGGATAAGGGCCAGGTCTTGATCAATAACTCATTGTCCAATCAGAAGATGCTCCATAGCAGGTTGCTCATATCAGATGTCTTGATCCAACATCCTCTCACTCTGTATCTCTTACAGTCAGTAGACATGGAGGATGGGAAACCTGATCTGCTGCTGGTCAAAGAGGAGACAATAGAAGACAGACCAGAGAGCATTGACCTGCTGAGTGGACTAAAGATGGGGGAGCAAGGTAAGGGAGAAATACATATAGCCTACATACAGTAATAGATCTTCAATGGGAATAGTGATGCACCTGGCTATTATTGACGACAAAAAAATCCATATGTAGAGTTTTCTCTGCCATGTTTGTAAAGTCTATTTTCTAAACTCTTCCTGAAGGTGGTTGGCTGGAGGATAACAGAGGCGACTGGGCGGCCATATTGGATTACCATTCGGGTGCAGCCAAGGGCCCAGGGGACGACATCACTGAGCAGGCCAGGACCAGAGGCGACATAGTGGAGGTCAGTGGATGGGACAGCGTCCTCAACTCTGGGCTGGGGAACAACACTGTTAACCACAACCAGAAACAGACTGACGAACACAAACCCACAACCAAACTTAGTCTCCATGACAACAGACTAGCTGAGACCAGGGCGAGGTGTAGATTTGGTCTGCAGAGACAGGGAGGTGTCCGTATGCAGGGGAAGAGAACAGACACAGACTCGGCTAGCGATGCTCCGTCCTGCTCCTATAGTTGTGATTCAGAGAGACTGATGGCGTCTCAGGTTAACCCCCTATCAGGTGCTGCCTTCAGCCTGCCTTCTATAGGATCTATCAACTGGAACATGGACCCTGTGACCCTGACCTTCATCCTCCTCACACTCTCCTACTGTTAAACCAGACCTCAGACAAGCCCATTGACAAATTACAGTAGTAGTGCTATCAGCAGATATAGTGGCAAGGAGAAGCGCTTCCTGTGTTCGTTCTGTGGGAAAGCCTTCACTGTCCCCAAGCAGGTGGAGATCCACCAGAGGATGGACAAGGGGGAGAAACCATTCGGGTGCCACCTGTGCCGGGACAGTTTACCAGACACATCCAACCTGAAGAGGCACCAGAGGGTCCACACAGGGGAGAAACCCTACAGCTGCCCCCAGTGCGAGAAGAGGTTCTCCCACCAGCACCATCTGACGATGCATCTGAAGGTCCACACTGGAGAGAAGCTGTTCGCCTGTACACACTGCGAGAAGAGGTTCTCAGAGAGGAGCTACCTCAGGATACACCAACATGAAATGCACACGGCCCATGTAATATAGTATTAGTTAGTTTGTAATTAATTCTGTTGGTTTTGGATGTAGTAGGGAAGTGAGGAAATATTGTGTATGATGAGGCAGAGTAGATGATATGGGGATGGTTGGTGTGATGGTGTCTGTAAAAATGATTCACTGATGAAAAGTGAGAACCTTGTCCTCTTTGATGCTGTGGTTTATAGTGAAATACCAAGTGTCTTATTACATTTTTCCTTCAAAATATTAAAAAATATATTCTATGAAAGTGAAGGTTCCAGATTTAACTGTATGACCATTTTGTTGAACTGAATTACAAAATTGACAGACAATTTTTTAAATAATTGCAGCGACTGGGTTTCCCTTATCGCAGTGGAACAAAACATTACAATTGTTTTTTATCAACACATATGGACATTATTTATATTTATGTATTTATAATAAACTCCAATGGCTCCATATTGTTAGGTACTTGAATCACAGTGTTTAATATGGGCTTGACTGTGGTAAACATTTTATAATGTCATATTTTGTGTACAGCAAAGTTTCTTATGTAAAACTTTATACTTTTCTGTTCAATTTGTGTTTAAAGTCTGCAGTCCATGAGGACCTGCTGATATCCGGTGTTGCTGGCTGGAAATACTGGACCTCTGAGGTGGCTGGTCACAAACGATGGCCCCGGATCAGAACTGTAGATCAGGGGCCATCACTCTTCCTTCCAGAGTCGGAACAAGGACCGAACCACGAGGAACAGAGACTCCACCACATAGAACACAACCAGTGGACAGGTGGACTGAACAACAGTCCTGGTGGTCATCAGAGAGACAGAGGCTCCAGTCAGGGATCCAGTCTGCAGCCCAGACCTTTCTCTTCACAGTCTCAGTGCAGGGATGAAGCAGGGCCTGGGGCTGATAGAGATAGACCCTCCTGTTCCTATGATACAAACACCGCAGTATCCATGATGAACAGAGAAGGTCACCCTGGGCTTCAGCCTTCACATACGGTGGTGGGTGAACCCCTTGGGGGTAGTCTAACAGGAAGTCTGTCTTCTCCTTCAGAGTCTCCTCTAATGCCTGGTGACTGGGTTCATAGAAAGCCTGGACCTGGGTCTAGCCTTCCTCAGTTACCTCATGGTTACCCCACTAATACAGACAGGGTCAGGATGGGTGTTCACCACAAGAGGTACCTAGCCTATAACACAGCACACAATCCCAACAACACCCAAACAATGACTAGAGGTCAAGGAGGGAGCTCAAAGACTAACCATCTGAGGGTGGTGGCACCTGCTTCTACCTCCTCTGGTGTCATTGGGTCACAACGTGAGAGGCTGAGCGTTAGGACGGACGCTGACAAGCTTTACTCCTGCTCCACATGTGGGAAGCGCTTCGCTGAGGCAAACTATGTGAAGGAGCACCAGACCGTTCACACCAAGGAGAGGCCCTTCAAGTGCAAACTATGTTACAAGAGCTTCTCCTTCCGGAGTAGCCTTATCAGACATAGGAGTGTCCACAATGTGGAGAAATCGGAACAGTGTGGCTAGAGAAGGCTCCCGAGTGGCGCAGCGGTCTAAAGCACTGCATCTCAGTGCTAGAGGCATCACTACAGACCCTGGTTCGATTCCAGGCTGTATCACAACCGGCCGTGATTGGGAGGCCCATACGGCGGCGCACAATTGGCCCAGCGTCGTCCGGGTTAGGATTTGGCCGGGGTAGGCCGTCATTGTAAATAAGAATTTGTTCTTAACTGACATGCCTAGTTAAATATATATTTTTTGAAGATGTACACAGGGGACCATACTTTAGCTATCATGTGAAGTGACCTGTAGTAAGAGCAGTGGAGTTCTGGAGGTGGGCATAACGCCAGTGGGCAATGAGTATACACACTTCTTAATCCCCACGATGCATATCAAAGTAGTGTAGTGGGGGTATACGCTGCATCAATAAGGCTGATGGAACAGATCAGAATGTTTATCTTAAAATGTTGATAAACTATTATTGCTTCACATTTTCGCAATGTGCACACAGTGGTAGGCCTATGCGCAAATGATCCAAAATGTGATTTGTGGGGAAACACTTAGTGCAACCGGGTCATCAGGAGGGATCAGCCAATCGTGAGGAATAAAATTGGCTACTTCAAAATGGAGATAGGCTCAGTGGCGCTGCCCATAATGGCACGGATACAGTGATGAGGCCTCTTTCCATCTCTACGTTTTGGCCTGACTGTGAAAGACCAATATGGATTCTATTATTTTAGGTCATTTAGAGTGTATGTCACTGTTTCACAATAAAACAATTACACAGGCCACCTTTTCTTCCTGTTTGGGAATTTTTTGGCACCACTTCACCACTGGGTAAGAGGACAATTAACCACTCATTAACCTTTTGTTAACTTGTCATTTGAAATAGGATTGTGTAAATACCTGTTTTTAGAGAGACAGTACCTAGGCTAGAACAAGGACAGTTGAATATTTACCTTACTGAGGTGATGTAGATGGAATAAAGTAATTCTATTATTTTCTACTCTAATGTTGCTAACACACTTTTCTTTCTAAACAAGTCTGCTCTCAGCTTGAAAGATACTGATCATAGGAGATGTGGGGCTCTATTTCTGGCTGGCGTTATGGCAGGGCAAGCACAGGTTAGTTTGCAATTTCAGTATGTAAAAACTGACACTGGCATTTTCCACCACATGCGCATGGTTCAGCAATTGACCTGACTAATCTCAGCTCTGAGGTGAGAGGAGTGGCAATATTTAAGGTGTGTCCTTGAAAACATGTGCAAAAGTGACACTTTCATGCAGCGCATATCGAGACATTTAAGACCAATGAAAAGCAGGTCTTAGTTGTAACTCGCTTGGTATTGGCATGGATTTTGTGAGCGGAAGTGCAATTTATCCAGCCGTGACGCAGATTGCGTTTATACTCATGGAACAAGAGAAGATACGTGCTTTTTATGCCAGTAACTCTTGTATAAATAAACATGTTTCTTTATCATTTGGTTTAAATTGATTAAAAACCAAGCATAATAACCTATCTTCCCTTCAATGAAGGCTGGAGGTTAAAGTGCAGGCTGTCAGCTTTAATTTGTATCCAACGCTCTAACCACCTGCTTTATGTTGCACTCCACGAGGAGCCTGCCTGTTACGCGAATGCAGTAAGAAGCCAAGGTAAGTTGCTAGCTAGCATTAAACTTATCTTATAAAAAACAATCAATCAATCATAATCACTAGTTAACTACACATGGTTGATGATATTACTAGTTTATCTAGCCTGTCCTGCGTTGCATATAATCGCTTAGGTACACATTGCTCCAACCATAAACATCAATGCCTTTCTTAAAATAATACACAAGTATATATTTTTAAACCTGCATATTTAGTTAGTATTGCCTGCTAACATGAATTTCTTTTAACTAGGGAAAATGTGTCACTTCTCCTGCAAACAGAGTCAGGGTATATGCAGCAGTTTGGGCCGCCTGGCTCGTTGCGAACTGTGAAGACTATTTCTTCCTAACAAAGACAACCGACTTCGCCAAACGGGGGATGATATATGATTTAACAAAAGCGCATTTGCGAAAAATGCCTAATCGTTGCACGACTGTACCTAACCATAAACATCAATGCCTTTCTTAAAATCAATACACAGAAGTATATATTTTTAAACCTGCATATTTAGCTAAAAGAAATCCAGGTTAGCAGGCAATATTAACCAGGTGAAATTGTGTCATTTTGCGTTCATTGCACGCAGTCAGGGTATATGCAACAGTTTGGGCCGCCTGGCTCGTTGCGAACTAATTTGCCAGAATTTTACGTAATTGTGACATAACATTGAATGTTGTGCAATGTAACAGGAATAACGTTTTGTTTTCGAGATGATAGTTTCCGGATTCAACCATATTAATGACCAAAGGCTCGTATTTCTGTGTGTTATTATGTTATAATTAAGTCTATGATTTGATAGAGCAGTCTTGACAGCGATGATAGGCAGCAGCAGGCTCGTAAGCATTCATTCAAAATAGCACTTTCGTGCGTTTTGCCAGCAGCCCTTCGCAATGCATTGCGCTGTTTATGACTTCAAGCCTATCAACTCCCAAGATGAGGCTGGTGTAACTGATGTGAAATGGCTAGCTAGTTAGCGGGTGTGCGCTAATAGTGTTTCAAACGTCACTCGCTCTGAGACTTGGAGTAGTTGTTTCCCCTTGCTCTACATGGGTAACGCCGCTTCAAGGGTGGCTGTTGTCGATGTGTTCCTGGTTCGAGCCCAGGTAGGAGCGAGGAGAGGGACGGAAGCTATACTGTTACACTGGCAATACTAAAGTGCCTATAAGAACACCCAATAGTCAAAGGTATATGAAATACAAATCGTATAGAGAGAAATAGTCCTATAATTCCAATAATAACTACAACCTAAAACATCTTACCTGGGAATATTGAAGACTCATGTTAAAAGGAACCACCAGCTTTCATATGTTCCCATGTCCTGAGCAAGGAACTTAAACATTAGCTTTTTTACATGGCACATATTGCACTTTTACTTTCTTCTCCAACACTTTGTTTTTGCATTATTTAAACCAAATTGAACATGTTTCATTATTTATTTGAGGCTAAATTGATTTTATTGATGTATTATATTAAGTTAAAATAAGTGTTCATTCAGTATTGTTGTAATTGTCATTATTACAAATAAAAATATTTGTAAAAAATCGGCCGATTAATCGGCACCGACTTTTTGGTCCTCCAATAATCGGTATCGGTGTTGAAAAATCATAATTGGTCGACCTCTAGTAGGAGGCACCCTTTCCAATGCCTTAGACATTGCCCTCTGTTGGGTGCCGTCTTTCGGATGGGACGTTAAACGGGTTTCCTGACTCTGTGGTCACTAAAGATACCATGGCACTTATTGTAAGAGTAGGGGTGTTAACCCCGGTGTCCTGGCTAAATTCCCAATCTGGCCTTCATACCATCATGGCCACCTAATCATCCTCAGCTTACAATTGGCTCATTCATCCCCTCTCCTCTCCCCTGTAATTATTCCCCAGGTTGTTGCTGTAAATGAGAATGTAAACTTATCTGGTAAAATAAGGGTTAAATAAATAACAGCCTCAACTCTTCTGGGAAGGCTTTCTACTAGATGTTGAAACATTCCTGCGGGGACTTGCTTCCATTCAGCCACGAGCATTAGTGAGGTCGGGTACTGATTAGAGGTAGACCGGTTATGATTTTTCAACGCCGATACAGATTATTGGAGGACCAAAAAAAGCCGATACCGATTAATCTGCCCAAAAAAAAAAAAAAAAACATTTATAAATATTTTTTATTTATTAGTAATAATGACAATTACAACAATACTGAATGAACAATGAACAATTTTATTTTAACTTAATATATACAGTTGAAGTCGGAAGTTTACATACACCTTAGCCAAATACATTTAAACTCAGTATTTCACAATTCCTGACATTTAATCCAAGTAAAAATTCCTTGTCTTAGGTCAGTTAGGATCACCACTTTATTTTAAGAATGTGAAATGTCAGAATAATAGTAGAGAGAATAATTTATTTAAGCTTTTATTTCTTTCATCACATTCCCAGTGGGTCAGAAGTTTACATACACTCAATTAGTATTTGTTTAACTTGGGTCAAACGTTTCGTGTAGCCTTCCACAAGCTTCCCACAATAAGTTGGGTGAATTTTGGCCTATTCCTCCTGACAGAGCTGTTGTAACTGAGTCTGGTTTGTAGGCCTCCTTGCTCACAAGGAGGTATGCTCACAAATTTTATATAGGCTTGAGGTCGGTGCTTTGTGATGGCCTCTCCAATATCTTGACTTTGTTTGTCCTTAAGCCATTTTGCCACAACTTTGGAAGTATGCTTGGGGTCATTGTCCATTTGGAAGACCCATTTGCGACCAAGCTTTAACTTCCGGACTGATGTCTTGAGCTGTTGCTTCAATATATCCACATAATTTTCTTGCCTCATGATGCCATCTATATTGCAAGGTGCACCAGTCCCTCCTGCAGCAAAGCTCCCCCAAAACATGATGCTGCCACCCCCGTGCTTCACGGTTGGGATGGTGTTCTTCGGCTTGCAAGCCTCCCCCCTTTTCCTCCAAACATAACGATGGGTATTATGGCCAAACAGTTCTATTTTTGTTTCATCAGACCAGAGTACATTTCTCCAAAAAGTACGATCTTTGTCCCCATGTGCAGTTGCAAACCGTAGTCTGGCTTTTTTATGGCGGTTTTGGAGCAGTGGCTTCTTCCTTGTTGAGCGGCCTTTTAGGTTATGTCGATATAGGACTCGTTTTACTGTGGATATAGATACTTTTGTACCGGTGTCCTCCATCATCTTCACAAGGTCCTTTGCTATTGTTCTGGGATTGATTTGCACTTTTCGCACCAAGGTACGTTCATCTCTAGGAGACAGTACGCGTCTCCTTCCTGAGCGGTATGACGGCTGTGTGGTCCCATGGTGTTTATACTTGCGTACCATTGATTGTACAGATGAACGTGGTACCTTCAGTCCTCAGAACATATGAAAGCTTGTGGTTCAATATTCCCAGTTCTTCAATATTCCCAGTTAAGAAGTTTTAGGTTGTAGTTATTATAGGAATTATTACGTGTCGACTATTTCTCTCTATATCATTTGTATTTCATATACTTTTGACTATTGGATGTTCTAATAGGCACTTTAGTATTGCCAGCCTAATCTCAGGAGTTGATAGGCTTGAAGTCATAAACAGCGCTGTGATCAAGCATTGCTAAGAGCTGCTGGCAAACGCAGTAAAGTTTGAATGAATGCTTATGAGCCTGCTGCTGCCTACCACCGCTCAGTCAGACTGCTCTATCAAATCATCGACTTAATTATAATATAATAAACACAGAAATACGAGCCTTTGGTCATTAATATGGTCAAATCCGGAAACTATCATTTCGAAAACAAAATGTTTATTCTTTCAGTGAAATACGGAACCGTTCTGTATTTTATCGAACGGGTGGCAACCCTAAGTCTAAATATTGCTGTTACATTGCACAACCTTCAATGTTAATGTCATAATTATGTAAAATTCTGGCAAATTAGTTCGCAACGAGCCAGGCGGCCCAAACTGTTGCATATACCCTGACTCTGCGTGCAATGAACGCAAGAGAAGTGACACAATTTCCCTAGTTGATATTTCCTGCTAACATGAATTTTTTTAAACTAAATATGCAGGTTTAAAAAAATATACTTCTGTGTAATGATTTTAAGAAAGGCATTGATGTTTATGGTTGGGTACATTTGTGCAAAGATTGTGCTTTTGTTAAATCATCCCCCGTTTGGCGAAGTAGGCTGTGATTCGATGATAAATGAACAGGCACCACATTGATTATATGCAACGCAGGGCAAGCTAGTTAACCTAGTAATATCATCAACCATGTGTCATTAACTAGTGATTATGTGAAGATTGATTGTTTTTTTCGAAGATACGTTTAATGCTAGCTAGCAACTTACCTTGGCTCCTTGCTGCACTCGCGTAACAGGTGGTCAGCCTGCCACGCAGTTTCCTCGTGGAATGCAATGTAATCGGCCGTAATCGGCGTCCAAAAATGCCGATTACCGGTTTGTTATAAAAACTTGAAATCGGCCCTAATTAATCGGCCATGCCGAAGAGCAACAATAAAAGAATAATAGCGAGGCTATATACAGGGGAGACCGGTACAGAGTCAATGTGTGGGGGCTAGGGTTGCAAAGGGTCGGTAAATATCTAGAACTTTTCCAGAATTTTTCCATGGAATTTGGGGAATTTTGCTTAAATTCATCAAAAGAGTTAGCTTATAACAGTGAACCTTTTTTTGTGGGATACACATAAGGCAATTCTAGGTCTTGTGGCATATTTTGGTTAAACTTTCACCAATTCAATGGAATTGCAACCCTCTGCATGCCCAGTGCATTCTTCAATCACATGTGCAGTGCACTCTTCCATCACATGTACAGCTGATTCTCAAGATCTTGCACACTAATGAGACGCTATTGAGGCCACACTACTACACTGTCTGAGCCAAGGACTACATGCTTTCTGGTACGTTTTGATTACAATACTGGGTGGGATGAATATATTTTATATGACATACATTATTTTTTGTTAACTAGTAAATAGTAGCCTACAGCAAAGTGTGTTTAAATCATTTCTAACTTGTTAACAATTTCTGCTAGTTAGTTTTTGCTACCATGTGGGTTGCTTGAGCCTGCTAACTGAGGAGTGTTAATTCGCCTCTTTCTATACATCTTTCATTTCAAAACATTTATCTTACAAAGGAGTTGTTTAATCTAACTGCTTAACTATTTATCTCCACATGGATTTTTTTTAAATATATATTTTTTAAATCTTTCCAGGAAAATGCCTTGGGCACTATCTGATGTGTAGAGACATTTCACTGCAACTAATGTAGAAGGAAAAGCTGTGTACATTTGCAAATACTGTGCCAAATCATATGTGAAGAATGTAACAAAGATGCAGAATCATCTGGCCAAGTGCATAAAGTTCCCTCAGCACTCACAACAAGCAACCTCTGACAAAAGTCCCTCTACTTCTATTCAAGGTGAAAATTATGAATCAGACACCTTATCGATAGCAACAGCTCATGGTCCTCCTGGAATCAGAAGTTTTTTTGATTCAATGGAGAAACGTAGTCGGAGAGATGCTGATGAATGTCTCACTCGAGCTGTGTATGCAACTGGTTCACCTCTGATGCTCACAGGCAATGTGTATTGGAAGAGATTTCTGAATGTTCGTTGCCCAGCATACACCCCTCCAACCAGAAATGCTTTATCTACTCGTTTTCTGGATGCAGAGTTCAACAGAGTTCAAGTGAAGGTCAAGCAAATCATAGAGAAAGCAGACTGTATTGCAATCATCTCTGATGGGTGGTCGAATGTTCGTGGGCAAGGAATAATCAACTACATCATCTCCACCCCTCAACCAGTATTCTATAAGAGCACAGACACAAGCGACAACAGACACACCGGTCTACATTGCGGATGAGCTGAAGGCAGTCATCAATGACCTTGGACCACAGAAGGTATTTGCACTGGTGACAGACAATGCTGCGAACATGAAGGCTGCTTGGTGTAAAGTGGAGGAGTCCTACCCTCACATCATACCCATTGGCTGTGCTGCTCATGCATTGAATCTGCTTCTCAAGGACATCATGGCATTGAAAACAATGGATACACTCTACAAGAGAGCCAAGGAAATGGTTAGGTAGCAGCAATCTACCTCACCAAACAAAGTGAGAAGAATAAGGGCACCACATTGAAGCTTCCCAGCAACACCTGTTGGGGTGGTGTTGTCATCATGTTTACAGTCTCCTGGAGGGGAAGGAGTCTCTCCAAGAAATGGCCATATCACAGTCTGCCGATATGGACAGCCCCATCAAGAGGATCCTCCTGGATGATGTATTTTGGGAGAGAGTGGTAAGCAGCCTGAAACTCCTGAAACCTATAGCAGTAGCCATTGCACTGATTGAGGGAGACAATGCCATCCTGTCTGATGTTCAGACTCTGCTTGCAGATGTAAGAGAAGAAATCCGTACTGCCCTGCCCACTTCACTGTTGCTCCAAGCAGAGGAAACTGCAGTTCTGAAATACATCAAAAAGCGTGAAGACTTCTGCCTGAAGCCCATACACGCTGTAGCGTACATGTTGGACCCCAAGTATGCTGGCAAGAACATCCTGTCTGGTGCAGATACCACCATGGCCCAGATGAGGGCAAGGTTCTTGGCAGTCTGGCGAAGTACACTTCCAAGTAAGAGCTTTGGGATGGAGATGCAATTTGGCAGTCCTGCCAACATATCTCATCAGCCATCTGGTGGAAGGAATTTTGTGGATCTGACGCTCTTTCCCCTGTTACCTCCATCATCCTCCAAATCCCATCAACATCAGCCACCTCAGAGCCCAACTGGTCCTTGTTTGGGAACACACACACCAAAGCACGCAACAGGTTGTCCAATACAAGGGTTGAAAAATTGTTGGCCATCTGGGCAAATTTTTGGCTTTTTGAGCCTGACAACGAGCCATCCTCAACAAGGTTGAAAAGTGACAGTGAAGATGAGGCCTCAGTCTGATGTTCAAGAGGTGAACATTGAGGAAGTCCAGGGAGAAGACATGGAAGCCTGAGAGGAAGACAACCAAAGCTTTAGTTTCTAGTCTATCATTTTACAGCTGTATGTTGAAAATGTTTTTGGGAGATGCGATGGATCATTGGGGATCATTCAATATTTCCTTTCTTTTGTTGTTCAGTGAAATCATCCCATGTGAAGAGTCAACTCATTTAATTAAAGTTCAATTCATAACTAAATTGTATTTTTTTATTTCTATTTGAAGGATTTAATCATTTGTAATTATGTCTACATATGATAAGGTAAAAGGTTTATGTTTCTGTCTCCATTTGATATGGTAAACATAGCCAATGCAAAAGAAAACATTTAAATTAAATGGTATTAATTTTCATATATTTTTGTTAATTCCCATGGAAAGTTTCCACCTCTGAATATTCCCCAAAATGTGCAGGAGTCTTATGACTTGGGGGTAGCAGCTGTTAAGAAGACTTTTGGACATAAATTTGGCGCTCCGGTACCGCTTGTCATGCGGTAGCAGAGGGAATAGTCTATGACTAGGGTTGCTGGAGACTTTGGCAATTTTTAGGGCCTTCCTTTGACACCGCCTGGTATAGAGGTCCTGGCCCCAGTGATGTACTGGCAGGAAGTTTGGCCTGTGTGATGTACTACCCTCTGTAGTGCCTTGCAGTCGGAGGCTGAGCAGTTGCCATACCAGGCGGTGATGCAACCAGTCAGGATGATGCAGCTAAAACCTTTTGAGGATCTGAGGACCCATGCCAAAATATTTTCAGTCGCCTGAGGGGGAATAGACATTGTCGTGCCCTCTTCACGACTGTCTTGGTGTGTTTGGACCATGATAGTTCGTTGGTGGTGTGGACACCAAGGAACTTGAAGCTCTCAACCTGCTCCACTACATTGAATGCTGTAGTGTTAAGATTTCCCTTCAATGGAAACTATGGGGCCTAGCCCGAACCATGAAAAACAGCCCCAGACCATTATTCCTCCTCCACCAAATTTTACTTTTGGCACTATGCATTCTGGCAGGTAGCATTTTCCTGGCATCCGCCAACCCAGATTCTTCCGTTGGACTGCCATATGGTGAAGCGTGATTCATCGCTCCAGAGAACGTGTTTCCACTGCTCCAGAGTCCAAAGGCTGTGAGCTTTACACCACTCCAGCAGGTCTGATTCACACAGTCTCCTCTGAACAGTTGATATTGAGATGTGTCTCTTACTTGAACCTGCAAAACACCAGTCTCAAAGTCAACAGCGAAGATCCGACTCCGGGATGCTGGCCTTCTAGGCAGAGTTCCTCTGTCCAGTGTCTGTGTTCTTTTGCCCATCGTAATCTTTTATTTTTATTGGCCAGTCTGTGCATATTTGCAAACAACAGCTGTTGCACGGAATCTAAGGAAGTCTCTAGATTTTGCTCGCCTGAAGTAGTATATTGTGAGTATATTGTGATAAATTGCAGGCCACACTACTTGCCTAAAGAGTTCTCAGCTATACTTTCGTGGATGTTTATTTACCACCACAGACAGATGCCGGCACTAAGACCGCACTCAGCCAGCTGTATAAGGAAATAAGCAAACAGGAAACCACTCACCCAGAGGCGGCGCTCCTAGTGGCCGAAGACTTTAATGCAGGGCAATTTAAATCAGTTCTACCAAATCTCTATCAACATGTTAAATGTGCAACCAGAGGGAAAAAAATTCTAGATCACCTGTACTCCACACACAGAGACGCGTACAAAGCTCTCCCTCGCCCTCCATTTGGTAAATCCGACCACAACTCTATCCTCCTGATTCCTGCTTACAAGCAAAAATTAAAGCAGGAAGCACCAGTGACTTGGTCTATAAAAAAAATGGTCAGATGAAGCAGATGCTAAACTACAGGACTGTTTTGCTATCACAGACTGGAACATGTTCCGGGATTCTTCCGATGACATTGAGGAATACACCACATCAGTCACTGGCTTTATCAATAAGTGCATTGAGGACGTCGTCCCCACTGTGACTGTACATACATACCCCAACCAGAAGCCATGGATTACAGGCAACATTCGCACTGAGCTAAAGGGTGGAGCTGCCGCTTCAAGGTGCGGGACTCTAACCCGGAAGCTTACAAGAAATCCCGCAATGCCCTGCAACGAACCATCAAACAGGCAAAGCGTCAATAGAGGGCTATGATTGAATCATACTACACCGGCTCCGACGCTCGTCGGATGTGGCAGGGCTTGCAAACTATTACAGACTACAAAGGGAAGCACAGCCACAAGCTGCCCAGTGACACGAGCTAACATTCACAAGGCTGCGGGTCCAGATAGATTACCAGGACGTGTGCTCCGGGCATGTGCTGACCAACTGGCAGGTGTCTTCACTGACATTTTCAACATGTCCCTGATTGAGTCTGTAATACCAACATGCTTCAAGCAGACCACCATAGTCCCTGTGCCCAAGAACACAAAGGCAACCTGCCTAAATGACTACAGACCCGTAGCACTCACGTCCGTAGCCATGAAGTGCTTTGAAAGGCTGGTAATGGCTCACATCAACACCATTATCCCAGAAACCCTAGACCCACTCCAATTTGCATACCGCCCAAACAGATCCACAGATGATGCTTTCTCTATTGCACTCCACACTGCCCTTTCCCACCTGGACAAAAGGAACACCTATGTGAGAATGCTATTCATTGACTACAGCTCAGCGTTCAACACCATAGTACCCTCAAAGCTCATCACTAAGCTAAGGACCCTGGGACTAAACACCTCCCTCTGCAACTGGATCCTGGACTTCCTGACGGGCCGCCCCCAGGTGGTGAGGGTAGGTAGCAACACCTCTGCCACGCTGATCCTCAACACTGGAGCTCCCCAGGGGTGCGTGCTCAGTTCCCTCCTGTACTCCCTGTTCACCCACAACTGCATGGCCAGGCACGACTCCAACACCATCATTAAGTTTGCTGACGACACAACAGTGGTAGGCCTGATCACCGACAACGACGAGACAGCCTATAGGGAGGAGGTCAGAGACCTGGCCGGGTGGTGCCAGAAAAACAACCTATCCCTCAACGTAACCAAGACTAAGGTGATGATTGTGGACTACAGGAAAAGGAGCACCGAGCACGTCCCCATTCTCATCGACGGGTCTGTAGTGGAGCAGGTTGAGAGCTTCAAATTCCTTGGTGTCCACATCAACAACAAATTAGAAAAGTCCAAACACACCAAGACAGTCGTGAAGAGGGCACGACAAAGCCAATTCCCCCTCGGGAAACTAAAAAGATTTGGCATGGGTCCTGAGATCCTCAAGAGGTTCTACAGCTGCAACATCGAGAGCATCCTGACCGGTTGCATCACTGCCTGGTACGGCAATTGCTCGGCCTCCGACCGCAAGGCACTTCAGAGGGTAGTGCGTACGGCCCAGTACATCACTAGGGCAAAGCTGCCTGCCATCCAGGACCTCTGCACCAGGTGGTGTCAGAGGAAGGCCCTGAAAATTGTCAAAGACCCCAGCCACCCCAGTCATAGACTGTTCTCTCTACTACCGCATGGCAAGCGGTACCGGAGTGCCAAGTCTAGAACAAAAAGGCTTCTCAACAGTTTTTACCCCCAAGCCATAAGACTTCTGAACAGGTAACCAAATGGTTACCCGGACTATTTGCATTGTGTGCCCCCCCCCCCCCCAACCCCTCTTTTACGCTGCTGCTACTCTCTGTTTATCTTATATGCATAGTCACTTTAACTATACATTCATGTACATACTACCTCAATTGGCCCGACCAACCAGTGCTCCTGCACATTGGCTAACTGGGCTATCTGCATTGTGTCCCACCACCCGCCAACCCCTCTTTTTACGCTACTGCTACTCTCTGTTCATCATATATGCATAGTCACTTTAACCATACCCAAATGTACATATTACTTCAATAAGCCTGACTAACCGGTGTCTATAATATAGCCTTGCTACTCTTATTTTTCAAATGTCTTTTTACTGTTGTTTTATTTCTTTACTTACCTACACGCATACTTTCTTTTTTCGCACTATTGGTTAGAGCCTGTAAGTAAGCATTTCACTGTAAGGTCTACACCTGTTGTATTCGGCACATGTGACAA
Source organism: Salmo salar (assembly GCF_965601325.2). Lineage (NCBI taxonomy): Eukaryota > Metazoa > Chordata > Actinopteri > Salmoniformes > Salmonidae > Salmo > Salmo salar. The sequence goes on along the minus strand of NC_138294.1, from coordinate 25,950,187 downwards.
ATAAACTTTGATTTGATTTGAGACTAATGAGTTTCAGAACAAAGTTCTTTGTTTCTGGCCATTTTCAGCCTGTAATCGAACCCACATGCTGATGCTCCAGATACTCAACTAGTCTAAAGATGGCCAGTTTTTTTGCTTCTTTAATAAGCACAACAGTTTTCAGCTGTGCTTACAATTGCAAAAGTGTTTTCTAATGATCAATTGGCCTTTTTAAAATTATAGACTTTGATTAGCTAACACACCGTGCCATTGGAACACAGTAGTGATGGTTGCTGATAATGGGCCTCTGTACGCCTATGTAGATATTCCCTAAAAAACTGCTGTTTCTAGCTACAATAGTAATTTACAACACTAACAATGTCTACGCTGTATATCTGATCAATTTGATGTTATTTTAATGGACAAAAAATTTGCCTTTCTTTCAAAAACAAGGACATTTCGAAGTGACCCCAAACTTTTGAACGGTAGTGTATATTTTATATTCTTCAAAGTAGCCACCCTTTGCCTTGTTGGCAGCTTTGTATACTCTTGGCATTCTCTCAACCAGCTTCACCTGCAATGATGTTCCAACCGTCTTGAAGGAGTTTCCACATATGCTGAGCACTTGTTGGCTGCTTTTCCTTCACTCTGAGGTCCAACTCGTCCCAAACCATCTCATTTGGGTTGAAGTCAGGTGATTGTGGAGGCCAGGTCATCTGATGCAGCACTCCATCACTCTCCTTCTTGGTCAAATACCCCTTACACAGCCTGGAGGTGTGTTGGGTCATTGTCCTGTTGAAAAACAAATGATAGTCCCACTAAGCACAAACCAGATGGGATGGTGTATCACTGCAGAATGCTGTGGTAGCCATGCTGGTTAAGTGTGCCTTGAATTCTAAATAAATCACTGACAGTGTCACCAGCAAAGCACCCCTACACCATCACATGCGGAGGCATCCGTTCACCAACTCTGCGTCTCACAAAGACACAGCGGTCAAATTTGGACTCATCAGACCAAAGGACAGATTTCCACCGGTATAATGTCCATTGCCATTGTTTGGGCCAAGTGTTTCTTGGCCCAAACAAGTCTCTTCTTATTATTGGTGTCCTTTTAGTAGTGGTTTCTTTGTAGCAATTCGACCACAAAGGCCTGACTCACACAGTGTCCTCTGAACAATTGATATTGAGATGTGTCTCTTACTTGAACTCTGAAGGATTTATTTGGGCTGCAATTTCTGAGGCTGGTAACTAATGAACTTATCCTCTGCAGCAGAGGTAATTCTGGGTCTTCCTTACCTGTAGAAGTCCTAATGAGAGCCAGTTCCATCATAGCGCTTGATGGTTTTTGCAACTGCACAAAGTGCTTAATTTTCCAGATTGACTTACCTTCGTGTCTTAAAGTAATGATGGACTGTTGTTTCTCATTGCTTATTTAAGCTGTTATTACAATAATATGGACTTAGCCCTATTTGGTAAAAGACCATCTTCTGTATACCACCCCTACCTTGTCACAGCACAACTGATTGGCTCAAATACATTAAGAAGGAAAGAAATTCAACAAATTCACTTAACAAGACCCATCTGTTAATTGAAATGCATTCTAGGTGACTACTTCATGAAGCTTATTGAGAGAATGCCAAGAGTGTGCAAAGCTGTCGTCAATGCAAAGGGTGGCTATTTGAAGAATCTCAAATATAAAATATATTTTGATTTGTTTAACATTTCTTTGGTTACTACATGATTCCATATGTGTTATTTCATAGTTTTGATGTCTTCACTATTATTCTACAATGTAGAAAATAGTACAAATAAAGAAAAACCCTTGAATGAGTAGGTGTGTCCAAACTTTTGACTGGCACTGTATAGAATGGCCATGATTTTGTACCAAGATGTTCGACAAGCAGGTGTCCACATACTTTTGGTCAGGTAGTGTATCTTGCACAAAGACCATATATAATATTCAAGGTTGAGGAGTAACGGATCACATGTAAACCATTACATGTAACAGATTACAAAAATACTAATTGTAGCCTAATCCATTACATTACCAGCTAAAATATTGTAATCAGATTACAGATTCCTTTTGAAAAACTAGATGATTACATTGAGGATTCCTTAAAAATGCAGAAAATATGTTTTGCGCAAAAATTATTTGAGACCTTTCTGTTTTCTCAATAGATAGGTTTCCATCCAATTGGTGGCAGATTTTCATGCGACTATTCTAAAATCTGCATAAAGAAGGTACGCGCATTTTACCACCAGGGGTGTTTCCACCAAACAGACTCGTTTCACACAAAAATCAGTGCATGATGACGCATTTTTCGCTTAAGTTTCAATACACCGAATAAAAATATAATGTTCAATATGTTTCCATCCCATTTTCAACTCTTCCGATAGTTTTGTCACAAACTGTTGCGTTAAATAGCAAATGTACTCTGGTCTTGGCACTTGCGCTCAAGCCGTCAGCTTGCAAATACAGTCTGCTCAAACTCACACACTTTTGACAGACAGCTGAAAATTATTGAAATATCTAAGTATATCACCAACAAAATGTAAACAATAGGCCTATAGCAAATGCAGCATATGGCATACAATTTTCACATGCAAATAGCACTTTTCGGTAGTGCTCAAAGCATGCAATTCTAAGAGCAGCATTTATTTTTCATCTCGAATCAATTATGAGCCCAATCAGTCCTCCCTGACAACAAAATCATAAACAACAGAGTAGGCTAATAAATCCTTTGTTTTACCTGAGCATAATCCCAAAACAATTTGGCTAATCTAATATTTCCATAATTCCAAGTCCTATTCTTAAAGATCAAGGGGTATTGAATGAATTGTAATGACTGGAAATTTGACAGAATTTGGTTTTGAATGTAAAGATCTAGTCTAATTGTATTATTATTATGTAGGAGAGAGCAATGTGTTAGAAGCCTACGTAACCAACCCATAAAGTAAAATACAACATCCATTTATGGCCAGCAATGTAAACTCTAACATTGATTTATCCTGCAATAGATGTCGTTCAATTTGTAATATTCATTTTTGTCTTCTTCTAATGCCTCTTAAGGGGAAAGTAATCAGATTACGTTACTGAGTTTGGGTAATCCAAAAGTTACGTTACTATTGCAATTTTGGACAGGTAACTAGTACTGGATTACATTTAGAAAGTAACCTACCCAACCCTGAATATTCTAACCAGATGCGTGAGACTTTTGGATGCAGATTGTAGAATAATCTGTCACCCAGGTCAGTCAGCTCCACGAAGAAACATTCATAGGTTGTTGTAACCACAGCAATATATTTTTGGGGTTGTTGTTTTGATTATTGCTGGAACAGTCACCAACATTATATTTGGTTGTGATCTTTGTACAATATCTATTTTGGATGTAGCAGTTGTTAGCTAGAATGCTAACACTCATTCACATAGGCTGTAGCAAAGTTAGCCAAAGAGCCATTTTACTGGGCCAAGTTTAAGTGTTTTTTTAAAAAGTATTATGCAGTTGATTTGCGATGATGACACAAAGCAGGACATTCATATGAGCCTTAAAATACAATTATACTCCAAAAGTAGTTTGACATACATTCATAAGAAACATGTAAATAGATTTCTTTGGGGGCGGAGTTCTATGATAACTCCCCGTGTTCTGCAACCAAATTGCGCGTATCGCCCTCGTGCAGCAATGTTTGGAAACACAAAAAGGGGTCTATAACTTTGAGCTGACAACCGCTAACCTGGAACCTCAACCCAGCACATGATAGAGGTCCAGGGTAATATTGTTGCAAGTACTTTGTAAAATGTGGTCTATTTTTGTATTTTATTATTTTATTTTTATTATTATTATTTTGTCCCCCAGAAAGGCTCCACTTTTTGTCCCCCAGAAAGGCTCACTTTCTTACATGTACATCTGCAATAGGGGAGCTTGTGAAACTTCCCAAGGATATTGTTATCCAATTGTACTCATGTACCGGTAATAACCTCCTCTCTTCTTGTGTCAGTCTGCAGATGCAAAGGCTACAGGTTCTGGGGTCAAGCTGGAGATATCTGAAGTGGAGGAGGACCTACGGCACAGCAGAGACATCCAGACTGGAAAGGCTGGAGCGACCCCTGTAGCCACAGAGGGACCCACCACCACCCCAGTGCAGCCCAGAACCCGACGGAGCATGACGGAGGTCAGTGGAACGCCGATCGCCGTCCTCAAGTCAGAGACAGACACACAAGGCTTTAACTGTAACACACAGGCTTTTACACAGGATCTGACCACAGATCAGACCCAGAGAGACTGGGTCTGGGGAGACTAGGCTGTCCTCCTGGTATATCACCAGAGCCAGAGGACAGTCCATAACCATGGTGATGGTGACACGTTAGATGATCTGTCTTGTTCTTACGCCACAGAGATGGACCCTGGCAACATGCCCTTGGGTTTAGAGACACAGACTGATCTGTCTAGAGGGGACTGGAACCAGTACAGTAGTAGTGTATACTCTGAAGGGTGCCTAGCTAAGAAAGGGGAGGGCTGTACCCAGTGTCACATGTGCTTCGTTGAAGCTGGCACCCTGAAGAAGCACAGGGAAGAAACGCTACAGCTGCCCCCCACTGTGAGAAGTGGTTCTGACACCAGCTATCACGCCTGCTCCCACTCCCTCTCTCTGGTGCTTGAGGGCGCCAGGCGGCCATCATTACGCACACCTGTCACCATCGTAACGCACACCAGCGCTTCTTTGGACTCACCTGGACTCCATTACTTTGTTGATTGCCCCTCATATCTGTCTGTTCCTCGGTTTGATCCCCGTGTCAGAATTATTGTCGTTATGTTTCCCTTGTCCAGATGCTGTCCTTGTTTGTTTCATTTCATTTTTTTATTAAATGTTCACTCCCTGTACTTGCTTCTCGTCTCCCAGCGTCTGTCCTTACAGAATGCTGACCCCAATATCGGAAGCATCAGGGAGTTTTGTTTTTTTGTTTTGGTTGGTGACGTCGGGTCCGGCTGCCGATGGAACCGGGGGTGCCTCCAATGGCTTGTCAGGCTTCCACGCCTTAGCTGGCTCGAAAGGTTTCTACGCCTCAACTTGCTCGTCGGACTCAGCCGACTCGTCAGGCTCCCCCGCCTCAGCCAGCTCGTCGGGCTCCCACGCCTCAGCCGGCCCGTCGGGCTCGCCCAGGTGGGATGCCGGGTGGCTCCCCCTCTCTGGCACTCAAGGGCGCCCGGCGGCCCATCATTACGCACACCTGTCACCATCGTTATGTGCACCAGCGCTTCTTTGGACTGACCTGGACTCCATTACTTTGTTGATTGCCCCTCCTATATCTGTCTGTTCCTCGGTTTGATCCCTGAATCAGCATTATTGTCGTTATGTTTCCCCTGTCCAGACACTGTCCTTGTTTGTTTCATGTCGGTTATTTTATTAAATGTTCACTCCCTGTACTTGCTTCTCGTCTCCCAGCGTCTGTCCTTACACCAGCACCATCTGAAGAGGCACCTGAAGGTCCACACAGTAGTGAGGTTTTTCGCCTGTCCACTAAGGTAATGGAAAATAAGTCTGGCAACACAGCAGATTGGCAAACATACAGTAAATTGACAAATCACATAACTAAACAAAAAGAAGAAGAAACTATACAATGGAAATAAGATAAATGATTTAAAGAATTATAATAAAAATCTCTGGAGTACTTAAATAAAATTCTAGGCATTAAAGCTAACTCGGCTCCATCCTTCATTGAGGCTGATGGCTCATTCATAACAAAACCCTTTGATATTGACAACCACTTTAATAACTTTTTTGTTGACAAGATTAGCAAACTTAGGCATGACATGCAAACAAGAAATGCTGAGCCTCCATTTTCATACATAACAGACCAAATTATGAAAGACAAGCACTGTAGCTTTGAATTCCCGCAATGTTTGTGTGGAAGAGGTAAAAAAATGTTTGTCATCTAAAATTAAGGACAAACCACCTGGAACTGACAACCTGGATGGCAAATTAATCAGGTTTGTTGCAGAATATATTGCGACTCCTATTTGCCAGATCTTCAATCTAAGCCTAGAATACGGAGTGTGCCCTCAGGCCTGGAGGGAGGCAAAGGTCATTTCGCTGCCCAAAAATAGCAAAGCACCTTCGACCAAATACAATGTTATTTTACAGAAAACAATCTAGCAACAGACTTTCAGCATGCTAATAGGGAAGGGCACTCAACATACTCGGCACTGACACACATGACTGATCATTGGCTGGAAGAAATTGTTAAGAAGATTGTGGGAGTTGTTTTGTTAGACTTCAGTGCGGCCTTTGATATCATTGATCATAACATATTGCTGAAAAAATGTAGGTGTTATTAACATCCTCTGCCTTATCATTGATGGACAGTTACCTATCCAATAGAACACAGAGGGTTTTCTTTAATGGAAGCCTGTCTAATGCAAATTTGTTTGAGTGTGGTGTACCGCAGGGCAGCCGGCTTGGACCATTTATTGTTTTCTGTGTTTACTAATGACCTTCCACTGACTTAAAAAAAAGCCTGTGTGTCCATGTACCCTGACGACTCAACAGTATACGCTTTGGCTGCAACAGTAAAATAAATAACTGACACCCTTAACATAGAGCTCCAGTCAGTTTTAGAATGGGTAACTAGCAATAGTCTGGGGCTAAATATCTCAACAACTAAAAGCATAATTTCTGGGAAAAATCACTGGCTCAACCCTAAACCTCATCTGGATCTATTATTGAATAATGTGGCTATTGAGCAAGTTGAAGAGACTAAACTGCTGCGTGTCACTCTAGATAGCAAGCTATCATGGTCAAAACATATAGACTCAATAGTTACTAAAATGGGAAGGTGTTACTCTGCTTTCTTGATATCTCAGTCAACCAGACAGGTCCTACAGGTCCAGGTTTTGTCGCACATAGACTACTGTCAAATCAAATCTGTCCTGTTGTGTGGTCAGGTGCAGCAAAAAAGAACATAGGCAAATTGCAGTTGGTCCAAAACAGAGCAGCAGGTATTGCACTTAGTTGCACACAGAGGGCGAATGTCAATGACATGTATGTCCATCTCTCCTGGCTCAAAGTTGAGGAGAGATTGACTGCATCACTATTGGTCTTTGTGCTAGGTGTTGAAGGTACCGAACTGTCTGTTCAAGCAGTTGGCACACAGTACAGACACTTATCGGTATCACACAAGACATGCAACCGGAGGTCTCTTCACAGTCCCCAGGTCCAGAACAGAGGCTGGGAAACACACAGTATCAGGACTAAACTCTCTGCCAACCCAGGTAACTCAAGATAGTGATAAAAAAAAACGAAAAGTACAACAGTGACTGTGAAGAAACACACAGACAATTTTATGCATTTTGTATTGTATTATGTATGTGATATGTGGTTGGAATGCAACTGTGATATGTGGTTGTCTCTCCTGACTATCTTAAGATGAATACACCAGCTGTGGGTCACTCTGGATGGGAGCATCTGCTGAATGGCTCAATTGTAATGTAAATGTATTGCTATGTATGTACATTGAACAAAAATATAAACACAACATGTAGTGTTGGCCTCATGTTTCATGAGCTGAAATAAAAGATCCCCAAAATGTTCCATACGCACAAACTTATTTCTCTAAAATGTTCTGCACAAATTTGCTTACATCCCTGTTAGTGAGCATTTCTCCTTTGCCAAGATAATCCATCCATCTGACAGGTGTAGCATATCAAGAATCTGATGAAACAGCATGATCATTACACAGATGCCCCTTGTGCTAGGGACGATAAAAGGACACTCAAAAATGTGCAGTTTGCCACACAACACAATGCCACAGATTTCTCAAGGGAGCTTGCCATTTGCATGTTGACTGCAGGAGTGTCCACCAGAGCTGTTGCCATAGAATTGAATGTTCATTTCTTTACCATAAGCCACCTCCAACATCGTTTTAGAGAATTTGGCTGTACATCCAACTGGCCTCACAACCGCAGACCACTTGTATGGCGTCGTGTGGGCTAGCGGTTTGCTGTTGGGAACAGAGTGCCCCATGGTGGCGGTGGAGTTATGGTATGAGCAGGCATAAACTATGGACAACAAACACAATTGCATTTTATCAATGGCAATTTGAATGCACAAGAATACAGTAACGAACTTTTGAGGCCAATTGCGAGGCCCATTGTTTTAAGGTATCAGTGACCAACAGATGCATATCTGTATTCCCAGTCATGTAAAATCCATAGATTAGGATCTAATGAATTTATTTAAATTGACTGATTTAACTTATGAACTGTTACTCAGTAAAATCAATGAAGTTGTTGCATGTTGCATTTCTAATTTTGTTCAGTATATATTTATGTATTTTATTTGTTGTGCTGTTTCCTGCTTGGACCCCAGGAAGAGTAGCCACTGCCTTGGCAGCAGCTCATTGAGGATCCTAATAAAATACGAAATACAAAAAAGTAAACAGCAGTAGTGGGTCCATTTCTGCAACAACTAAGAGTGTTGAAGCTCAGACATTGTGTGATATGTAAGGCATATATAAGCCTAAAAAGTATGTTACATATTGTGTTTGTACTGTGTAGGATATATGATGTTCACAAATACCCATTTCATTACTTCCGTTCAACTACTTAATGTTTTTCCAAAGATGCTTTTAATGAGAAAATGAATGTAGTTTATCAAGTTCATGCAGAATTGTAGTTGAGACATGTATTCAAAACTTGTTAAAATGTTTAATAAACACAAAATGGGACTTTTCATTCTAAGACTTCCAGAACACTCTCTTTAGTATACATCACATCTGATCTCACCCTATTCCGCATACACCCGACAACAGTTACCTTTATAATCAATATACACTTACTAAATATACCTACACATACTCACACACTAACAAACACCTACTGTACACATCAAAATAGTTTAGTCAGGTTTGTCTGATGATGACTTTTGACTTATCAAAGCTGACATATTTACCCACAACATATTTAAACAGTGTACAAAACATTAGGAACACCTTCCTAATATAGAGTTTCACCCCCTTTTGCCCTAAGGACAGCCTCAATTTGTAGGGGTATGGACTCTACAAGGCATCTACAAGCATTCCACAGGGATGCTGACCCATGTTGACTCTAATGCTTCCCACAGTTATGTCAAGTTGGCTGGATGTCCTTTGGGTGGGGGACCATTCTGTTGAGCGTGAAAAACCCAGCAGCGTTGCAGTTCTTGACACACTCAAACTGGTGTGCCTGGTACCGACTACCGTACCCCTTTCAAAGGCACTTACATATTTTGTCTTGTCCATTCACCCTCTGAATGGCACACATACACTATCCACGTCTCAATTGTCTAATTTCTTTAATCTTCATCTACACTGATTGAAGTGGATTTAACAAGTGACATCAATAAGGGATCACAGCTTTCACCTGGTCAGTCTATGTCATGGAAAGAGCAGGTGTTCCTAATGTTTTGTACACTCAGTGTATGTCCACCATGATGGGTTTAACAGCAACAGTAAACATATCTAGACAGGAGAGGTGCTTGTTCAAACTTTAGAACTTCAGTTGATCGCCCTCTTGGTGCCAGTCAGTGTAATTTTGTAAATGCTAGGGCCCGGTTTCCCAAAATGGTGCTAACGATGAACTTAGCCTTAAGGTGCTTTTGGGAAACTGGGCCCAGATCTCTATGGCAAGATGTTTCATTAACCCAACTTTAGTCAAAATCGGGCCAGTGGTGTCTGAGATATTGCGTGTGACTAACGTACGTACAGAGACAGTTCCATGGTCCCCTCTCTGATTTCATTGTGGGGGACAATGAAGTCATTCTGTAACTACAGTATTGGACTCAAACGTAGTGGGGATGGGTAAACAATCCATGTTGAAAGTGTGTTTATTATCTGTGTGTACATACCGGAGGGAGTGTATGTCTGTATAATCTGTATCACCTATCTCTTCCAGGAGGAGGAGGGTCCAGAGGTGCTGTTGGTGAAGGAGGAGGGGTGTGAGGATGGTCTGGGGAACCCTGAGGGGAACATGGTCATGGAGGACAACCAAACTACACCTCCTCCTGAACCCACAGAGGAACCAGCTGAGCAGCACAGGACCACATACAGTCTCACTGAGGTGAGCCCACTGTGAACTACTGTCTGAATGGTATTATGTCAGGAGTGCTGATCTATGATCAGTTTAGCCTTTTAGATCATAATGATTAAGGCTATGTAGACAGGTGGGTACCTACTTCTACTCTGAGACTCTTTGTGGATACAGGCCCAGGTCTTGATTAATTGTGTCTGAAGTGTGGGACCATGCCTTTGAATGATCAAACCATTAGAGTGTTAAGTAATCAATTCAACTAAGACGTTTGCATAGTACTCATAGCAATCCCTCATTGCCCAATCAGAAGATGCTCCATAGGTGGGTGCTCATATCAGATCTCTTGATCCAACATCCTCTCACTCTGTATCTCTTACAGTCAGTAGATATGGAGGATGGGAAGCCTGATCTGCTGTTAGTCAAAGAGGAGATAATAGAAGACGGATCAGAGAGCATTGACCTGCTGAGTGGACTAAAGATGGGGGAGCAAGGTAAGAGAGAATTACATATAGCCTAGATACAGTAATAGATCTTCAATGGGAATAGTGATGCACCTGGCTATTATTTGTTTCATTTTCTTCATTCATAAAATTAAATCAATTCAACTTATGTTTACATACAAAAACACACATTATATTGTATGAACTTGACCAGGTAATTGATTTAAAAAAAACTTGAGTTTTCTCTGCCAAGTTTGTGAAGGCTATTTTCTATCCTCTTTCTGTAGGTGGTTGGCTGGAGGCTAACAGAGAAGACTGGGAAGCTATCTTGGATTCCGAAGGCGAAGAGAGGGACGGAACCTACACTGTTACATTGATGCTGTGACCCGGATCGTTAGTACTCTGCGGAAAAGGAGGAGGTCAAAGGGGGGGGGGGTGAGTGTAACCGATGTGAAATGGCTAGTTAGTTAGCGGTGGTGCGCGCTAATAGCGTTTCAATCGGTGACGTCACCCGCTCTGAGACTTGAAGTAGGGTTGCCCCTTGCGTTGCAAGGGCCGCGGCTTTTGTGGCGCGATGGGTAACGATGCTTTGTGGGTGTCAGTTGTTGATGTGTGCAAGGGTCCCTGGTTCGAGCCCAGGTTGGGGCGAAGAGAGGGACGGAACCTACACTGTTACACAAGGAGGGGCATCAACTTCGGCAGAAGTCGTGACATGATGATGGTTGGTGTGATGGTGTCAGTAAAAATGATTCACTGATGAAAAGGGACAACCTTGTCCTGTTGTTTGAATTCTGGTGTTTTATAATGAGGAAATGTTTACTTGACATGAAGTAGTGAAGCTGTGTGTAATGTAATGTTAAACCTTTTCCAAAGTATTCTAAAATGTATTTGATCAAAGTGAGAGTACCAGATTTACAGAAAAGGTCAAGTTTTACCATGGTGAGAAAAGTTTTTCTACTTGTCACGTATTGTTTTGTGCAAAAAAGTACTGTATTTCACGTTGTGAGTGTATGACCATTTTGTTCAAAAATACAACATTATTTCTGTGCTGACTGACTTGGGGTTTTTTTTTCATTCAGGGACTGAGTTTCCCTTATCTCAGTCGAACCAAAACATTATACTTAATTCTTGAATCAACACAGCCATTTTTTATAGTAAACACCAATGGCTCCATATTGTTAGGTACTTATCACAGTGTTAGAGATGGGCTTGACTGTGGTTCACATTTTATAATGTCATGTTTCTTTGTGTTCAGCAGAGTTTCTTATATAAACGTTTCGTGCTTTTCTGAGACTCAGATTTTTTACTTCAACATGTTACCAAACAAAAACCCTTGATTTCAAAGTTCAACAAATTATACAACTCTATGCCCAATGACTAATTTTAAAGCAGTCTTTTTAATTAAGTATCATCACTTTATGTCTAATAATTCACTGGGTGTTTATTTCTTTAATAGAACGCCAAATTATATATTGTTTTAGTTATTTCCCTGGGCCTCCTTGGGCCACTGAAATGCTCAGTCTGATCGTGTGGTCATTAGGAAACAAATTTGAATATGAAATTATATATTTACATACACAGCCCTGATTGGCTGATAGCAGGGGTCTAGATAACTTCCACAGGTGTGCAGGCTACTTTGTCTTGTCATCAAAACAAAAGTAATCTTAATATCATTGTTGTACAGTTTCCAATAGGTCACCAGAAAATGCAGGACCAGAACATACTGGACCATCCAGACCTATACCCTGTCTGCCGTGTACTGTAGATATGTGGTAGTGGTGGAGTAGGGGCCTGAGGGCATACAGTGTGTTATGAAATCTGTGAATGTGTTGTAATGTTTTTAAAATTGTATAAACTGCCTTTATTTTGCTGGACCCCAGGAAGAGTAGTTGCTGCCTTGGCAGCAGCTAATAGGGATCCATAGTAAATAAAACAATTATTTGCAGAATGCAATGATTATCTACAGGGCAGACTATATGGTATAATCTTCAGTATCATCACTAAGGCATAGATTCAATCAGATCAAGCGTTAACTGGCGATACCAGATGTTTTTGTGGTGTCGGAGGTGGAACTGCGTTGGAGCCGTCAAATTGGTGAGCAGCTGCTCTTGTGATTATTGTCACGAAGCCACACCCGCCCCCTCGCATTTGCCTACACTTTCTTGTTTTGAAGTATGTTGAAATAATTACATTAAAAATTAAAAATCATTCAACTAAATAATGAGGATCTCTATCATCCTAAAGGAGGTGTAGATTATATTTTAAGTTCCAGTGTTCAAACTTGTAAACAAGGCTGCATAGGATTTCTGTTAACGCTTTAGTTATAATGCTAGGAGCCGCTTGTGGATTCTACAGCTCTAACACAGTTCCACCCCCGACACCGCCAAAACAACCGCTATGCGAACGTCAACAACATTTTACGAAATAGACTTTGTGATGATAATGGGAGATTATAATTTATTTACATTTTTCTAATGAATACACATTTTCAAATGTTTTCTGCTGTTGAAAGTAAATAAAGAAACTAGACTGCAATGAAAGATTGTTGTTATTCGTCATACATTATCCTTTCAGTTTTTGACATAACATAATAAACAGATTGTAAACAAGGTTATAATGAAAGTCTAAATCATGGCATGTAAGTGTCTTTTCAAGTTATGTGCTCAAGCCAGACGGATTACCAGGACCTGTACTCAAAGCATGTGCGGACCAACTGGCAAGTGTCTTCACTGAAATTGTCAACCTCTCCCTGACCGAGTCTGTAATACCTACATGTTTCAAACAGACCACTATGGTCCCTGTGCCCAAGAAAGCGAAGGTAACCTGCTTAAATGATTACCGCCCCGTAGCACTCACGACGGTAGCCATGAAGTGCTTTGAAAGGCTGGTCATGGCTCACATCAACACTGGAAAGCCTAGACCCACTCCAATTCGCATACTGCCCCAACAGATCCACAGATGACGCAATCTCAAATCGCACTCTACACTGCCCTTTCCCACCTGGACAAAAAGAATACTTATGTGAAAATGCTGTTCATTGACTACAGCTCAGCGTTCAACACCATAGTGCCCACAAAGCTCATCACTAAGCTAAGGACCCTGGGACTAAACACCTCCCTCTGCAACTGGATCCTGGACTTCCTGATGGGCCGTCCCCAGTTGGTAAGGGTAGGCAACAATACATCTACCACGCTGATCCTCAACACTGGGGTCCCTCAGGGGTGTGTGCTTAGTCCTCTCCTGTACTCCCTGTTCCCCCACGACTGTGTGGCCAAGCACAACTCCAACACCATCACTAAGTTTGCTGATGACACAACAGTGGTAGGCCTGATTACCAACAACGATGAGACAGCCTATAGGGAGGAGGTCAAAGACCTGGCAGTGTGGTGCCAGGACAACAACCTCTCCCTCAATGTGAGCAAGACAAAGGAGCTGATTGTGGACTATAGGAAAAGGAGGGCCGAACAGGCCCCCATTAACATCGACGGGGCTGTAGTGGAGGGTTTCATGTTCCTTGAACGAACTATCAAGTTCCACCAACGAACTATCATGGTCCAAACATACCAAGACAGTTGTGAAGAGGGCACGACAACACCTTTTCCCCCTCAGGAAACTGAAAAGATTTGGCATGGGTCCCCAGATCCTCAAAAAGTTCTACAGCTGCACCATCAAGGGCATCCTGACCGGTTGCGTCACCGCCTGGCATGGCAACTGCTCGGCATCTGAGCGTAAGGCACTACAGAGGGTAGTGCGTACAGCCCAGTACATCACTGGGGCCAAGCTTCCTGACATCCAGGACCTATGTACTAGGCGGTGTCAGAGGAAGGCCCAAAAAATTGTCAAAGTCTCCAGTCACCCAAGTCATAGACTGCTCTCTCTGCTACCGCACGGTAAGTGGTACCTGAGTGCCAAGTCTGAGACCAAAAGACTCCTTAACAGCTTCTACCCACAAGCCATAAAACTGCTGAACAATTAATCCACCCAGACTATTTACATTGACCACCCGCACACACACAATTTTGTGTTAATATTTTATTTTATTTATTTATTTTCACTTTAGTTTATTTAGTAAGTATTTTCTTAACTCTATTTATTGAACTGCATTGTTGGTTAAGGGCTTGTAAGTAAGTATTTCCCAGTAAGGTCTACACCAGTTGTATTCGGCGCATGTGACAAATGCAATTTAATTTGATTTGAAGCCTGTAAGGTGTTCCTGTGAGAGGAAAACAGATTATGGTGAAAGTAGCAGGATGTTAGCTAAACATAATCAGATAGGAAGTATAGAGCAGCAACAGAGTAGTCATCGATGGTATAAAGTACAAAGAAGTAGTGGTTTTATTTACATTGTTATCACCAGCTTTTTCCAACACTGACATTACTATACACAACTATAATCTCATCCTGTGACAGGACAGGTGGAAGAGTTAGTATGCCACACTTATTGTACACACACAATAACATTTAGCTTCCCAACAAGAACTTGCTTGGCGGAGTCTTTAAGAGCTTTGCATACCTGGATTGTACAATATTTGTCCCTTTTTTTATTCTTCAAGCTCCAGTTGGTTGTCATTGATCATTTTTAAGTCTTGCCATAGATTTTCAAGTCGATTTAAGTCAAAACTGTAACTAGGCCACTTAGGAACATTCAATGTCATCTTGGTAAGTAAGCAACTCGTGTTTTTGTGGCCTTGTGAGTTAGGTCGTTGTCCTGCTGAAAGGTGAATTCCTAGTGTCTCTTGGAAAGCAGACCAAACAATGTTTTCCTCTAGGATTTTCCCTGTGCCTAGCTCTATCACGTTTATTTTTATCCTAAAAAAAGACTCCATAGTCCTTGCCGATGACAAGTATACCCATAATATGATGCAGCCACCACCATGCTTGAAAATATGAAGAGTGGTACTTTGTGATGTGTTATGTTGGATTTGCCCCAAACATAACGCTTTGTATTCAGGCCAAAAAGTTATTTTCTTTGCCCCATATCTTGCAGTATTACTTTAGTGCCTTATTCATTAATTACTTATTACTCATTATAGAGTGAAAATACCTACAAACAAAAGATGAGCTTCAACTTTAATAAACTTCATTGCAACATCACATTACATTTCTTACAAAATAATAAGGATTTTTATTGTTAGATTAATAATTAGATTAGTTAGATTAAACAAAGATATAGGCCTACTCACATAATACCCTTAGGTAACAGATACTGTGAGATAAAGGTTCAGGGAAGATAAGACTATCCAGCTTTAGCTAGCTAGCTAGTCATGGTTAGAAAGCTAGCTAGCTAGCTAGCATGCCAGCTAATCCCCAAAAACTCAAGAGATTGAATGGAAAGTCTAGATGTAGATGCTAACTAGCTAGCCTAGTTGGTAGGCCCAACAAAAACTCCAGCTAATGTTTTCTATCTAGCTAGCTACAGTTAGCTAGCTAGCCAGCACTAGGCTAGCTGACTACAAATTCTAGTTAACTACCTATGCTAAATCGTCCAGCAGAATTCATGTATCCTAAAAAGCTAAACAAATTGCGTAGAAAACGTACTTTCTATCTCCTGTGTTGAAGTTTTGGATCTACAACTCTTCTGTTTCTTTCGCAGCAATCTTTCATGTCTGGGTTTTGCACACTTACCTTCTTTTCGACCCCATTCTTTGCGCATTGTTACATGATGTGAGTGTCAGCACATGTAGGCAAGTTTGATGTTGGCGTTATTTCAAGCGAGTTGGGCACTTCGGCAGATCTTGACATGATGCCTTATTCCTGGGTTTAAATAATTGCAGGAATGCATCCCATCCAAAAGTGAGAATGTTCCTCACCAGGTTGCATGAAAGGTTGCATGATGGAATAAAAGTTTGTCTTATGACCATTTTAAGTTCATTTATAGACCATTAGTCAACCAAGCTTAATAGGCGTACAATTTTACAAGCATATATGTCTCTGACAATTTTAACCATCACTTTTTATTAATGTGTCTAAAAATGTTTAATTGATGGTTAAAATAATGGACCCATTGTCAAATGCACCATTAAATGATTTAACAATTTGTGAACCCGTTTTTGCCATTGGGCCTGGGCATCAGACTCCAGAGCCCTTTATTGCAGAGTTGTGTCAATGAGTTGGTCGGTTTTCAATTGGATAACACATGGTTTGTGCAGCCTGAAGTATGGTGCATTGGGATGCTATCAGAAACTTTAACATTTGTAACAACCATGCTAACAAGCATTAATTATTACACCCCTGTAATTACAGACTGCAATTACTACCAGTTACATGTTGTTATTACAGTGTAACTATAAAATATTAAAATGAATTACAATACTTGTTACAGTGGAGTTACATATATAATTACACTGTAATAAGGACCCCTTAAACTGAAGTGTTACCTATTTTTCTTGCACGTTGACATTAGAATATTTTGTGTAGATCATTTTAATCCCATTTTGTAACAACAAAATGTGGAAAAAGTTAAGGGGTGTAAATACTTTCTGAAGGCACTGTATATGTAGATATATTTTCTTTATTTATATATTAGATAAATATATTTTCCAAATATATTTACATGTCTTTCTATTTTATTTAAATATATTATGTTTCTCTACACACACAATCACATACAATAATTATTTGACGAATGAGGAATCATTGTGTAAGACAAATCAGAAAGGCTAAATCTGATTATTATGTAAACACTCTTTTCGATTGTAATGGGAACCCGGCTACATTCTGGAAAACTGTCAAATCCCTGAAGAGTTCTACTTCCTCCTCTCTGCCACAACAAATTAATTCACTGGCCTCATTACGCAGAAAAAGGCCATCAATGATGCATTTAATCACCATTTTATTTCAGTGGGCTATCTCTTGAAAATAACTCTGAAGCCTATTCACAATGATATTGGGCTGGATGCTGATAGGCGATACTTGCTGAATGATCAGAAAAATGATAGTCAAATCTTTTCTTTTAGGCCATTTACAGAAAGGCCTGGATGCTTTGGTAGCAATAGACAACAATAAATCCACAAGGGCTGACCAATTGGATCCTGGTCCGCATAAGTGTGCAGCGCCCATCATTGTTGGCTCAATAACCCACATTTTTTATTTTACACTGTTATCAGGAAATATTCAAAAAGTATGGAAATCAGCTCTTGTGCCGCCACTCCATAAAGGTGGGGATAGTAGGGATCTTAATCATTATCACCCCATTTCAAGGCTTCCATGTCTAGCTGAGATTCTGGAATATTTTGTAAATGTACAACTTTGTTCTTTTTTATGTGAGAAAGGTATTTTTTTGCTATGCCCAGGCCTAAACCAATCATGGTTTAGGCCTGGGCATAAAACTATTACAGCACCCACTTCAGTTCTTAATGATCTTGTCAAAGACACTCAAATAAATGTGCCACTTTGTTTGTGGACTTGTCAAAAGCTTTTGATACTGTTGATCATGCCAATTTATTGAATAAGTTGTCCTCGATAGGCCTGAGCTCTGACGCCTGTTTATGGTTTCAGAACTCAGGCCATTGTGATTGATGGTGTTAAGTCTGAATTTCTTGAAATACATAAAGGTGTACCACAGGGGTCAATCTACAGTGCATTCAGAATGTGTTCAGACCCCTTGACTTTTTCCACATTTTGTTGCGTTACAGCCTTATTTTTTTTATTCATCAATCTACATACACACAATACCCCATAATGACAAAGTAAAAAAAATCTGGTATAAAATAAAATATATATAGATTGATATATATATATATATATATATATATCATATATATATATACATACCTTATTTACAAAGGTATTCAGACCTTTGACTCGAAATTGAGCTCAGGTGCATTCTGTTTCCATTGATCATCCTTGAGATATTTCTACAACATGATTGGAGTCCACCTGTGGTAAATTCAATTGATTGGACATGATTTGGAAAAGCACACAAAATCAAATAGATTTTTATTGGTCACATACACGTGTTTAGCAAATGTTATTGCGGGTGTAGTGAAATGCTTGTGCTTACAGTTCTGACACTACAGCAGTATATAACAAGTAATATCTAACAATTTCACAACATATACCCAATACACACAAATCTAAGTAATGAATGGAATTAAGAACATATAAATATATGGACGAGCAATGTCAGAACGGCATAAACTAAGATACAGTAGAATAGTATAAAATACAGTATATACATATGAGATGAGTAATGCAACATATGTAAACATTATTAAAGTGACTAGTGTTCCATTTATTAAAGTGGCCAATGATATCAAGTATGTGTTTTTAGGCAGCAGCCTCTCTGAGCTAGTGATGGCTATTTAGCACTCTGACGGCCTTGAGATAGAAGCTGTTTTTCAGCCTCTCTGTCCCAGCTTTGATGCACCTGTACTGACCTCGCCTTCTGGATGATAGCGGGGTGAACAGATCTATATAAGGTCCCACAGTTGACAGTGCATGTCAGAGCAAAAACCAAGCCATGAGGTCGAAGGAATTGTCTGTAGAGCTCTGAGACAGGATTATGGGTACCAAAACATTTCTGCAGCATTGAAGGTCCCCAAGAACACAGTGGCCTCCAATATTCTTAAATGGAAGAAGTTTGGAACCACCAAGACTCTTCCTAGAGCTGGATGCCCAGCCAAACTGAGTAATCGGGGGAAAAGAGCCTTGGTCAGGGAGGTGACCAAGAACCTGATGGTCACTCTGACAAAGCTCCAGAGTTCCTCTGTGGAGATGGGAGAACCTTCCAGATGGACAACCTTCTCTGCAGCACTGCACCAATCAGGCCTTTATGGTAGAGTGGTCAGATGGAAGACACATGACAGCCCGCTTGGATTTTGTCAAAAGGCACCTAAGGTATTCTCAGACAATGAGAGACAAGATTCTCTGGTCTGATGAAACCAAGATTGAACTAGGTAACACTTCAGATTAAGGGGTCCTTATTACAGAGAGATCCTTCATCAAACCCTGCTCCAGAGCACTCAGGACCTCAGACTAGGGCGAAGGTTCACCTTCCAATAGGACAACGACTCTATGCACACAGCCACAAGACAACTCAGGGGTGGTTTTGGGACAAGTCTCCGAATGTCCTTGAGTGGCCCAGCCAGAGCCCGGACTTGAACCAGATCTAGCATCTCTGGAGAGACCTCAAATTGGCTAGGCAGCAATGCTCCCCGTCCAAACTGATAGAGCTTGAGAGGATCTGCAGAGAAGAATGGGAGATACTCCCCAAATGTGCCAAGCTTGTAGCCCTCATACCTAAGAAGACTTGAGGCTGTAATCGCTGCCAAAAGTGCTTCAACAAAGTTCTGAGTAAAGGGTCTGACTATTTATGTACATTTTATATTTCAGTTTTTATAAAGATGTCTAATAACCTGTTTATGCTTTGTCATTATGGGGTATTGTGTGTAGATTGATGAGGTGGAAAAAACTATTTAATCAATTTTAGAATAAGGTTGTAATGTAACAAAATGTGGGAAAAGTCCAGGGGTCTGAATACTTTCCAAATGCACTGTATATGTGGATGATACTATTATCAATGCTATTGTTGATTGGCTGTGTCTAAACTATCAATGCTATTGTTGATTGGCTGTGCCACGACTGTTGATTGGCTGTGTCTAAACTACAGTCAGATTTTATACCTATGCAGGAATCCCTTGCTGATTTAAAACTTGTGCTTATTACGGGCAAAACTAAATTTAACCTCTCGTAAGAATGTTTCAGATTAACTACATGTTCACACATTAGATGGTTCTCCAATCAAACGTATTCCCGTTTATAAATACTTAGGCATTTGGATGGATATGGATTTGACGTTTAAAAGACATACAGATGAGCAAGAAATTAAGATTTAGATTTGGCTTTTTCTACAGAAACAGATTGTGCCTTTCTCTAAGCAGGTTATTCAGTCAACCTTTATCTGTTCTTGATTAATGTGATATTATTTATCAAAGTGCAGCTGCTAGTACTCTTAAACCTTTGGATGCCATCTACCATAGTGCCATTCATTTTGTTACATGTTACAGTGTTGATACTCATTACTGTATCCTGTATCAAAAGGTTTGCTGTACTTCACTAAAAACCCGTAGATTTCTACATTACTCCTTTTTGTTTACAAGGCCCTACTTACACGGCAGTTTTATCTAACTTTGTTGTTGAAGTATAGACACCTGAGTTTCCTAAACCATTCACATGATTGGTTAACTCTTGAGGTTCCTAGGGTCTCCTCAGAGCGAGGTAAATCTGCTTTTAGTTTTAATGCACTGTATTGCTGGAACAAAATTCAAAACACATTTCATCTGATGTTCTGGTGCCATTCGGGCAATTTAAAGTATTGATTGGGGACTTTGTGGAGGAATGTAACTGTTTTTCAGGGTAATTTGTGATGTTTTATTTGTGCTATATATATAAAATAATTATTGTGTGTACAATATGTGTGGTTATATTGTATTATACAGTGCACAATATTATTTCCCTGTTAAAATTAAGTTTCAATAAAATAACGCTCCAGCTACTCTGTTTATTATCTATCCTGATGCCTAGTCACCTTACCCCACGCACACGTATTAAGACCAAAACGTTTTTTTATTTATTTTAATGAACTTTTACGATAGACAATTGTTACTTTGTGGCTGTGGTAACTAGTGGAAACCCTGTGAAAGGCGGAAATACGCAAAACAACGTCTAGTCTGCCGGAAACTCACACGAAGAAGTAAACGGAAGTGAACAGTTATGAAAAAACAATTTCCACCTTATCGTTTTTATTGTTGTTATTTAGACGTGTATTAACACACATGGACTCAAAATATGACTCATTTAACTGCATCGCATTACACCCCATGTTGTGTTTAATTCACGTTGGAGACGGGACTTGGTTGATAGCTGTTATCTAGCTAGCTAGCTAGCTGCTAACGTTAGCAAAAAATGGCTAACTGTATGGTTTTTCACACTCAAATAGCCTCCATCATGGAGGTGCTAGCGAATGCCGCCGTAGCAGAGATCTGTAAACTCGTAGACGACGACTATGCAGTGTTTCGTTTGGAAATAAATCAAAGCCAGAAAGAAAACAGGGCTCTGCGGAGGAAACTACTAGAACTGAAGGTTGCACGGGAGCGCGCAGAGAGGACAATGCGAGAGCGGGTCCTCGCCAGTCGTCCAAGTAGTATCAAGATCCTCGACCGATACAGAGGAATGGCAAGAGGTACATTTTGCAGAAAGCAGAGGCTGTGCGACCTGTCGCCGTTCATTTATAGATCAGTGCCTGTCGCCTCGTTCCCCTCTGTATATGTGTTCAGATGTTACCCAGAATTGTCCGTTTTTGGGTCGTATACAATAAATCCCCTGATTACTTAGCTATCTTGTGCAGAGACATTATCATATTATAACCAGATTCTTGATTTACTGCATTTTCCATTATTTACTAAATGAAAACTATAAGATGCATGGAAAATAATCAATAAATAGTATATCAATAAGTTATGAGAAGTGTTACCTTAAATCCATACCAATTGTAGACAGGGTCAAACATGTATAATATAGCATTGACAGTAGCTAACCTAACCACCTCTTTTCTCCAAATCACACTCTCAGGTGAAGGACATCTCACTGGAGGCCACAGAAGCTTTGTGAAGCCAGCGGAACAATATACATGGAGAGATGAACAACCAATCACTGTTGATGAGGGGAGTGGAACCACATCCCAGAATTGTATGGTGATTGAGGTTAGTGTAATAGTGTTACACAGAAATTACAGTTAGCAAATGTGGCCTGTTTATTTCAGAAAATCTCCCCTCAGCTATTCACTTGCTTACATGTAACATCGTCATTTATCCTCAGTTAAATAAAGGTAAAACATTATTTTTTTTAAATCTGCCATAAGGAAGCTTGTGAGATGATATTGTTATCTTCTTGTGTCAGTCTGCAGATGCAGAGGCTGCAGGTCCTGGGGTCAAGCAGGAGAGGTCTGAAGGAGAGGAGGACCCACGGAACATCAGAGAAATTCAGTCTGGAGCGCCCTCTGCAGCCACGGAGGACCCCACCAACCAAGCGCAGCCCAGGACCCGACGCAGCATCACGGAGGTCAGTGGAACACAGAACGCCGTCCTCAAGTCAGAGACAGACACCAAGACTTTAACTGTAACACACAGGCTCCTACACCCAGGATCTGACCATAGATCAGATCCAGAGAGACCGGGGCTGGGTAAACTGGGCAGTCCTCCTGCTCCTGGTTCAGAGTATTTACCAGTATTTCACCAGAGCCAGAGGACGGTTAATTCCCGTGGGGATGGTGATGGTGACGCGTTAGACACTGCCAGTGATGATCCGTCTTGTTCTTACAATACAGAGATGGACCCTGGCAACATGCCCTTGGGTTTAGAGACACAGACTGATCTGTCTAGAGGGGACTGGAATCGGCGCAGTAGTAATGCATACTCTGAAGGGTGCCTAGATAAGAAAGAGGAGGTTATATTAGCAGATGAGGTGACTGTAAAAGTGGAGGGCGACGTTCCTCCCACATGGAATGCAGATAGTCTCCTTGGAGACGGACACTCACAGGGCAGAGATTTCTTAGATTACAGGGAAAGCTTGGAGACAAATCTAAATGTCGCCACCCACTCCCCTTTACACGTGTTCAAGGATCGCTACCCAGTGTCCACGTTGATGGCACCTTCCGATTCACACGGCTGTGTCCTTTTCGATCAGGTATTGAACTCAAACGACAGGGCTAGAGTCCAGGCTCAGGGAGGGGGAGCCACATCAGGCAATAGTAAAGAGAAACGGTTCCTCTGCATGTTCTGTAACAAAGGCTTCAGCAGCTCCCAGAAGGTGGAGAGGCACCAGAGGATCCACACAGGAGAGAAACCATTCAGCTGTACCCAGTGTGAGAAGAGGTTCTCTCGCCAGGACACCCTGAAGAGGCACCAGAGGATCCACACAGGGGAGAAACCATACAGCTGTTCACAGTGTCACATGCGCTTCGCACAGGCTGGTCAACTGAAGATGCACTTGAAGGTCCACACTGGAGAAAGGCCGTTTGCCTGTACACACTGCGGGAAGAGGTTCTCAGAGAGGAGCTACCTCAGGATACACCAGCAGAAAAAACATTCCACTCTATAGCATAGAAACATACCTATTCCACTCGATAGCTTCTGACGTTTATATCAAAGCCTGCATAAATAAAAAAATATTTAAAGAATTGTCAGCAGAAAAGATCCACAGATGCATTTGGAATAATGAGAGTCACAGATTTCAGTGTTGAATATTCCTGGTTAGAATATTGCATCCAGACATTGTGTGATATATAAGTCTGAAAAGTATTTTACATAGTGTTTGTACTGTAATGTTTACAAATGCCTATTTCATTACTTCCATTCAACAATAAACATTTTTCCCAAGACACTTTTGTAATGAGAAAGTGAATATAGTTTTGGTTTAGACATATGGTGTATTTAACTCATGTTTATGTTTAATAAACACAAAATGGGACTTTTTATTCTGACTTTCATTGAGACTCCCTTTAATATACATTGAGTGTACAAAACATTAAGAACACCTGCTCTTTTATGACATAGACTGACCAGGTGAAAGCTATGATCCGTTATTGATGTCACTTGTTAAATCCACTTCAATCAGTGTAGATGAAGGGCTGGAGACAGGTTAAAGAAGGACTTTTAAGCCTTGAGACAATTCATAACACGTGACAAAGGAGATTATGAAAATGCATATAAAACTTTGGCCTACATTTAGGTGTACACGTCCATGTAATATAGCCTATGCAATATGATTATTTGACAATAGCAGTGCATTTGTGTGTGCGGGAGGCGACTCATGTGAGATTCGAACCCTTTGCCACGATCTGCGAAAATTACATGGACTAAGCACTTTACACAGAGAGCAATTTGACAAGTCAATGAAATGCACGTGACAGCCTTATTGCTAAGGACGCTTCCATGAACACATCCAACTATGTCTACGACTTTAATTGGCTGCAGAAGTTGTGCCGGGATTTAATCGTTGCCACCTGGTGAGGTTAGCAAAGGGCTAATGTGTGCCATGTTATCTGATGGGACCAGCTACAATTTAGCTTTCTGTCACATGCAAGTAAAACAAACATTTTAATTGGCTGATGTGCATTTTCTACGTGAGAACCTGTTTAACTTTAAATGCTTGCTTATGTTTGCAAGTGTGGCCCCTCCATGTGGAGTGTGTTTATTATCTTGTGTGTGTATGTACCTGAGGGAGTGTATGTCTGTGTAATCTGTATCACCTCTCTCTTCCAGGAGGAGGAGGGTCCAGAGGTGTTGCTGGTGAAAGAGGAGGGGTGTGAGGAGGGTCTGGGGAACCCTGAGGGGAACATGGTCATGGAGGACAACCAGACTACACCTCCTCCTGAACCCACTGAGCAGCACAGGACCACTCACAGTCTCACTGAGGTACGCCCACTGTAAACTACTGTCTATATGGTATTAGGTTAGGGACGGTTCCACAAAGCCTTTCAGAGTAGGAGTGCTGATCTAGGATCAGTTTAGCCTTTTAGATCGTAATGAATAAGGCTATGTAGATGGGTGGGGACCTGATTCTCGGTCAGCACTTCTACTTTGAGACTCTTTGTGGATACGGGGCCAGGTCTTTCTTGATTGATTGTGGGACCATGCCTTTGAATTATCAAACCATTAAAGAGTGTCAAGTAATCAAATCAACTAACACGTTTGCATAGTATTAATAGCAGTCCCTCATTGCCCAATCAGAAGATGCTCCATAGCAGGGTGCTCATATCAGATTTCTTGATCCAACATCCTCTCACTCTGTATCTCTTACAGTCAGTAGACATGGAGGATGGGAA
Source organism: Salmo salar (assembly GCF_965601325.2). Lineage (NCBI taxonomy): Eukaryota > Metazoa > Chordata > Actinopteri > Salmoniformes > Salmonidae > Salmo > Salmo salar. The sequence continues at coordinate 25,924,880 of NC_138294.1, read as the reverse complement.
GCCTGATCTGCTGATAGTCAAAGAGGAGACAATAGAAGATGGACCAGAGAGCATTGATCTGCTGAGTGAACTAAAGATGGGGGATCAAGGTAAGGGAGAAATACACTGAGTGTACCAAACATTAAGAACACCTTCCTAATATTGAGTTATAACCTCCCCTCCCCACTCAGAACAGCCTCAATTCGTCAGGGCATGGACTCTACAAGGTATAATAAGCGTTCCACAGGGATGCTGGCCCACGTTGACTCCAATGCTTCCCACAGTTGTGTCAAGTTGGCTGGATGTCCTTTGGGTGGTGGACCATTCTTGATGCACACGGGAAACTGTTGAGCGTGAAATACCTAGCAGCATTGCAGTTCTTGACACAAACCGGTGTGCCTGGCTAAGTGCCATCAGCCGGTGGCAAATAACTGTTGGTCTCACGGTAATTGACCGTTAATTAACAAACACATTTAGCATCTCCTGGCTACCACACATAGCCCACTGATGTTGACCTTTGGAACATCTACATTTTAAAAAGTCTAATAAATCAATTTAATATAGCCTACACCATCACAATAAATCCATTATTTATTTTAGACAGCTCTAAAGCATGATATGAAGAAAATGTAGTCTATTTCAGAAGAACAGAATAGCATACTCTGAATTGTCCTTATGTTAGGTCCTGATCTGGCTATGCCAAATGGCTGTGGGCTACACTAGTTCATTTAGCAGACAAGATTTTCTTAGAATTCCGTGGCATTATTTTATAGTATGAAGAATACAATTGAACAAAGCAGAATAAAGGATATTTTCTCCAAATTATTTGAGGGAGTGCGCACATGCGGCTATTCTGGGTTGAGTGGTTAACAAAGAAATAGGTACTCCTATATGCTTAATTTAGGGTTATTAATGTCCCTTTAGTTGTTCTACAAATGTTGGGCTATATGTTTTGATTTTTAATACATTGTACTGCTGCATGAGGACACTAATGATGATTTGAAAAAAGTTGCTTGAAAGGCATGTGCTCTGCTTAGTTTTTTTGCGCACGCTGTACACGCGCTACATTAGTCACGCATTCACAATTTGACAAGCATTTGATAATGCCTAGAATTTCACGGCGGTATCCCCTTTGTGTGGCCGTAATGCACCCTAAAACAATCCATGCCTTTTGCAGCCAGTGGCAGTTGTGCCCTTCTCCTGGAGTGCTGCGCGCTCTGTCACGTGATCAGGTCTTTCTCACAGGCTACAAGTGAAGACACACATCGGGGGACGCAACTACGTGCATCCTTATCCATTTCCGAGGTGCATATTGAAGATATTGAAAGAACTGTCCACATTTACCCTCCGATCCAACAGGTCCCAGATGTGCTCAATGGGATTGAGATCCGGGCTCTTCGCTGGCCATGGCAGAACACTGACATTCCTGTCTTGCAGGAAATCACGTACAGAACAAGCAGTATGGCTGGTGGCATTGTAATGCTGGAGGGTCATGTCAAGATGAGCCTGCAGGAAGGGTACCACATGAGGGAGGAGGATGTCTTCCCTGTAACGCACAGCGTTGAGATTGCCTGCAATGACAACAAGCTCAGTCCGACAATGCTGTGACACACCGCCCCAGACCATGACCTTTTTTGCTGAGTTTATAATTCACAAGTGATAGGCTAATATTGTCACCCATCAGACTATTCTTGATTTAATCTTGTCTCTAAATAATGTGTGAAATTTGTTTTGATTTAGAATCGGCCATTATCATGCACCTGTATCGAAACGGGCAGCGGGAACAAATACATGTCATCTATGCACTTAAATAGCGAATACAGGACATTGTTCCCCGTGCTTCATTTTCATCTCAACTAGGTAGGCTATACTCCTGTTGTAAAGAGAAGCAATGTGCTTAATATTAGGGAAGTTGCGAAATAAATATAGTAGGCCAAGCCTATAGAAAGCAATTGCATAGCCTATTGAAATGTTGCGCAACATGAGCTCATGGGCTCTCATGAAGTGTTTGATTTGATTTTTGATTACATTTGCAATGTAAGAGTGATTAGAGGGACAATAGAATGCTGAGTACCAGGCAGTTAGCAAGTTTGGTAGGCCGCTAATGACCAGCAGCAGCATCAGAGCTTGGAGAAGCCTTATTACCATGACTAAACAGTCACATGGAATTTGACTGCCTTCATGACTCGTGACCGCCGATGTGGCGGTAATACGGTCCCCGCAACAGCCCTATGCCTGGCACCTACTACCAAACCCCGTTCAAAGGCACTTAAATCTTTTCTCTTGCCCATTCACCATCTGAAATGGCACACATACATAAACAAGCCATGTCTCAATTGTCTCAAGGCTTAAAAATCATTCTTTAACCTGTCTCCTCCCTTTCAGTCTATGTCATCTCTATGTCATCGAAAGAGCATGTTTTGTATACTCAGTGTACATATAGCCTACATACAGTAATAGATCTTCAATGGGAATAGTGATGCAACTGGCTATTTTTTCTTCATTCAAAAAATTTAATCAATACAACTTATGTTTACATACAAAAACAAAAATTATAATGTATAAACTTGACCTGGTAAGTGACAAAAAAAATCTAAATAAGTCTATATTCTAACCTTTTCTTGCAGGTGGTTGGCTGGAGGCTAACAGGGGAGACTGGGCGGCCATCTTGGATTCCCAGAACCAGACGGGTGCAACCAAGGGCCCAGGGGACATCACTGAGAAGGCCAGGACCAGAGGTGACATAGTGGAGGTCAGTGGATGGGACAGCGTCCTCAACTCTGGGCTGGGGAACAACACTGTTAACCACAACCAGAAACAGACAGTCGAGCACAAAACAACCAAACTTAGTCTCCATAACAACAGACTGGCTGAGACCAGGGCGAGGCGTAGATTTGGTCCGCAGGGACGGGGAGGTGTCTGTATACGGGGGGAGAGAACAACAGACACAGACTCGGCTAGTGATGCTCCGTCCTGCTCCTATAGTTGTGATTCAGAGACACTGATGGCCCCTCTGGTTAACCACCTAACAGTTGCTGCCTTCAGCCTGCCTTCTATAGGATCTATCAACTGGAACATGGACCTTGCGACAACACAGGCACTCCCTGGCCTTCGTCCTCCTCACACTCACCTTATGTTAAACCAGACTTCAGACAATGCCAGAGCCTCAACACTAAATGGCTATTTAAGCCCGATGACAAATGACAGTAGTAGTAGTAACACTATCTGTAAATCCGGTGGAAAAGAGAAGCGCTTCCCGTGTTCTTTCTGTGGGAAAGCCTTCAGTTTCCCCAAACAGGTGGAGATCCACCAGAGGATGCACACGGGGGAGAAACCCTACAGCTGTACCCATTGTCACATGCGCTTTGCCCAGGCTGGTCACCTAAAGAGACACCAGAGGGTCCACACAGGGGAGAAACCCTACAGCTGCCCCCAGTGTGAGAAGAGGTTCTCCCACCAGCACCAGCTGAAGATGCACCTGAAGGTCCACACGGGAGAGAGGCCGTTTGCCTGTACGCACTGTGGGAAGAGGTTCTCAGAGAGGAGCTACCTCAGGATACACCAGCAGAAAATGCACACGGCCCATGTATAGTGTGTAGTGTTAACATGTAATGTAGTACTAGTTAGTTTGTAATTCATTCCCTTGGTTTTGGATGTAGTAGGGAACTGAATGAAGTGAACCGAGGAAAGAATGAGTATGATAAGGCAGAGTAGAGTATATGGTGATGGTTGGTGTGAAGGTGTCTGTAAGAATTCTTCACTGGTGTAAAGTTGTGAAAATATGTGTAATGTAATGTTGAACCTTTTCCAAAGTATTCTCAAATGAATTTATCAAAGCGAGTGTACCAGATTTACAGAAAATGTAAAGTGTTACCGTAGTGAGAAAAGTTATTATACTTGTCACGTATCGTTTTGTGCAATAAAAGTACTGTACTTCAAAGTTATGTTAGTGTATGACCATTTTGTTGAAATGAAATACAATATTGACTGTGCTGACTGACTTGGTTATTTTTGTATTATTTTAGGGACTGAGTTGCCTTTCTCAGTCTAACCAAAACATTATACTTCATTTTTTAATCAACACATATGGACATTGGCTCCATATTGTTAGGTACTTGAAATCAGTGTTAGAGATTGGCTAGACTTTATTTATTATTTTACCAAACCTCCACCTTCCCACATTTGGAGGAACTAAACGATTTATTATAAACTGAGCAAAAAAAGAAACGTCTTCTCACTGTCAACTGCGTTTATTTTCAACAAACTTAACATGTAAATATTTATATGAACATAAGATTCAACAACTGAGACATAAACTGAACAAGTTCCACAGACATGTGACTAACAGAAATTGAATAATGTGTCCCTGAACAAAGGGGGGTGTCAAAATCAAAAGTAACAGTCAGTATCTGGTGTGGCCACCAGTACTGCAATGCATTTCCTCCTCATGGACTGCACCAGATTTGCCAGTTCTTTATGAGATGTTACCCCACTCTTCCACCAAGCCATCTGCAAGTTCCCGGACATTTCTGGGGGGAATGGCCCTAGCCCTCACCCACCGATCCAACAGGTCCCAGACGTGCTCAATGGGATTGAGATCCGGGCTCTTCGCTGGCCATGGCAGAACACTGACATTCCTGTCTTACAGGAAATCACGCACAGAATGAGCAGAATGGCTGGTGGCATTGTCATGCTGGAGGGTCATGTCAGGATGAGCCTGTGACACACTGCCCCAGACCATGACGGACCCTCCACCTCCAAATCGATCCCGCTCCAGAGTACAGGCCTCGGTGTTACGCTCATTCCTTTGACAATAAACGTGAATCGGACCATCACCCCTGGTGAGACAAGACCGCGAATCGTCAGTGAAGAGCACTTTTTGCCAGTCCTGTCTGGTCCAGTGACGGTGGGTTTGTGCCCATAGGTTACGTTGTTGCCGGTGATGTTTGGTGAGGACCTGCCTTACAACAGGACTACAAGCCTTCAGTCCAGCCTCTCTCAGCCTATTGCGAACAGTCTGAGCACTGATGGAGGGATTGTGAGTTCCTGGTGTAACTCAGGCAGTTGTTGTTGCCATCCTGTACCTGTCCCGCAGGTGTGATGTTAGGATGTACCGATCGTTACACATGGTCTGCCACTGCGAGGACGATCAGCTGTCCGTCCTGTCTCCCTGTAGCGCTGTCTTAGGTGTCACACAGTACGGACATTGCGATTTATTGCCCTGGCCACATCTGCTGTCCTCATGCCTCCTTTCAGCATGCCTAAGGCACGTTCACGCAGATGAGCAGGGACCCTGGGCATCTTTCTTTTGGTGTTTTTCAGAGTCAGTAGAAAGGCCTCTTTAGTGTCCTAAGTTTTCATAACTTTGACCATATTTGCCTACCGTCTGTAAGCTGTTAGTGTCTTAACGACCGTTCCACAGGTGCATGTACATTCATTGTTTATGGTTCATTGAACAAGCATGGGAAACAGTGTTTAAACCGTTTACAATGAAGATCTGTGAAGTTATTTTGATTTTTACAAATTATCTTTGAAAGACAGGATCCTGAAAAAGGGATGTTTCTTTTTTTGATGAGTTTACAAATATAAGGAGCCATCCTTATTCTTTTGGCGGGTTTTCTTTCCTTGTATTTTTTTCAATCGTAGGCATGTAATACCATTGACAGATGTTACACAACTTATAGCATTGATCATTTCTTTTTGAAGGACTGTAGTACATTGGTTTCAACCAGAGTTGTTTCCAAATCGGCAGTGTCTGTAGAATCGTTTCTGCATCTTTTCGCTCCTTGGGGAGCTTGTTCTATTGACTGTGGTTAATGTTTTATCATAGAAAGAGAAATGGGTGTGCTCAGTTCAAATGTTCGTAGTGACAAAAGTTCTGCGGGTGCCGCTGATGAAAGCTGCCGGCGAAAAGCGTCCATTTGTTCTGGCCTCCGTTGCTAAACATGATATTTTATAATATCATGTCATGTTTCTTTGTGTACAGCAAATTGTTTCTTATATAAACCTTTATATTCTCTTCTGTACAATTTGTGTTTACAGTCTGCAGTCCATGAAGACCTGCTGATATCAGGTGTTGCTGGCGGAAGAGACTGGACCTCTGAGGCGGCTGGTCACAAACCTTGGCCTCGAATCAGGACAGTGGATCAAGAGCCGTCAATCTTCCTTCCCAAGTCGGAACCAGGACCCAACCGTGAGGGACAGAGACTCCACCACCACCACCACTACACAGAACACAACCAGTGGACAGGGGGACTGAACAACCTCAGTCCTGGTGGTCATCAGAGAGACAGAGGCTCCAATCAGGGATCTAGTCTGCAGCCCAGACCCTTCTCTTCACATTCTCAGTGCAGGGATGGAGCAGGGCCTGGGGCTGATAGAGATAGACCGTCCTGTTCCTATGATACAAACAACACAGTATCCATGATGAACAGAGCAGGTCACCCTGAGCTTCAGCCTTCTAAGAGGGTGGTGGGCGACCCTCCTGATGGTAGCCTTTCAGGAAGTCTGTCTTCTTCAGGGTCTCGTCTAATGCCTGGTGACTGGGTTCATAGAAAGCCTGGACCTGGGTCTAGCCTTCCTCAGTTACCTTATGGTTACCCCACCAACACAGACAGGGTCAGGATGGGCGTTCCCCACGAGATGTACCTTGCTTATAACACAGCACACAATCCCAACAACACCCAAACAATGACTAGAGGTCAAGGAGGGAGCTCAAAGACTAACCACCTGAGGGCGGTGGCTCCTGCTTCTACCTCCTCTGGTGTCATCGGGTCACAACGTGGGAGGCTGAGCATTTGGACGGACGCTGACAAGCCATACGCCTGCCCCACGTGTGGGAAGCGCTTTACTGAGGCGAACTATGTGAAGAAGCACCAGACAGTTCACACCAAGGAGAGGCCCTTCAAGTGCAAACTATGTCACAAGAGCTTCTCCTTCCTGACTAACCTTACCAGACATAGGAGTGTCCACAAAGGGGAGAAATCATAGCAGTGTGGCTTGAGTTTTACGCAGGGGATATCTGGGAACCATTCTTTAGCTCCCAAACACTACAGGGCCAAAAGTATGTGGACACATGCTCGTCGAACATCTCATTCCAAAATCATGGGCATTTATATGGTCTCCCCTTTGCTGCTATAACATCCTGCACTCTTCTAGTAAGGCTTTCCACTAGATGTTGGAACATTGCTGCGGGGACTTGCTTCCATTCAGCTACAAGAGCATTAGTGAGGTCGGCCACTGTTGTTAAGCGATTAGATCTGGCTCGCAGTCGGCGTTCCAATTCATCCCAAAGGTGTTCGATGGGGTTGAGGTCAGGGTTCTGTGCAGGCCAGTCAAGTTCTTCCACACCGATCTCAACAAACCATTTGTGTATGGACCTCACTTTGTGCACGGGGGCATTGTCATGCTGAGACAGGAAAGGGCCTTCCCCAAACTGTTGCCACAAACTTGGACACACAGAATCTTCTAGAATGTTGTTGTATGATGTAGCGTTAACATTTCCCTTCACTGGAACTAAGGGCCTAGCCCAAACCATGAAAAACAGCTCCAAACCATTATTCATCCTCCACCAAACTTTACAGTTGGCACTATGCATTCGGGCAGGTAGCGTTCTCGTGGCATCCACCAAACCCAGATTCATCCATTGGACTGCCAGATGGTGAAGTCGTTCTTCCAGATGGTGAAGCGTGATTCATCACTCCAGAGAATGCGTTTCCACTGCTCCAGAGTCCAATGCCGGCGAGCTTTACACCACTCCAACCGACGCTTGGCATTGCGCATGATGATCTTAGGCTTGTGTGCGGCTGCTTGGCTATGGAAACCCATTTCATATGAAGGTCCCGACGAACAGTTCTTGTGCTGACGTTGCTTTCAGAGGCATTTTGGAACTGGGTAGTGAGTGTTGCAACCGAGGACAAACAATCTTTACATGCTACGTTCTTCAGCACTCGGCGGTCCGGTTCTGTGAGCTTGTGTGGCCTACCACTTCACGGCTGAGCCGTTGTTGCTCTTAGACGTTTCCACTTCAGAATAACAGCTCTTACAGTTGACCGGGGCAGCTCTAGCAGGGCAGAACTTTGACAAACTAACTTGTTGGAAAGGTGGCATCCTATGACAGTGCCACGTTGAAAGTCACTAAGCTCTTCAGTAAGGCCATTCCACTGCCAGTGTTTGTCTGTGGAGATTGCATGTCGGTGTGCTCAATGTTATACACCTGTCAGCAATGGGTGTGGCTGAAAAAGCCAAATCCACTCATTTGAAGGGTGTCCACATACCTATGTATATATGTGTATGTTTCAAGAGCTTCGCCTTCCTGAGTATCCTTATCAGACAGTGGGAAGGTCCACAATGGGGAGAAATCATAGCAGTGTGGTTTGAGATGTATTGGTATTTTATTAGGGTCCCCATTAACTGTTGCAAATGCATCAGGTTCTCTTCCTGGGGTCCACACAAAACATGATACAATAAGAACATTAATAGTCAAGAACAGCTCAAGGACAGAACTACATACATTTAAAATGTCACACAGATTACAAATGAGTACATACACACAAAAACTCTAGGTCAAATAAGGGAGAGGTGCTGTGCCGTGAGATGTTCATTAATCTGTTTTTTTTTAAACAGGTTTGCTGTAAACTTGAGCAATTTGAGATGGAAGAGAGTTCCATGTAATCATGGCTCTATATAATACTGTACATTTCTTGAATTTGTTCTGGATTTGGGGACTGTGAAAAGTCCCCTAGTGGTATGTCTGGTAGGCTAAGTGTGTGTGTCAGAGCTGTGTGTAAGTTGACAATGCAAAGAATTTGGAATTTAACACATTGACTGCATCACCTTTTTTCATAAGAAACAGTCTCTGCTCTACTTTTAGCCAAGAGAGACTGGTATGTATAGTATTGATATTAGCCCTCTGATTACAGTGAAGAGCAAGACGTTCCACTCTGTTCTGGGCCAGCTTCAGTTTTTCTATGTCCTTTGCAGCACCTGACTGGGCAATAATCAAGATAAGATAAAACTAGAGCCTTTATATGCGGAGTGTGGTGTCAAAAAAGCCAATCATCTCTTTAAACAGACCTCTCCCCATCTTTACAACCACTCAATGAATATGTTTTGACCATGCCAGTTTACAATCTTTTCCTGGTTAAATATATTTTTTTAATAAATCCAAGGTCACACCATGTAATTTAGTCTCCTCAACTTGCTCAACGGCCACATTATTCATGATCAGATTCAGATGAGGTATAGAACTTAAATGATTTGAGGGAATGATTTTTACAAAATATAATGCTCTTAGTTTTAGAGATGTTCAGGACTAGTCTATTACTGGCCACCTATTCTAAAACGGACTTCAACTCTTTGTTTAGGGTTGCAGTGATTTCACTAGCTGTGGTTGCTGACACATATAGGGTTGAATCATCAGGGTACAGTCAGTATACAGTGCATTCGTAAAGTATTCAGAACCCTTCATTTTCTTACGTTACAGCCTTATTCTAAAATTGATTAAATCGTTTTTTTTCCCCCTCATCAATTTACTCACAATACCCAATAATGACTAAGCAAAAACAGGTTTTTTCGAAAAAATGAAAAGATCACATTTACATAAGTATTCAGACCCTTTACTCAGTACTTTGTTGAAGCACCTTTAGAAGCGATTACAGCCTTGAGTATTCTTGGGCATGATGCTACAAGCTTGGCACACCTATATTTGGAGAGTTTCTCCCATTCTTCTCTACAGATCCTCTCAAGCTCTGTCAGGTTGGATGGGGAGTGTCACTGGACAGCTCTCCAGGTCTCTCCAGAGATGTTTGATCGGGTTCAAGTCCGGTCTGGCTGGGCCACTCAAGGACATTCAGAGACTTGTCCCGAAGCCACTCCTGCTTTTTCTTGGCTGTACTTAGGGTCGTTGTCCTGTTGGAAGGGGAACCTTCGCCTCAGTCTGAGGTCCGGAGTGCTCTGGAGCAGGTTTTCATCAAGGAACTCTCGGTACTTTGCTCCGTCATCTTTCCCTCGATCATGACTAGTCTCCCAGTCCCTGCCTCTGGAAAAACATCTCCACAGCATGATGCTGCCAGCACCATGCTTCACTGTATCGAAGGTGCCAGGTTTCCTCCAGATGTGACGCTTGGCATTCAGGCCAAATAGTTCAATCTTGGTTTCATCAGACCAGAGAATCTTCTTTCTTACGGTTTGAGAGTACTTTAGGTGCATTTTGGCAAACTCCAAGCGGGCTGTCATGTGCCATTTACTGAGGAGTGGCTTCCGTCTGACCACTCTACCATAAAGGCCTGATTGGTGGAGTGCTGCAGAGATGGTTATCTTTCTGGAAGGTTCTCTCATCTCCACAGAGGAACCCTGGAGCTATGACAGAGTGACTATCGGGTTCTTGGTCACGTCCCTGACCAAGGCCTTTCTCCCCCGATTTCTCAGTTTGGCCCAGGCAGCCAGCTCTAGGAAGAGTCTTGGTGGTTCCAAATTTCTTCAATTTAAGAATGATGGAGGCCACTGTGTTCTTGGGGACCTTCAATGACCTTCATTTTTTGGAACCCTTCCCCAGATTGTTCCTCAACACAATCCTGTCTCGGAGCTCTACGGACTATTCCTTCGACCTCGTGACTTGGTTCTTGCGCTGACATGCACTGTCAACTGTGGGACCTTATATAGACAGGTGTGCGTTTTTTGTGTGTTTTTTTTTCAGGGGGTGGATCAGCTTTAATATTGCAGATAGATTTTTGCTTACATCAATGTAATTGTCTGCAAAATTTCCAATCCCCCATATATTTTTTTGTAACACACTTTTTTTTACTATACCTTTATTATGCCCCGCAAACCCTACCACCCCTCCCCCAATTGGAGTAAACTAAGAAACAATAACACTTAGGCTTCTACCTTCAGTTTATACATATTATATACATGATCTATTTTACAATAGTTATGTTTTGTTTGTTTTTAGTCCTTCCTCTATTTCCGATGTCCATCCAGTTTGTAACTGTGCTATTTCACAACATTTCTGAACCTATTTTACAGACCCGTATGTTTTACAGTGGTTATCTTGTTGTTATTAGTCCCACCCTTCAGCTCCATTCAACCCCACCCATCTATCTCTTAACACCATCCATTTTGGATTTCTATTTGCCATATATTTTTCAACTGTGCTGTGATGCTTCACAAAAGTACTGAACCTTTTTATTTTCATAGCTTCTACAGATTGTAAATTAAAGATAAAAAAATTCTAAAATAATGATTATATTATTGATCAATTGACTATGACTTTTCAAATCACCCAGTATTGCTATCTGCAGCATTAGTTCTAGGTAAATGTTGCAATTCTTCAGCCATTCCTGGACCTGTGACCAAAAACAAGCTCCATATGGACAGTACCAAAATAAATGATCTAATGTCTCTTCCTCCTCGCAGCAAAATCTGCAGAGCTGGGAAGATTGTATCCCTCACACACACACACACACACACACACACACACACACACAATCACACACACACACACACACACACATACATACATATATATATTCTATTGGTTGCAAGAATTTTGTATAATAATTGAAATTGAAAAAATTGAAGTTTTGAATCTGGCGTCATTTTGCGTGTCAATTCATAAACCATGTGCCATGGAATCGGCACATTGAAAATCTCTTCCCAACTATTTTGCGATTTACATGGCACAGTTGTCAATTTTTTGGTCTTTGAATGAAATTGGTATATATTTTTATTTATCACAATTTTTTTAACCATTTTTGGTCTTTAATGCAGGGCCCAACAGACAAGTTCCTTACTTTTTCCCCCTTCCACTTGCCTCTTCCATTTTTGTGCTAATGTGACAATTAGTTGGTTGTAATTTTGGGTAGAGCAGACATTTCCATATGTCTGTGTTAACTGCATGTGTGACATAACTCCACCAGTCCTATTTATGATATAATTTACAAAAATTATACCTTTTTTCACGATTTTTTTGATAAATGTTTTTTTTTATTATCAATTAGTATATTTGAGTTTTACCACAATATTTGTTGTATTATTTTTTTCTGTCTTTTTAGGTGGATTAAACTGAAATTGCAAACAACTTTCTAAGGCTTGTTTAAAAAATAACGATATTTTGGAGATAACTGAATAACTGAAAGTGATCAGTTGTAATCTGAATAAAGGGAAAAAGACTATTCTTGAACATGGGGTGAGACATTCTTACTAATTTACTAGAGAACCATTTTGGATTTAAGTATAACTTTTGTATGACTGATGCCTTTAGTGAGAGGTCTAATGCTTTAATATCTAATCATTTCTGCCCTCCGAATTCATATTCGTTATATAAATAGGCCCTTTTAATTTTGTCTGGCTTGCCATTCCAAATAAAATGGAATATTTTTTGTTCATATAATTTAAAAAGCAGGTCACTAGGTGTAGGCAAAATCATAAGAAAATAGGTAAACTGTGATATGACTAAAGAGTTAATCAGTGTGATTTTTCCACAAATACAGGTATTTTCCTTTCCATGGTAGCAAGATTTTGTCTATTTTTGCTAATGTTCTATAAAAATGTATTGGAGTGAGATAATTTCTTTCTTTTGGGATATGTATACCGAGTATGTCCACATCCCCGTCAGACCATTTTATTGGTAAACTACACGGTAATGTAAAAGTAAAAAATGTTTGTGATCCAATATGTAATATCATAATTTGGTTTTAATCCAGAGAGGTTAGCAAAAGTATCTAGGTCATCTATGAGGCTGTGGAGGGATTCTAATTGGGGTTTTAAAAGAAAACATGAATCATCAGCGTACAATGACACCTTTGCTTTTAAGCAACGGATTTCTAATCCCTTAATATTATTGTTGGACTAATTTTAACAGCTAACATTTCGATGGCAATAATAAATATATATGCCGATAGTGGACAACCTTGTTTTATTTCTCTTGACAGTTTAAAACTTTCTGAGATGTAGCCATTATTTACTATTTTACACCTAGGGTTACTATACATAACTTTAACCCATTTTATAAGAGATTCTCCAAAATTGAAATATTCTAGGCATTTATATATAAACTCCAGTCGTACTTTATCAAAAGCCTTTTCAAAATCAGCAATGAAAACCAGGCAGGGTTTCCCCGATATTTCATAGTATTCTATTGTTTCCAGTACTTATATTATCTCCAATGTATCGTCCATGTAAAAAACCTGTCTGATTTGGATGAATAATATCTGACAATACCTTTTTAATTCTATGCGCCAAGCAGTTAGCTAGAATTTTTGCATCACAACACTGAAGTGTAAGAGGCCTCCAATGTTTTTAATGGACTGGATCTTTATATATACCACTTGGATCCTGTTTCAGTAATAATGAAATCAGACCTTGTTGCGTGTCCGATAATCTACCGTTTATACAGGAGTGGTTAAAACATGCTAATAATGGTCCTCTGAGTATATCAAAAAAGTTTGGTATACTTCCACTGGTATGCCATCCAGCCCTGGAGTTTTCCCAGACTTAAAGGCTTTAATTGCATCTAAGTTCCTCCTCTGTAATTTGGCCTTCACATGAGTCTTTCTGTATAGATGTTAATTTTACATTATTAATAGGAAAAAAATCCATACAATTAGCTTCAGTTAGTGGAGATGGAGGGGACTGAAACGAAAACATATTCTTAAAGTACTTTACTTCCTCTTTCAAAATATCGTTCGGTGAATCATGTGTGACTCCATCATTTGTAACAAGTTTCAATAACATTTTTTTGGTAGCATTTCTATGTTGAAGATTGAAAAATAATTTTGTGTATTTTTCCCCATATTCCATCCAGTTCGCTTTATTTTTTATAATATATTACACTGGATCTTTCTTGAATAAGTTCCTACATTTCTTTTAGTTTTTCCTCTAACTTGCCTCTATGGTACAGTTTTTATTGCTATCTAACTGTACTGTTAGTCCTTCAATTTCCTTTGATAATATGGAAATCATGTCCAATCAATTAAATTTACCACAGCTGGACTCCAATCAAGTTGTAAAAACATCAAGGACGATCAATAGAAACAGAATGCACCTGAGCTCAATTTTGAGTCTCATAGCAAAGGGTCTGAATACTTATGTAAATAAGGTGTCTGCTTTTTATGTTTAATACATTTGAAAAAATCTAAAAACCTGTTTTCACTTATCATTATGGGATATTGTGTGTAGACTGATGAAGAAAATTGTTTATTTAATACATTTTAGAATAAGGCTGTAACATAACAAAATGTGGAAAAAGTGTAGGGGTCTGAATACTTTCCGAATGTACTGTACATAGACACAGGCTTTGTTTAATGCCAGTGGCAGGTCGTTAGTCAAAATAGAAAAGAGTAGAGGGCCAAGAGAGCTGCCCTGCGGTACAACACATTTTACATGTTTAATGAGCCACTGAACACTCCGATTGGCACGTGTGTTTTTATGCTGCTCATTCGATTATTAGATTAGATTTCAGTCTTGGAGGCGTTTTTCTGACCGATTCCGAGTTTGATTAATGATGTTTTTCATGGTTCAAGCTAGGTCTCTTAGTTCCGGTGAAGTGAAATCTTAACGCTACAGCATACAATGATATTCTAGACATTTCATGAACAGGAGATTTGATATGTAATGTAATAAGCAGTACCGCAGGGGTCATCAACTAGATGGTCTGTAGAATCTGCCACATACGTCTCGTGTCTGAGCCTTTGATTTGCGACTCCACTTTGTCTCTATACTGACATTTTGTTTGTTTGATTGCCTTGGAGGGAATAACTACACTGTTTGTATTCAGCCATATTCCCAGTCACCTTTCCATGGTTAAATGCGGTGGTTTGCACGTTCAGTTCTGCACGAATGCCGCCATTCGTGCAGAACAAATGTATTAGATTCTACTATCCACGGTTTCTGGTTAGGGTAGGTTTTAATAGTCACAGTAGGTACAACATCTCCTATGCACTTCCTTATATACTCACATACCGAATCAGTGTATACGTCGATATTATTCTCTGAGGCTACCCGGAACATGTCCCAGTCCGCGTGATCAAAACAATCTTGAAGCGTGGATTGGTCAGACCAGCGTTGAATAGTCCTTAGCACGGGTACATCCTGTTTGAGTTTCTGCCTCTAGGAAGGGAGGAGCAAAATGGAGTCGTGGTCAGATTTGCCTCTAGAAAGTTGGGGGAGGGCCTTGTATGCATCGCGGAAGTTAGAGTAGACTACAGTCAATATGCTGATAGAATTTAGGTAGCCTTGTTCTCAAATTTGCTTTGTTAAAATCCCCAGCTATAATAAATTCAGCCTCAGGATATATAGTTTCCAGTTTGCATAAAGTCCAGTGAAGTTCCTTGAGGGCCGTCGTGGTATCGGCTTGAGGTGGGATATACACGGCTGTGATAATAACCAAGGAGAATTCCCTTGGGTGATAATGTGGTCGGCATTTGATTGTAAGGAATTCTAGGTCAGGTGAACAAAAGGACTCGAGTTCCTGTATGTTGTTACAATTACACCATGAGTCGTTAATCATGAAACATACACCCCCGCCCTTCTTGTCCGGAGAGATGTTTATTCCAGTTGGCGCAACGCACAAAGAATCCAGGTGGCTGTACCGACTCTGACAGCATATACCGAGAGAGCCATGTTTCCGTGAAACAGAGTATGTTACAATCCCTGTTGTCTTTCTGGAAAGCAACCCTTGCCCTAATTTTGGCAACCTTGTTATCTAGAGACTGGACATTAGCGAGTAACATACTCGGGAGCGGTGGGTGGTGTGCGCCTCCGAAGTCTGACCAGAAGACCGCTCCGTCTACCTCTTCTCCTGCAGCGTTGTTTTGTGTCAGCCTCTGGAATCAGTTAAAATGCCCTCGGTGGTACAGACAAAGGTTCCGCTTCGGGAAGTTGTATTCCTGGTCGTAGTGCTGGTAAGTTGACGTTGCTCTGATATCCAATAGTTCTTCCCGGCTGTATGGAATAACACTTAAGATTTTCTGGGCTAACAATGTAAGAAATAGTACATAAAAAAACAATACTGCAGAGTTTCCTAAGGACTAGAAGCGAGGCAGCCCTCTCCGTTGGCACCATTTGAGTTGGAGGCCATGCACGCCTCCAACTCAATCATCAAGTTTGCAGACGACACAACAGTAGTAGGCTTGATTACCAACAACGAGGAGACAGCCTACAAGGAGAAGGTGAGGGCACTCGGAGTGTGGTGTCAGGAAAACAACTTCTCACTCAACGTCAACAAAACAGAGGAGATGAAGGTGGACTTCAGGAAATAGCAGAGAGAGCACCCCCCTATCCACATCGACGGGACAGCAGTGGAGAAGGTGGACAGTTTTTAAGTTCCTCGGCGTACACATCACGGACAAACTGAAATGGTCCACCCACACAGACAGTGTGGTGAAGAAGGCGCAACAGCGCCTCTTCAACCTCAGGAGGCTGAAGAAATTTGTCTTGTCACTAAAACCCTCAAACTTTTACAGATGCACAATTGAGAGCATCCTGTCAGGCTGTATCACCGCATGGTACGGCATGTGCACTACCCACAACCGCAAGGCTCTCCAGAGGGTGGTGCGGTCTGCACAATGCATCACTGGGTGCAAACTACCTGCCCTCCAGGACACCTACAGCACCCGATGTCACAGGAAGGCCAAAAAGATCATCAAGGACAACAACCACCCAAGCCACTGTCTGTTCACCCCGCTACTATGCAGAAAGCAAGGTCAGTACAGGTGCAGCAAAGCTGGGACCGAGAGACTGAAAAACAGCTTCTATCTCAAGGCCATCAGACTGTTAAACAGCCATCACTAGCACATTAGAGGCTGCTGCCTATAGGCATAGACTAGGAATTACTGGCCACTTTAAGGAATGGAACACTAGTCACTTTAATAATGCCACTTTAATAATGTTCACATATCTTGCATTACTCATCTCATATGTATATACTGTATTTTATACCATCTATTGCATTTTGCCTATGCCGCTCTGTCATTGCTCATCCATATATTTATATATTCTTATTCCATTTCTTTACTTAGATCTGTGTGTATTAGGTAGTTGTTGTGGAATTGTTAGATTACATGTTAGATATTACTGCACTGTCGGGACTAGAAGCACAAACATTTGCTAACCATGTGTATGTGACCAATCAATTTTGATTTGATCCGATTTTTTTCTTGAGCTGATGGTTGGGGGCCAGAACATAATTACAAATAATTTGTACAATAATGTATAACCTTGCTCACATTTGTATACGATCACGTTTCTCTCCATTATGTGTTGAAATACTTGGGAACAGATTTCTTAGTGGTACCTTATTTTTTTTAAAAACAGCGCTCATACTTTTTTCATTTAGACACACCCTTTGAGCTATGACGTTACCCAATAACATCCTTTCTCTTCAGTTTAAACGGAAGTGAACAGTGACCAAGGACAATTTCCACGTTAGCGTTTTTGTTGTTATTTAGACGTTTATTAACAACATGGGACAAACAAATATGACTAATTTAACTGCACAGCATCACATACTTACCCCATGTAGTCGTTAATTCGCGTTGGAGACAGGACTTGGTTGATAGATATTATTTAGGTAACGCTGAACTAACAATGGCTAACTGTATGGTTTTTCACACTCAAATAGCCTCCATCATGGAAGTGCTTGCAAATTCAGCCGTGGCAGAGATCTGTAAACTCGTAGACGACGACTATGCAGTGTTTCGTTTGGAAATTTCTCAAAGCCAGAAAGAAAACAGGGGATTGCGTAGGAAACTACAGCTACTTGAACTGAAGGTAGCAAGGGAGCGCGCAGACAGGACAATGCGAGAACGCATCCTCGCTAGTCGTCCCAGTAATGTCAAGATCCTAGACCGATACAGAGGAATGGAAAGAGGTACATTTCGCAGAAGGCCAAGGCTACGCGGCCTGTCGACTTTCATATATAGTTTCGTTCCTGTCGCTCCAGTTCCGATGTGTTACCTAAAATTGGGTCTTGGTCAGTTTTTGGATAGTATGCAATAACGCCCCTGATTACTTAGCTATCTTGCGCAAAAACACTAAAATATTCTAACCAGATTCTTGATTTACTGCATTTCCTATTATTTTCTCAATGAAAACAATGTGATGAATGGAACATAATATTGTGAACAAAAATATAAACGCAACAATTTCAAATATTTTACTGAGTTACAGTTCATATAAGGAAATCAGTCAATTTAAATAAATAAATTAGGCCCACATCTATAGATTTCACATGACTGGGCAGAGGTGCAGGCATGGGTGGGCCTGGGAGGGCATAGGCCCACCATTCCCAGCCGATCAGAATACATTTTTTACAGGCAGAAATACTCCTCGGTTTCATCAGCTGTCTGGGTGGCTGGTGTCAGACGATCCCGCAGGTGAAGAAGCCGGATGTGGAGGAACTAGGCTGGTGTGGTTACACGTGGTCTGCGGTTGTGAGGCCGGTTGGAAGTACGGCCAAATTCTCTAAAACGACATTGGAGGCAGCTTATGGTAGTAGAGACATGAACATTAAATTCTCTGGCTACAGCTCTGGTGGACATTCCTGCAGTCACCATGCCAATTGCACGCTCTCTCAAAACTTGAGACATCAGTGGCATTGTGTTGTGTGACAACTGTACAGTGGGCTTTTATTGTCTTCAGCTTCTTGAGATGCCACACCTGTCAGGTGGATGGATTATCTTGGCAAATGAGATATGCTCACTAACGGATGTAAACAAATTTGGGCACAAAATTTGAGAGAAATAAGGTTTTTGTGCATATGAAACATTTCTGGGATCTTTTATTTCAGCTCATGAAACATGGGACCAACACTTTACATGTTGCGTTTATATTTTTGTTCAGTGTACATCGATCACTAAATAGTATAGAAAGTTATGAGAAGTGTTACTTTACATCCTTGCCAATTCTAGACAGTGTCAAAAATGTAAATAGTGTACCGTTAAGCATTGACAGTAGCTAAACTAACTACCTCTTTCCCCCAATAACTCTCAGGTGAAGGAGATCTCACTGGAGGCCACAGGAGCTTTGTGAAGGCAGCAGGACAAAATACATGGAGAGATGACCAACCAATCACTGTTGATGAGGGGAGTGGAACCTCGACCCAGCACGTTATCGTGATAGAGGTTAGCCGTATACCCACTTATTTTTCAGTGAGCATTGCGTATACTCACTTCTTAATCCCCACTGATATGTATCAAAGTAGTGTAGTGGAGGTATACGCCGTATCAATTAATAAGGCTGATGAAACATATCAGAATGTTTAGCTTAAAATGTTGATAAACTATTATTTCTTCACATTTTGGGCGCAGCCATATACATACGGGGGATGTTGCAAAATGCAATTTGCGGAAAACACCTTTCTAAAATGCGCACTGCACATGCGAGAGGTTTCATGGACAGAGATGGAAATATCCGTTCAAAATGTATAAAGAGGGGAGATCTAAAGATGCAACAACTATCATCGGTTTCTAACATGACAAGGATAATGCCTTGGCTGCTAGACAATGAAAGAAAGAAAACCAATAGAAAGGAGAAAGCATATGAGGAAGCCTTAATAAAATAATTGACTCCACGTTTCTATGGTGGGATTTTGCCTATAGGCTATTTTGAGCCAAGGTTAAACATGCCTCATAATATGAAGTAAAAAGTCCAGGTTTCAAACAATTAAGGAACAGCAAAAATATAGCGACGCTAATCCTGGCCTAACCGTACTCGAGTAGATGGAAAGACTTTCCCAATAACCGTCTCAATTAAATGTTGACTAGCTTACCTTTCAGAATGATATCATGATTATTTCCATCAATCCAGTGGCCATTTTGGTGCGGAGCATGTACCTTCCTGCATATTTTGCCATGGGGCAAAGAGAAAAATGTTCAGTTTTAAAGCACATTTCCTGCAGTTCTACACATTTTGCCATAGGGCAGAGGGAAAAATGTGCAGTTTTATAGCTCACCCGATGCTATTCTCCACATTTTGCCACGAGGCTGAGAAAAGTTTGCATTTTTAAAGCTAATTAAAACTAAAATATAGGTTTGTTGGTTGATAACGGCATTAGATTATGAGCTGTCTTGTTTGCTAAATAAACAAATGAAATAGGCAGTGGCATGGCGCATATAGCCATAATAGCACAGTGACATATGCCTCAAGCAGTCATATTCATCACTTATTGGGGGTGTGGCTTTCAGTTAGTTATTTTGGCAACCCAGCCTGTGAGAGTGAATGTCATTCCAGTTAATCTGTTCTGTTATATTTGATCAAATCTGACTAACCCAGTGCATTGCTTGCGATGAATTCTATCTGATGGTGTTTGCATGTTTAAGTAAAAAGACAAATAATGTCCTGTTTGGAATACTGACAGGTAAAGAACATAAAAATAACAAATAAAAGCCCCACCCATGCGTTCTCCCCTGCTACAGAAACACTGTTAACCAAACAACAGTGCTAGGTGCCTGTGCACTTGAATTAAAGGTTAACTATACAAAAAAATGATTTCCTTCAATTGTTTTTCCCAGACCTAATGTGGGAACATCCCCCGTATGTATATGGCTGCGCCCAAGATGTGGCTTAATCATTGTTATGGATTTACATCCAATTGTATTTTTATTATTTTTTAATTAAAAACGTGTGACTTTGATAGCAAAAGCCTTTAAAAAAAATCATAATAATAATAAAAGTCTGAAACCTGTGAATGTATGACTCAGTTTAGCCTACTTGCACAGTACAGCTTGGGTTGGCCTGACTGTGAAAGACCAATATGGGAAACAGTGCCTTGCAAAAGTATTCACCCCCCTTGGCATTTTTCCTATTTTGTTGCATTACAACCTCTTATTTAAATGGATTTTTATTTGGATTCATATAATGGACATATAGTCCAAATTGGTGAAGTGAAATGAAAAAAATTACTTGTTTAAATGGATTTATTTTTTAAATACGGAAAGTGGTGCGTGCATATGTATTCACCCCCTTTGCTATGAAGCCCCTAAATAAGATCCAATGCAACCAATTACCTTCAGAAGTCAGATAATTAGTTAGTTTGCACACAGGTGGACTTTATTTAAGTGTCACATGATCTGTCACATGATCTCAGTATATATACAAACCTGTTCTGAAAGGCCCCAGAGCCTGCAACACCACTAAGCAAGGGGCACCACCAAGCAAGTAGCACCACGAAGACCAAGGAGCTCTCCAAACAGGTCAGGGACAAAGTTGTGGAGAAGTACAGATCAGGGTTGGGTTAAAAAAAATATCTGAAACTTTGAACATCCTGCGGAGCACCATTAAATCCATTATTAAAAAATGGAACGAATATTTGCACCAGAACAAACCTGCCAAGAGAGGGCCGCCCACCAAAACTCACAGACCAGGCAAGGAGGGCGTTAATCAGAGAGGCAACAAAGAGACCAAAGATAACCCTGAAGGAGCTGCAAAGCTCCACAGCGGAGATTGGAGTATCTGTCCATAGGACCACTTTAAGCTGTACACTCCACAGAGCTGGGCTTTACGGAAGAGTGGCCAGAAAAAAAGCCATTGCAAGCAAACACGTTTGGTGTTCGCCAAAAGGCATGTGGGAGACTCCCCAAACATATGGAAGATGGTACTCTGGTTAGATGAGACTAAAATTGAGCTTTTTGGCCATCAAGGAAAACGCTATGTCTGGCGCAAACCCAACACTTCTCATCACCCCGAGAACACCATCCCCACAGTGAAGTATGGTGGTGGCAGCATCATGCTGTGGGGATGTTTTTCAGAGGCAGGGACTGGGAGACTAGTCATGATCGAAGGAAAGATGACGGAGCAAAGTACAGAGAGATCCTTGATGAAAACCTGCTCCAGAGCGCTCCGGACCTCAGACTGGGGCGAAGGTTCATCTTCCAACAATACAACAACCCTAAGCACACAGTCAAGACCGCAGGAGTGGCTTCGGGACAAGTCTCTGAATGTCCTTGAGTGGCCCAGCCAGAACCCGGACTTGAACCGGATCGAAAATCTCTTGAGAGACCTGAAAATAACTGTGCAGCGACGCTCATCATCCAACCTGACAGAGCTTGAGAGGATCTGCAGAGAAGAATGGGAGGAACTCCCCAATTACAGGTGTGCCAAGCTTATAGTGTCATACCCAAGAAGACTCTAGGCTGTAATCACTGCTAAAGGTGCGTCAACAAAGTACTGAGTAAACGGTTTGAATACTTACAGTACCAGTCAAAAGTTTGGACACACCTACTCATTCAAGCGTTTTTCTTTATTTTTACTATTATCTACATTGTAGAATATTAGTGAAGACATCAAAACTATGAAATGACACAAATGGAATCCTGTAGTTACCAAAAAAGTGATACACAAATTCTTCAAAGTAGCATCCCTTTGCCTTGATTGCAGCTTTGCCCACACTTGGCATTCTCTCAACCAGCTTCACCTGGAATGCTTTTCCAACAGTCTTGAAGGAGTTACCACATATGCTGAGTACTTGTTGGCTGCTTTTCCTTCACTCTGCGGTTCAACTCATCCCAAACCATCTCAATTGGGTTGAGGTCAGTTGATTGTGTAGGCTAGGTCATCTTGTGCAGCACTCATCACTCTCCTTCTTGGTAAAATAGCCCTTACACAGCCTGGAGGTGTGTTTGGTCATTGTCCTGTTGAAAAAGAAATAATAGTCCCACTAATGCGCAAACCAGATGGGATAGTGTATCGCTGCAGAATGCTGTGGTAGCCATGCTGGTTAAGTCTGCCTTGAATTCTAAATAAATCACAGACTGTGTCACCAGCAAAGCAGCGTCACACCTCCTCCTCCATGCTTCACCAGTGGGAACCACACATGTGGAGATCAGCCGTTCACCTAATCTGCGTCTCACAAAGACACGGTGGTTGGAACCAAAAATCTCAAATTTGGACTCATTCGACCAATGGACAGATTTCCACCGGTCTAATGTCCATTGCTCGTGTTTCTTGGCCCAAGCAAGTCTATTCTTATTAGTTTCCTTTAGTAGTGGTTTCTTTGCAGAATTTATTTGGGTTGCGATCTGAGGTGCAGTTAACTCTAATGAACCTACCCTCTGTGGCTGAGTTAACTCTGGGTCTTCCTTTCCTGTGTCGGTCCTCATGAGAGTCGTTTTTTTTTTTTTTGCGACTGCCCTTAAAGAAACTTTCAAAGTTCTTGAAATGTTCTGTATTGACTGACCTTCATATCTTAAAGCAATGATGGACTGTTATTTCTCTTTACTTATTTGAGCTGTTCTTGCCATAATATGGACTTAGCCCTATATGGTAAAAGACCATCTTCTGTATACCACCCCTACCATGGCTCAAACTCATTAAGAAGGAAAGAAATTCCACAAATGAACTTTTAACAAGGCACACCTGTTAATTTAAATGCATTCCAGGTGACTGCCTCATGAAGCTGGTTGAGAGAATGCCAAGCGTGGGCAAAACTGTCAAGGCAAAGGGTGGCTACTTTGAAGAATCTCAAATATGAAATATATTTTGATTTGTTGAACACTTTTTTGGTTACTACATGATACCATATGTGTTATTTCATAGTTTTGATGTCTTCACAATGTAGAAAATAGTAAAAATTAAGAAAAATCCTGGAATGAGTAGGTGTCCAAATGTTTGATTGGTACTGTATGTAAATGTTATATTTCAGGTTTCTATTTTTATAAATTTGCCAACATTAAAATCTGTTTGTGCTCTGTCATTATAGGGTGTTGTGTAAGTTGATGAGGGGGAAAAAAACTATTTCATAAATTTTAGAACAAGGCTGTAATGTGACAAAATGTGGAAAAAGTCAAGGGGTCTGAATACTTTCCGAATGCACTGTATGTGACTGTTTTTCATATAATTTTTCACACAGGGCGCCTATCCTTCTCCGGGTGGGCCGTTTTGGGATTTTTCTTTTAAAAATTAGAATGTACCCACTTCTTCAGGCACCACTGGTGGTCAGTGTAATAGTTTTGCATTAAGAATTACAGTTAATTAAATGTGGCCCGTCTATTTCAGAAAGGCTCCCCTCAGCTATTCACTTGCTTGCATTTACGTCTTTATTTATCTGCCATGGGGAGCTTGAGAGACCTCCCTACAACATTATCCAATACGCCATGAAAGTGGTACTTCCAGGTTCCTCGTTTTGTAGGCAAAGATTTTTCTCCAAATTTGCATCGGCAAATTCATGAAAACCTGGTCATATAAGATATATACTGAACAAAAATATAAACACATCTTGCAACAGTCTCAAAGATTTTACTGAGTTATTGTTGACATAAGCAAATCAATCAAATTGCCATTTATCAAATGCAATTGTGTTTGTTGTCCGTAGTTTATGCCTGCCCATACCATTACCCCACCATGGGGCACTCTGTTTACAAAGTTGACGTCAGCAAATCGCTCGCCCAGACGACGACATACACGCGATCTGCCCGGTACAGCTGAAACCGGGATTCATCCGTGAAGCGCACACTTTTCCAGCGTGCCAGTGGCCATCGAAGTTACGCATTTGCCCACTGAAGTCAGTTACAACGCCGAACTGCAGTCAGGCCAAGACCCTACTGATGATGACGAGCACACAGATGAGCTTCCCTGAGACCGTTTCTGACAGTTTATACAGAAATTCTTTGGTTGTGCAAACCAGGGGGTTCTTAGAACACGCTCATCTGTGTGTGTCCTACAGAGTTGGGCCTTTGGCGCTTAATGCTGACACTGGATTTACGATGCCTTTGGTGATAAAACCTAAAGACCCCATTCCATAGCATGAGTTGGTGTTTGTTTACTGGGAAGTACCAGGGTGGAGATGACTCGAGTATGGATAATGACTTTTGTTTCCACACAATGAGAACAATCTTAACAGCAGATACTGTCTGCTGTGAATTATTAATTTCCTTTGTACGAATCTTAACCTTGTGACCTATTCCACACTTCTGTTGTTTGTCATGTAGACTAAGAGGGTGTATCTTTGCTATAAAAGGTATTTGTATTCTTTGTGTCGGGGCTCTCAACACCACAGTCAAGAGTGTTGTGTCGACCAGCCATAGTTATTGCAGAGCACTCACATCATTCACTTGTGTGTGTGGGGTGACATGCTTTCCTTATTAATATGTGAATAAAGATTTAGTTTAAGTATAACTTTGACTTGTGTGATAAGTTTGTCTCTCCTCATTTGATAATAAAGAAATAACCACCACAGTGGTTACACGTGGTCTGCAGTTGTGAGGCCGGGTTCAAATTCTCTAAAATGACGTTGGAGGCGGCTTATGGTAGAGAAATTAACATTACATTCTCTGGCAACAGCTCTGGTGGACATTGCTGCAGTCAGCATGCCAATTGAACCCTTCCTCAACTTGAGACATCTTTGGTGTTGTGTGACAAAACTGCACATTTTTAGAGCACCTTTTATTGTCTCCAGCACAAGATGCACCTGTATAATGATCATGCAGTTTAATCAGCTTCTTGATATGCCGCACCTGTCAGGTGGCTGGATTATCTTGGCAAAGGAGAATTGCTCAATAACAGGGATATAAATAAAACATTTGAGAGAAATAAACTTTTTGTGCATATTAAAGATTTCTGGGATCTTTCTTTTCAGCTCATGAAACATGGGACCAACACTTTACATGTTGCGTTTACATTTTTGTTCAGTCTATATTAAAATGTTTTCAATGTGTTTTCAGGCAGTGTATAGTGCAATGTCCCTCAAAATGGTTTTCTTAAATTAATAATGATCCAGGTTCTTCCACCATATTTCTCACATGTTCAGACTACATTTTGAGAATATATGGCAAAGTGTATTTTTTTTAAAATTACTATTATAGGCATTATTTTATAGGTGACCTTAAAGTATGAATATTGATTAATTGACCCCATGGGTTATGAAATGTGGTTTAACCAATTCATGTTGCCTACTATAGTGCGTTGTCAACAATTCAATCATATTTTTCAGCAAAATAAGTATTTTTAATTAAAAAGATAATGTAAACTAATCTCAGTCCACCGTACTTTTATGTCCCTTTTTTTTATTTTTTTTTGTTGCTTGTTAGCTTTTTTACATTTTAACTATTTATTTTCATATTCTTACTCTTCAAGGTCTCTACTAACAGGAATGGAACAATATTAATCCATCACAAATGTAATTCCTGCCTTTATCCCATATCTTTGGTGACTCACTTTTTGTTTTCTTACAGCCCTCTGAGTGGGCAAAGTTAATGCCACAACACTGAACTGTAGCAACCCAAAATGATACAAATTATGTAAATTGATGCAGGAGGGCTGGGGGAGTGAAGATTTCTTTCAAATCCAATTCTAAATCCATTGTCAAAACATGCTCTACCAGCCGGTTGAGAATAGGGTTAAGGGGTTAAAAAGTACTGGCTGTAACTAACAGGTTTTTATCGTCGTCAAACTTGAGCAACCATGCTAACAAGTGTGCTGAGTTGTGGTTAAATGAGACTTTTCTAACTTTCGCCAATGTGTCTTACTTCTTGACCGTCAAATATTTGAATAAAAGGCATCGGGTATGAGCAAATCAAATATACAAATCGAATTTTATATATGTCTTATATGATCGCGTTTTCATGAATTTGATAGTATAAGCTTGATTGCCTTTCAAAAACCATACAGGACTCGACCAGGAAGTAGGCGGGACATTCATAGGGTATTCAACTCATGTACCGATAATAACCTCCTCTCTTCTTGTGTCAGTCTGCAGATGCAGAGGCTGCAGGTCATGGGGTCAAGCAGGAGAGGTCTGAAGGAGAGGAGGACCCACGTCACAGCAGAAACATCCAGGTGGATGCTGTGGCTGAAGTGGCACCCCCTGTAGCCATGGAGGACCCCCCCACCGCGCCAGCGCAGCCCAGGATCAGACGCAGCATCACGGAGGTCAGTGGAACGCAGAACGCCGCCCTCAAGTCAGAGACAGACACCGAGACTTTAACTGGGCTGGAATCACTGAGCTGTGCTCCTGCTCCCCGCTCAGAGTATATACTTTATGGTAACCCAAGCCCGAGGACTGTTCTGTCCCATCAGGACTCAGGTGACGTGTCACAGACTGACAATGATCCGTCCTGTTCATACGCTACAGAGATGATACCTGGTGACATGCCTTTGGGCTTAGATACACCGACTAATCCAATGAGAGGTGACTGGAACCGGTACAGTAGTAGTGTAAACTCTGAAGGGTTCCTAGATAAGAAAGGGGAGGGTCTGGTCGTAGATGAAGTGACTGTGAAAGTGGAGAGCGACGTTTCTCTGTCATGGAATGCAGACGAAACTCACTTAGGAGAAGGACACTCGCAGGACAACACCAGTGACTTCTTTGACTACAGGGAAAGCTTAGAGACAAATCCAAATGTCGCAACCCACTCCCCTTTACACGCGTTCAGGGAACGTGACCCAGTGTCCACGTCGATAGAGCCTTCCGATTCACACGTCCGCGTCCTTTTTGATCAGCTATTGAACTCAAACGACAGGGCTAGAGCCCAGGCTCGGGGAGGGGCAACAACATCAGGCAATAGTAAAGAGAAACGGTTCCTCTGCATGTTCTGTCACAAGGGCTTCAGCTGCCTCCAGAATGTGGAGATCCACCAGAGGGTCCACACAGGGGAGAAACCCTTCAGTTGTACCCAATGTGAGAAGAGGTTCTCCCACCAGCACCACCTAAAGAGGCACCAGAGAGTCCACACAGGGGAGAAACCCTACAGCTGCCCACAGTGTGAGAAGAGGTTCTCTCGCCAGGACCAGCTGAAGATGCACCTGAAGGTCCACACGGGAGAGAAGCCATTCGCCTGTATGCATTGCGGGAAGAGTTTTTCAGAGAGGAGATGCCTCAGGATACACCAGCAGAAAAACCATCCCACTCTGTAATATAGAAAGTAACCATTCCACTCAATAGCTTCTGATGTTTAGATCAAACCCTGCATTAAAGACAGATTCATTTTGGTTGTTGTCAGCTCAAAAGACCCATAGATGGATTTGGAATAACAAGAGTTTCGGTGTTGAAACAGATTTCAGGGTGGAAAATTCCCGGGTAGAACATTGCATCAAAACATTGTGTGATATATAAGGCATATATAAGCCTAATGAGTCTCTTACATAGTGTTTGTACTGTGTAGGCTATATGATGTTCACAAATGCCTATTTCATTACTTCCATTGAACTATTTTATTTTTAAATTAATGCAGTTTATCAAGTTCACAATGATTTTTTTGTTGTTGAGACGTGTGTGAGGTTTTTGTATGGTGTGATTAACACTTATGTTTAATAAACACAACATGGGACTTTTCATTTTAATACTTTCATTGAGACTCTCTTTAGTATACATCACATCTGATCTCACCCTATTCTGCATACATACAACAGTACTTCATTACCAATATACATTTAAATATAAATAAATACATTACCAACACACAAACACTCACTATACACATCAAAATAGTTTAGTCAGGTTTGTCTGATGACTTATCATAGCAGACTCATATTTAACCACAATATATTTACAGTGCCCTTAGAAAGTATTCATACCCCGATCTATTCCACATTTTGTTGTGTTACAGCCTGAATTCGAAAATGGTTTAAATGTATTTTTTCCTCGCGTCTACACACAATACCCCATAATGACAAAGTTAAATGTTTTTATAAATGTTTGCTAATTTATTGAAAATTAAACACAGAAATATCTTATTTACATAAGTATTCACACCCCTTATCAGTTCTTTGTAGAAGCGGTTACAGCTGAGTCTTTCTGGGTAAGTCTCTTAGAGCTTTCCACACTTGGATTTTGCAACATTTGCCAATTGTTATTTTCAAAATTCTTCAAGCTGTGTCAAATTGGTTGTTGATCAATGCTAGACAACCATTTTCAGGTCTTGCCATAGATGTTTAAGTACATTTATGTCAAAGCTGTAACTCAGCCACTCAGGAACATTCACTGTCTTGGTGAGCAACTCCAGTGTAGATTTGGCCTTGTGTTTTAGGTTATTGTCCTGCTGAAAGGTCAATTCATTTCCCAGTGTCTGGTGGAAAGCAGACTGAACCAGGTTTTCCTCTAGGGTTGTGCTTGTGCTTAACTCCATTCAATACATTTTTTATACTAAAAAAACTACCCAGTCCTTAACGATTATAAGCATACCCATAGCACGATGCAGCCACCACTATGCTTGAAAATATGGAGAGTGATACTCTAATGTGTTCTACTGGATTTGACCAAAACATAACACTTTGTACTCAGGACAAAAAGTGAATCGCTTTGCCATATTTTCTGCAGTATTACTTTAGTGCCTTGTAGCAAACAGGATGCTTGTTTTGGATATTTGTATTCTGTACAGTCTTCCTTCTTTTCACTCTGTCAATTAGCGTAGTATTGTGGAGTATCGACAGTATTGTTGATCCATCCTCAGTTTGCTCCTATCACAACCATTACACTTTAACTCTTTTAAAGTCACTATGGTGAAATCTTGAGCTGTTTCCTTCCTCTCTGGCAACTGAGTTAGGAAGAACGCCTGTATCTTTGTAGTAACTGGGTGTATTGATACACCATCTAAAGTGTAATTAATAACTTCACCATGCTCAAAAGGATATTCAATGTCTACCAATAGGTGCTCTTCTTTGCGAGGCAATGGAAAACCTCCCTGGTCTTTGTGGTTGAATCTGTGTTTGAAATTCACTGCTCAACTGAGGGACCTTACAGATAATTGTATGTGTGGGGTACAGAGATGAGGTAGTAATTTAAATTTCATGTTAAACTTTTATTGCAGACAGAATGAGTCCATGCAACGTATTATGTGACTTGTTAAGCAAATTGTTACTCCTGAACTTATTTAGGCTTGCAATAACAAATAGATTGAATACTTATTGATTCAAGACATTTCAGCCTTTAATTTTTAATTAATTTGTAAACATTTACAAAAACATTATTCCACTTTGACATTATGGGGTATCGTGTGTAGGCCAGTGACAACAAATCTAAATTTAATCCATTTCAATTTCGGGCTGTAAAACAACAACATTTGAAAAACTAATGGGGTGTGAATACTTTCTGAACAATAAAGTAATTCTGTAACTACAATATAGGACTCAAACGTAGTGACGTATGTACGTACCTGAGGGAGTGTATGTCTGTGTCATAATCTGTATCATCTGTCTCTTCCAGGAGGAGGAGTGTCCAGAGGTGCTGCTGGTGAAGGAGGAGGGGTGTGAGGAGGGTCTGGGGAACCCTGAGTGGACCATGGTCATGGAGGACAACCAGACTACACCTGAACCAACAGAGGAACCAGCTGAGCAGCACAGGACCACACACAGTCTCATTGAGGTGAGCCCACTGTGAACTACTGTCTTTATGGTATTAGGTCCATGTCAGTGGTTGTCAGGGGTTTTGATGATGAGGGAGGACGATTTGTTTTCATGAGCACCCAGTTCA
Source organism: Salmo salar (assembly GCF_965601325.2). Classification (NCBI taxonomy): domain Eukaryota; kingdom Metazoa; phylum Chordata; class Actinopteri; order Salmoniformes; family Salmonidae; genus Salmo; species Salmo salar. Next base: position 25,894,501 of record NC_138294.1, on the reverse strand, counting down.
ATGTAACATCGATAGGTTTAGGCTACTACGTGATGCAACATTTTTCCCTATACCCATCATGAGGTTGTTACAACCTAGCCTATGAATTAAAGTTTACAACGTAGCTGCACACAGGTCGAGAGAAAATGTTGAGGTGACAGACAGTGACACATCTAGCTGATCTAGGGTGTAATCATTAGTCCAACAATTGCAAATGAGAGTTTCTATTGGACAAATTCAGGTATGTTTATCCCTGTTTTGTTCACTTTCATAGCAGCCACGTTGTATTCTTTCTCGCATCAATGCGCTCTCCTCCTCTCACCCTTTCCCTTCGTTTGTGGATTTCAATGCAAAACACATCAGCTGTATGTGTCCAGGTGAAGAAACCTTTTCAAATCATATCATAACCGCTACACACAGCCTACATTTTTGTCCCCATATTAGCTAAAGTATCATCCTAGTCAACATAGCTAATAGAACTTATGCATTAGTAAACACGCTACAATCATGCAGTAATCTTAGTCACTCAGCAGTTTAGCGTTTATACCGGCGGCCCCGGTGGAAATAAATTAATACAACGATAAAGCCTTGCGTGCATACCTTGACTTGGAAGAGTTCCAGTGTTGTGTTGGATATTCATAGCCAGCTAGCTAACATAGCATCCTTCTGTTTGAGCCAGGTGTTTTGAGTAAGCTAAACTAGCTAGCTGCATTTGCTAGCTAAGTAAGTGAAACTGAAAGTGAAAAAAATGACTCTCTCTCTCTTGCTTCTCCTTCATTTTTGAAGAAATTAATTTGTTCAAAACTGTTCAACTGTTGTCTTTCTCTCTCTTTGAGTAAACTACTCACCACATTTTATGCACTGCAGTGCTAGCTAGCTGTAGCTTATGCTTTCAGTACTAGATTCATTCTCTGATCCTTTGATTGGTTGGACAACATGTCAGTTCATGCTGCAAGAGCTCTGATAGGTTGGAGGACATCCTCCGGAAGTTGTCATAATTTCTGTGTAAGTCTATGGAAGGGTGTGAGAACCAAGAGCCTCCTAGGTTTTGTATTGAAGTCAATGTACCAAGAGGAGGACCGACGCTAGCTGTCCTCCGGCTACATCATGGTGCTCCCCTACAGATTGCTGTTGAGGCTACTGTAGACCTTCATTGCAAAACAGTGTGTTTTAATCAATTATTTGGAGTAGTTTTATCTAAAAAAGAGAACTTGGTACATGTTTAAAATATATTTTTATGAAATTCACTGGGGAGGATGGTCCTCCTCTTCCTCCTCTGAGGAGCCTCCACTGGTCCATATCCACAAAGCCTCTCAGAGCAGAAGTAGTCTAGGATCAGTTTTTCCTTTTAGATCATAATGAATAAGATTACTTGGAAAGATTCTAGATCGGCAGTCCTACTCTGAGACTCTTTGTGGATATGGGCCCAGGTCTTGATAAATGTTGTCGTAAGTGTGGGACCATGCCTTTGAATTATCAAACCATTGAAGAGTGTCAAGTAATCAAATCAAATAGCACATTTGCATAGTATTATATGAACTATCATTTTTGCATAGTACTCATAGTAGCCTCGTCGCTATCCAGGTTTCCCTAAAACGGAAAGCCGGGCAAAGTTCCATGGCAGACATTAGCTAAAGAGGGGTGAGAAACCCGGTGTAAACCAGTGACGTAACGCAACACGTCAAACCAGTCAAATGACTTGCTTGGACGGAGCTCCAAAGATGCTCACCAGATTAGTGCCGTAAGAGCAACAGTGCGTGAGGACTAAACATGTCAACAACACAAGCACTAGTGACAAAACATTTTAAAACGTTTTCTCATTCTTCCCCTCTAATCGGGGACTGATTAAGACCTGGGACACCAGGTGAATGCAATGAATTATCAGGTGGAACAGAAAACCAGCAGGCTCCGGACGATGTACGGTAAGAGTTGAATACCCCTGGTTTATCTACTATGGGAACAACTGCAATCTTTTTGCAAGCAACATTGCTAAAATCAATAAAATAAAATGAACGTCATAATATGTTACCTGTAATACTCATCTCCTGTAGCCTAATTGTCATCTCCTTATTGTCGTACTCTACCTAAATTACAGGAGTTGGATTTGCACTAAACCATTTTACATGTCAGCACTTAAATGGCATGTACAAAATCTGGTATATGGTTTGCCTCATCAACATTGTCTACTGGTATCATTTTAAACTGAGAACGTATAGCTCAACATGTAAACAATGTGTGAGTTTAGATATTCTCTGCTTCAGATGACAGATGCCCATAAGACCAGTAATGCCATTATACTGTAAGCCTGTGGCTGCATTGGTGATGCAAGCCGTATGATAAGCTGCAAAATGGATTCAGATAGCTGATATACTGCGACAGAGTGACAACCAAATAAAAGACTGGAGATTTTACAGCTAGACACGAAGGAAATGTTAATTTGAGAATACAACACAGACACACAGACACATTACAGACAGAACCCCTTCCCATCTTTATTGCAGGATTGTGATATGTGATTAATACATTTTGAATAATAGTTTAACAATTAAATCAAGTTTAAACACTTCACTTCAAAGAATCAACACGTAATGTACAAATACGCTAACTCGCATGTAAAGATTAGATATCTTAGTCTAAACAACAATAGATGATTGAGTAGTAACAAGTAGGCTACTATTACTAAAGCGTCATTTCAGGTGAACAAAACAAACTCCATACCAGCGGTGGCCAACCTTGCTCCACTGATGCCTGATCTACTGGGTGAACAGACTTCTGTTCCAGATGAGCAATAGCACACTACTAGATGACCAACTCAATAGAAGTTGAATCAGGTGTGTTATTGCTGGGCTGAAACAGAACCCTGCACACTCAGCAGGGTTGGCCTGCTCCAATTGTAATAGGTTTATACATTGTGTGTGATGTTTAACTGTGTTTTTTTTATACAACATGTGCTAACATAGGTAGGCCTGCACGTACAGTATAACCCATGGCATATACAATGCATTCGGAATGTATTCATACCCCTTGACTTTTTCCCCATTTTGTTACACTACACCCTTATTCTAAAATGTATTTTTAAAAGTCTCAATCAACACAAAATACCCCATAATGACAAAGCAAAAACATTTAATTTTTTTTGTGCAAAAAATTAATACATGAAATATGACATTTACATAAGTATTCAGACCCTTTACTCAGTACTTTGTTGAAGCACCTTTGGCAGCGATTACAGCCGAGTCGTCTTGGGAATGACGCTACAAGCTTGGCACACCTGTATTTGGGGAGTTTCTCCCATTCTTCTCTGCATATCCTCTCAAGCTCTGTCAGGTTGGATGGGGAGCGTCACTGCACAGCTATTTTCAGGCCTCTCCAGAGATGTTCGATCGGGTTCAAGTTCGGGCTCTGGCTGGGCCACTTAAGGACATTCAGAGACTTGTCCCAAATCAACTCACTCCTGCGATGTCTTGGCTGTGGTTTAGGGTCATTGTCCTGTTCGAAGGTGAACCTTCACCCCAGTCTGGGGTCCTGAGCGCTCTGGAGCAGGTTTTCATCAAGGATCTTTCTGTACTTTGCTTCGTCCATCTTTCCCTCGATCCTGACTAGTCTCCCAGTCCTTGCCGCTAAAAAAACATCCCCACAGCTTGATGCTGCCACCACCATGATACTGCCACCGTTAGGATGGTGCCAGGTTTCCTCCAGACGTGACGCTTGGCATTCAGGCCAAAGAGTTCAATCTTGGTTTCATCAGACCAGAGAATCTTGTTTCTCATGGTCTGAGAGTCCTTACATACAGTGCCTTTTGGCAAACTCAGAGCAGGCTGTCATGTGCCTTTTACTGAGGAGTGGCTTCCATCTGGTCACTCTACCATAAAGGCCTACAGACATTTCCTTCGACCTCATGGTTTTGGTTTTTGTTCTGACATGTATTGTCAACTGTGGGACCTTATATATAGACAGGTGTGTGCCTTTCCAAATCATGTCCAATCAATTAAATTTACCACAGGTGGACTCCAATCAAGTTGTAGAAACATCTCAATGATGATCAATGGAAAAAGGATGCACCTGAGCTCAATTTCGAGTCTCATAGCAAAGTTTCTGAATAGCTATGTAAATAATGTATTTCTGTTTTTTATGTTTAATAAATTTGCCCAAAAATTCTAAAAAACTTTTTTTTCACTTTGTCATTATTAGGTATTGTGTGTAGATTGATGGCGAAAGAATGTCATTCAGTCAATTCAAGGCTGTAACGTAGCAAAATGTGGAAAAAGTCAAGGGGTCTGAATACTTTCCGAATGCACTCTAGAACATGTTAGCACATGTTGTATGGAAAAATCCTGATGGTATACACAGTTGTTTTGTGAGAAGGTGTTAAAGTTCACAGTTAGCTGAAAAGTACCAGTGGCTTGCCTTGGGCCCAAAGTGAGAGCAGGTCCGCTGGAACCATGGCCCAGTGAGACACGGGTGCTGGCCCTCGTAGATGGAAACAGAAAACTCTGATATGGAAATGCGCCATTAGTCTCATGGGACATTCATTGGGACCTCTCTCTTCATCTGCAAACAGAGGCTTTCACAGCTTTCCATATCTGAGGACAGAAAACATCACAAAGACACAGGCTTCATTATGCTCAAATTAGACATTACTGAATATTATGTTGCTATTATCTCTCTGTCCTCATAGTTTTCCTCTAGGGGCTGGAACTGGAAAATCTTTTCATAATGTCCTCGCCACAAAATGACCTGCCCTGTCCGGTAGCCTACACTCTCCCTTTACTGACAGCTGGAGCTGCAATTTCACCGTCTTCTATGGCTGTTATCTACAAATGCATTTGGAGACTGTGTTTTTAATTTACAATGATTACATCCATATTTCCAGCTAATAGAACGCTAGCTTCCTGATTACATTTAATTCCCTTAGCTAAACAGTGTGTAAAGCAGTGGTCACCAAGGCAGTCCATGTGGATCACCAAACATTTCTGTAAAAAATACAACGATAAAGCCTTGCGTGCATATTTTTTTTAATTTGTTTTGCGCTGTTGGTAGTAGGTGCACTTTATTCAGCAGCCCTTGTGCCAGAAAGGCAAAGTGTTCCCATTTTGAACCATTTCATTTGTCTGAAGGTAGATTAAAACAAGTGCACCAACCGCGGGCCAATCAGATAGCTCAGATCAGCGTGTTTGCACAGTTTCTTCGAGCCATAGACTGTAAAAAGAAACCTTGAACGCACAGCAAAGTTGATACTGTGAGATTTTCAAAACTTTTAAATCCACGACTACAGACCCAATGAATACAGCAAATATCTTCTGTTTTTATGAGTAAGTTCATGTTTAAGTTATTCAGCACTGTCAACACTTTGTTCAAAACTTTTATAAGCCATAAAATGTGCATTCTCCCTACTTCCACTCATGCTACAACCAGCACTGCAGCTGCATTGAATGAGTATAGCAATGTGTTCCGATAAGCTAGCGTTGTTATTATTAGTGGATGGTCTTTTTTTATATGAAGGAGTATTTCACTTTCTCTGGTCATACGAGTAACAACATCAATTGGTGCATGTGGCAGAAATAATGAGTTTCGCCATCAACTGGAAGACTGTGTCCCCTTTTCTCAGCGGAGGGAGGCAGAGTGGGGGGACGGTGAGTTAGGTGAGAGGCAGCCTCACCGCTGCTCCCTCCCCTCAGACTGACCATCAGATGCAGGCCATCAGTCCAGTAAAAAAAAAAAATATGCTCACTCAGTTGTGCCTCACAAGTAATACAACAAATTATCTATTACCAGTGTGATCATATACCTAAAATACTCTAAGAAGAACAGCATTGGCAGGGCAATTTAAACATAGCCAATATGCAGTGATAATGTATTGGGCCTATAGCCTATTGCACCAACCTCATTGCTACAGTACTGTTTTTAATTGGTTAATGTTGTGGTAGATCTTGGCTTGCATTTAGACTCCGAGAGTGATCTTAACTCAAAAAAGGTTGGTGAACACTTATGTAAAGTTAGCTAACTAGATAGCAGCTCAGTTGAGTTAGCCTACAAAGTGGCCTCCTACTAGTACTGTAATAAATCGTTTTTTTTACATTTGCACTACGTATTTACTTACTTGAAAAGGTTCTCCCACTGCCTCTGTTTTTTGGGTCCTTACAAAAACGAAATAATGGGCAATCTTCAAGATATTTACGGTGGTAGCAAAGCGCAGCCAGTAACCATGTGGACGACTGGGCAAAAAGTGTGTATGTCACCAGAGCGGTTTGGAATGTGTTGTGACGTTTGACTTTACCAGCGTAATCCACTTTCAGTTTCAATAAATATAAATCGCAAGTCTGTCGGCCACACTTGAAACCAGCATACGCAACAACTCTACAAAATGTGTCCTACCCCGACACACATAACACACAGCACCAATTCAACAGGGCTATGGGGGAGGGTTCTTGAACTGTAACATCCAATCAGAATCTTGCCCCTGGGAGCCAGTGGCACATTCAAAACATTTTTGCAATACAAAAATTATCCAGACCTTCAAGGGAGGCGTGACAATGATGTGATTTCGAAGGTATGGCAATGCGAGACTACTCATGGCAATCCCTCATTGTCCAATCAGAAGATGCTCCATAGCAGGGTGCTCATATCAGATTTCTTGATCCAACATCCTCTCACTCTGTATCTCTTACAGTCAGTAGACATGGAGGATGGGAAGCCTGATTTGCTGATAGTCAAAGAGGAGACAATAGAAGATGAACCAGAGAGCATTGATCTGCTGAGTGGACTAAAGATGGGGGAGCAAGGTAAGGGAGAAATACATATAGCCTACATACAGTAATAGATCTTCAATGGGAATAGTGATGCGCCTGGCTATTATTTTTTCTTCATTCATAAAATGAAATCAATACAACTTATGTTTACATACAAAAACACACATTATAATGTATGAACTTGACCTGGTAATTAACAACAACAAAAACTCCATATGTAGCGTTCTCTACCATGTTTGTAAAGTCTATTTTGTAACCTCTTTCTGTAGGTGATTGGCTGGAGGCAAACAGAGGAGACTGGGCGGCCATCTTGGATTCCCAGACCCAGACCGGTGCAGCCAAGGGCCCGGGAGACGACATCACTGAGCAGGCCAGGACCAGAGGTGACATAGTGGAGGTCAGTGGATGGGTCAGTGTCCTCAACTCTGGGCTGGGGAACAACACTGTTAACCACAACCAAAAACAGACTGACGAACACAAAACAACAACCGAACTTAGTCTCCATGACAACAGACTAGCTGAGACCAGGGCGAGGTGTAGATTTAGTCTGCTGGGACAGGGAGGTGTCCGTATGCAACGAAAAAGAGCAGACACAGGCTCGGCTACTGATGATCCGTCCTGCTCCTATAGTTGTGATTCAGAGAGACTGATGGTGCCTCAGGTTAACCCCCTAACAGGTGCTGCCTTCAGCCTGCCTTCTATAGGATCTATCAACTGGAACATGGACCCTGCAACAACACAGACACTCCCTGGTCTTCATCCTCCTCACACTCTCCTAATGTTAAACCAGAACTCAGATAATGCCAGTGCCTCAACACTAAATGGCTACACAAGCCCATTGACAAATGACAGTAGTAGTTACACTATCAGTAGATCTGGTGGCGAAGAGAAGCTCTTCCTGTGTTCATTCCGTGGGAAAGTCTTCCGTTTGCCCAAACAGGTGGAGATCCACCAGAAGATGCACATGGGAGAAATAGTTTGACTGCTGGGCCAGTTTCTCCCAGTTGTCCAACCTGAAGAGACACCAGAGGGTCCACACAGGGGAGAAATCCTACAGCTGCCCCCAGTGTGAGAAAAGGTTCTCCCACCAGCACCATCTGAAGCTACACCTGAAAGTCCACACGGGAGAAAGGCCGTTCACCTGTACACACTGCGGGAAGAATTTCTCAGAGAGGAGCTACCTCAGCATAGACCAGCAAAAAATGCACACGGCCCATGAATATTAATAATAATAATATATTTATTTACAGTTGAAGTCGGAAGTTTACATACACCTTAGCCAAATACATTTAAACTCAGTTTTTCACAATTCCTGACATTTAATCCTAGTAAAAATTCCCAGTCTTAGGTCAGTTAGGATCACAACTTTATTTTAAGAATGTGAAATGTCAGTATAATAGTAGAGAGAATTATTTATTTAAGCTTTTATTTCTTTCATCACATTCCCAGTGGGTCAGAAGTTTACAAACACTCAATTAGTATTTGGCAGCATTGCCTTTAAATTGTTTAACTTGGGTCAAACGTTTCAGGTAGCCTTCCACAAGCTTCCCACAATAAGTTGGGTGAATTTTGTCCCATTCCTCCTGACAGAGCTGGTGTAACTGAGTCAGGTTTGTAGGCCTCCTTGCTCACACACACTTTTTCAGTTCTGCCCACAAATTTTCTATGGAATTTAGGTCAGGGCTTTGTGATGGCTACTCCAATACCTTGACTTTGTTGTTCTTAAGCCATTTTGCCACAACTTGGAAATATGCTTGGGGTCATTGTCCATTTGGAAGACCTATTTGCGAGCAAGCTTTAACTTCCTGACTGATGTCTTGAGACGTTGCTTCAATATATCCACATAATTTTCCTCCCTCATGATGCCATCTATTTTGTGAAGTGCACCAGTCCCTCCAGCAACAAAGCACCCCCACAACATGATGCTGCCACCCCCGTGCTTCACGGTTGGGATGGTGTTCTTCGGCTTGCAAACCTCCCCCTTTTTCCTCCAAACATAACAATGGTCATTATGGCCAAACAGTTCTATTTTTGTTTCATCAGACCAGAGGACATTTCTCCAAAAAGTACGATCTTTGTCACCATGTGCAGTTGCAAACCATAGTCTGTCTTTTTTTATGGCGGTTTTGGAGCAGTGGCTTCTTCCTTGCTGAGCAGCCTTTCAGGTTATGTCGATATAGGACTCGTTTTACTGTGGATATAGATACTTTTGTGCCTGTTTCCTCCAGCATCTTCACAAGGTCCTTTGCTGTTGTTCTGGGATTGATTCACACTTTTTGCTCCAAAGTACGTTAATCTCTAGGAGACAGAACGCGTCTCCTTCCTGAGCAGTATGACGGCTGAGTGGTCCAATGGTGTTTATACTTTCGTACTAATGTTTGTACAGATGAACGTGGTACCTTCAGGCGTTTGGAAATTGCTCCCAAAGATGAACCAGACTTGTGCAGGTCTACAATTTGTTTTCTGAGGTCTTGGCTGATTTCTTTTGATTTTCCCATGATGTCAAGCAAAGAGGCACTGAGTTTGAAGGTAGCCCTTGAAATACATCCACAGGTACACCTCCAATTGACTCAAATTATGTAAATTATCCTATCAGAAGCTTCTAAAGCCATGACATAATTTTCTGGAATTTTCCAAGCTGTTTAAAGGCACAGTCAACTTAGTGTATGTAAACTTCTGAACCACTGGAATTGTGATACAGTGAATGATAAGTGAAATAATCTGTCTGTAAACAATTGTTTAGAAAAATTACTTGTCATGCACAAAGTAGATGTCCTAACCGACTTGCCAAAACTATAGTTTGTTAACAAGAAATTTGTGGAGTGGTTGAAAACAAGTTTTAATGACTCCAACCTAAGTGTATGTAAACTTCTGACTTCAACTGTATATAGTGCTTTTCATACAGAATCTCTCACTTTAAAAAAAAACAAGGGAGCTGGCAGTTCATGGGAGAGGGTCTTCCACAGCTAGATGATGCAGTTCAGTAAAGCTGTAGCTTGATTGGAGGCAGCGTCGATGGTACAGCCAGGGAGGGAGACACATCAGTCAGACAGTCCCGGAGCTTTATCAGGCACATCTGTCTCTGCAGTTCACAGCTCCTCCTCCTCCTCTGTAGGTAGGTAGGCTGGAACATCCACCACCAAATGTGTAGCCCCCATCTGGGTGATGCATCGGCAGCAGTAAGTGCCTGGAGGCCACCACACCTGGGCAGTAATCAGCAACAGTCTCCTTCTAGACGAGCCTCTGTCATCCCCTCACACCACAATCCACATCTTTCTATGTAGTACTTGTTTGTTTTGTAGTTAATTATGTTGATTTTGGATGTATTATATGATTGGACAGAGTAGATGATATGGTGATGGTTGGTGTGTCTTTAAAAATGCTTCACTGATGAAAAGTGGCAACCCTGACCTGTTGTTTGATGGTGGTGTTTTATAATGAGGAAATTATAGTGCCTTAATTCGTGTTTACTTGACATGGAGTAGTGAAGATGTGTGTAATGTTGAACCTTTTCCAAAATATTCTAACATTCATTTTATCAGAGCGAGGGTACTAGATTTACAGAAAATGTAAAGTGTTACCATAGTGAGAAAAGTTATTCTCGTCACAGGTATTGTTTTGTGCAATAAAAGTAGGGGAGAGTGGGGTATGCAGGGCCATTTTTTACAATCAGCATTACTATGTCAAGGGAAATATAGTATTCTTTCTAACAAAGATATCTACATATATTTCAGGATGTGTATCCCTGGAAATAATCAGAATTCATGTAAACATTACAGTTTTGAAAACATAGCTTGTCCAAAAAAGGTGGTCTCTTGGCACAACTTACCTAAGGTATGTGGTAAGTAGAGCATCGGGACAGGGTAAGTTGAGCTGCCTTGGGATAAGTGGGTGATAGTTTCCTGTGACTGTGGGTGATGATGGTGGTCGTCAAAGTTCGAATTAATGGAATGGGGTTGGTATATTGTATATCTTAATTGTATACAGTAGATCTGTCTGTTCAATATCACTTACCCTTCAGTTTCTTGACCAGTTGTCTGGGACAGGGATGTTGTTTTGATGTGCCAGTTTGTAGGCATGTTCTCTGCATTTGAGCCTACTACGCCCATGAAACTGGTCCGCAAGTTTCTTGATATGTTTAGCAAGCTCAGACGCCATGTCATCAGATAAGACATTGGTGCCTCTGCTACTCTACCATAGCCTCTCTTTCACACAGGTCCATGTTTGTTGTTCTTTTTTGTCAATGTACCTCTTCGGTGTCATTCAGTGTATTTGTTCATCTCTTGCTGCCGCTCCAATGGACTTCTTCCCTTCTCTCACGTCCTTGGCTGCTCTCAAGAACCTCAAGGGGTCTAGACCCCTCTTTGTTTTACGTTTGTATACACAGGGCATGATGATGTCTGCTCTGTAACAATAAAAATGCATCTTGAGTTCATATGCATTACACATTGCAAAAATACTGTGCATAAAACTGACAGAATGTAATCATCATTTATATGCGGTATGGTGGCCATTGGCTCAACTTACCCCATGGCCATTGGCTCAACTTACCCCATGGCCATTGGCTCAACTTACCCCAAGGCATACATTTTGACTATATTAGCCCAAATAGCTCCAAGGATGCACTTTCATGCCATGTTTAGGACCTCATATTGAAGCTTAGAGACCCCAACTGATGTATAAAACAATGGTAAAACAATCTTCTTTGGTTTAGATACAAGCGTCATGAAACCTACAACAATAAATGAATTTGACTTTGTGAAAATCGTATTTTTTTTTTAAAGCTAACTTGCTTACCACTTTTTCCATGTGGTTTCTTCCTTCACAGACTCAATTAAATAATGGTTAGTGCTATCCGGAATCCTTTGGACTTCCCTACCTTAAACCCTAACCTTAGCCATTTTAAATGTCAACTTCAATGGGGTAACGTCAGATTTCGGACTTCCAACGGATATCAGATAGCATGGACCATGAAATGATGACCTCTTCCTAAATATTTGGTCACATGATTCATTTTGTGTATGGTTTCTTATAAACAACTAACCCTTTGGCTCAACTTACCCCACTGTCCCCTACTTCAGTTCTTTATGTAAGTGTATGACCATTTGAAACCATGTTGAAATTAAATACAAAATCGACTCTATGCTGACTGACAAAACAAAATAAAAATTCTGGGACTGAGTTTCCTATATCTCAGTCAAACCAAAACATGGTTTGACTCCATATTGTTAGGTACTTGAATCACAGTGTTAGAGATGGGCTTGACTGTGGTTAACACTTTATATCATTTCATGTTTCTGTGTGTACAGGAAATAATTTCTTATTTAAACCTTTAAGCTTTTCTGTTCTATGCAGTCTGCAGTCCATGAGGATCTGCTGATATCCGGTGTTGCTTGCGGGAGAGAATGGACCTCTGAAGTGGCTGATCACAAACCCTGGCCCCGGATCAGAACTCTGGATCAGGAGCCGTCGCTCTTCCTTCCTGAGTCGGAACCGGGACCGAACCACGAGGGACAGAGACTCCACCACACTGAACACAACCAGTGGACAGGTGGACTGAACAACCTCAGTCCTGGTGGTCATCAGAGAGACGGAGGCTCCAGTCAGGGATCCAGTCTGCAGCCCAGACCCTTCTCTTCACAGTCTCAATGCAGGGATGAAGCAGGGCCTGGTAGAGATAGACCCTCCTGTTCCTATGATACAAACACCACAGTATCCATGATGAACAGAGCAGGTCACCCTGGGCTTCAGCCTTCACAGAGAGTGGTGGGAGACCCCCCTGGTGGTAGTCTATCAGCAGGTCTGTCTTCTCCTTCAGGATCTCATCTAATGCCTGGTGAATGGGTTCATAGAAAGCCTGGACCTGGATCTAGCTTTCCTCAGTTACCACATGGTTACCCCACCAATACAGACAGGTTCAGGATGGGCGTTTACCACAAGAAGCACCTAGCCTATAGCACAGCACACAATCCCAACAACACCCAAACAAGGGCTCAAGGAGGGAGCTCAAAGACTAACCACCTGAGGGTGGTGGCTCCTGCTTCTACCTCCTCTGTCATTGAGTCACAACGTGGGAGGCCGAGCATTAGGACGGACGATGACAAGCCGTACACCTGCCCCACGTGTGGGAAGCGCTTTGCTAAAGCAAACTATGTGAAGGAGCACCAGACTGTTCACACCAAGGAGAGGCCCTTCAAGTGCAAACTATGTTACAAGAGCTTCTCTTTCCTGAGTAACCTCATCAGACATAGGAGTGTTCACAACGGGGAGAAATCGTAGCAGTGTGGCTTGAGATGTACACAGGGGATATCTGGGAACCATTCTTTAGCTGACATTTTTGAAAACACAGTATAAGTGGAAGGCCCCTCCAAACCCCCAGAATAAAAAAATATATATGAATATGAATATTATTTATGATTGGTATACACCCACACCATTTATTTATGTTTTTATTTAATTTAACCTTTATTTAACTAGGCAAGTCAGTTAAGAACAAATTCTTATTTACAATGAAGGCCTACACCTGCCAAACCCGGATGACGCTGGACCAATTGTGCACCCCCCTTATGGGACTCCCAATCACGGCCGTTTGTGATACAGCCTGGATTCGAACCAGGGTGTCTGTAGTGACACCATTCTGTTGTTAGGGTATGCCCACACCATTCCAACACAGAAAAGCTACTTTTTAATTAATCACTCATATTGTAATTATATGTCAATGATCAGCTAGGGGAAAATCTGTTTTTCAACATTTTGATGCCATATTTATAATTATATAAAATATATGCAACAAATTTTCCATGAACATGTTTCTGTGCCAATGCACCACACAACCAATAATCAAAGCATACCGATTTCAGGCACTAAAATATCATGGTTTGCGTTTTTAACACCACAATAAATAGACTATGTCAATCTCGACAAACAGAAAATACATCCCTCCCTACCTTGTAGGCTTACCCAGTTGGTCTTTGCTACTTTGCTACTATAACAGCCTCCACTCTTCTGGGAAGGCTTTCCACTAGATGTTGGAACATTGCTGTGGGGACTTGCTTCCATTCAGCCACGAGCATTAGTAAGGTTGGGCACTGATGGTTGGCAATTAGGCCTGGCTTGCAATCGGCATTCCAATTCATCCCAAAGGTGTTCGATGTGGTTGAGGTCAGGGCTCAGTGAAGGCCAGTCAAGTTCTTCCACATCGATCTCGACGAAACATTTGTGTATGGACCTCACTTTGTGCACAGGGTCATTGTCATGCTGAAACAGGAAAGGGCCTTCCCCAAACTGTTGCCACAAAGTTGGAAGCACAGAATCGTCTAGAATGTCATTGTATGCTGAAGCGTTCTCCTGTGGATTTGGCTATTTCAGTCACACTCGTTGCTGACGGGTGTATACAATCGAGCACACAGCCATCCGACAAAACCAGATTCGTCCGTCAGACTGCCAGATGATGAAGCGCGATTTATCACTCCAGAGAATGTGTTTTCACTGCTCCAGAGTCCAATGGTGGGAAGCTTTACACCACTCAAGCCAATGCTTGGCATTGCACATGGTGATCTTAGGTTTGTGCGCGGCTGCTTGGCCATGGAAACCCATTTCATAAAGCTCCAGAGGCGGTTTGGAACTCGGTAGTGAGTGTTGCAAAAGAGGACAGACAATTCTTACGGGCTTCAGCACTCGGCGGTCCTGTCCTGTGAGCTTGTGTAGCCTTCCACTTCACTACTGAGCTGTTGTTGCTCCTTATTGCTTTACAATAACAGCATGTACAGTTGACCGGAGCAGCTCTAGCAGGGCAGAAATTTGACAAACTGACTTGTTGGAAAGGTGGCATCCTATGACGGTACCATGTTGAAAGTCACTGACCTCTTCAGTAAGGCCATTCTACTGCCAATGTTTGTCTATGGAGATTGCATGGCGGTGTGCTTGATTTTATACACCCGTCAGCAACGGGTGTGACTGAAATAGCCAAATCCACTAATTTGAAGGGGTCTCCACGTACTTTTCTATATACTGTATACAATTACATAGATAGACACATTACAGAGAGAGATGAAAAAATGTTCAACCTCCAGATGAGATTGAGGGGGTGTTTAAGTACAATTCTTACAAGCTTGTTTGGCTGGTAGCTTATTCTTTAGATATTTGGGGCTGCTGGTGAACCATGATGTGCAGACATAATCAAAGTGAGACTGGACTAGTGCACTTGCCAGTCTTTAGGGTGTCTATAGCTAGGTTTCCATCCAATTGGCGACAGCTTTTAATGTGAATATTCTAAAATTATTCATAAAAATAATATGCCATTTCAGAGTTTCCTTTAGGAAAATTACATTACATTACATTTAAGTCATTTAGCAGACGCTCTTATCCAGAGCGACTTACAAAATGGTGCATTCACCTTATGATATCCAGTGGAACAACCACTTTACAATAGTGCATCTAAATCTTTTAAGGGGGGGGGGGGGGGGTTAGAAGGATTACTTTATCCTATCCTAGGTATTCCTTAAAGAGGTGGGGTTTCAGGTGTCTCCGGAAGGTGGTGATTGACTCCGCTGTCCTGGCGTCGTGAGGGAGCTTGTTCCACCATTGGGGTGCCAGAGCAGCGAACAGTTTTGACTGGGCTGAGCGGGAACTGTGATTCCTCAGAGGTAGGGGGGCCAGCAGGCCAGTGGTGGATGAACGCAGTGCCCTTGTTTGGGTGTAGGGCCTGATCAGAGCCTGAAGGTATGGAGGTGCCGTTCCCTTCACAGCTCTGTAGGCAATCACCATGGTCTTGTAGCGGATGCGAGCTTCAACTGGAAGCCAGTGGAGAGAGCGGAGGAGCGGGGTGACGTGAGAGAACTTGGGAAGGTTGAACACCAGACGGGCTGCGGCGTTCTGGATGAGTTGTAGGGGTTTAATGGCACAGGCAGGGAGCCCAGCCAACAGCGAGTTGCAGTAATCCAGACGGGAGATGACAAGTGCCTGGATTAGGACCTGCGCCGCTTCCTGTGTGAAAATGACAGGGAATATTTTTATTTACTGGACATTTGAGAAATTTGACGGACATCCATATGACGGACATCCACACTTTGATTATGCCTCCACATCATGCATTCAGATCCAACCTGGTGCAGCCAGCGCCAATAAAAGACGAGGGATGTCGGTCAAACACAAGAAATCGTGTTTTTGTAATTTGTTATAGGCTGTTTTTAAGGACACATAAATGTGGCTCATTTACGTGTCCTTAAAAACAGCTTATAACAAATTACACAGTGGGTGGGTCGGAGACCCAGGCCCAGCCACTGTGTAGTCAAGCCCAGCCAATCAGAATGAGGTTTTCTCCACAAAAAGGGCTTTATTACAGACAGAAATACTCCTCAGTTTCATCAGCTGTCTGGGTGGCTGGTCTCAGATGATCCCGCAGGTGAAGAAGTCGGGTGTGTAGGTCCTGGGCTGGCATGGTTACACGTGGACGTACTGCCAAATTTTCTAAAACGACATTGGAGGGATCTTATGGTAGAGAAATTAACATTAAATTATCTGTCAACAGCTCCGGTGGACATTCCTGCAGTCAGCATGCCAATTGTATGCTCCCTCAAAACTTTAGACATCTGTGGCATTGTGTTGTGTGGCAAACTGAACATTTTAGAGTGGCCTTTTATTGTCCCCAGCATAAGGTGCACCTGTGTAATGATCATGCTGTTTAATCAGCTTCTTGATATGCTACACCTGTCAGGTGGATGGATTATCTTGGCAAAGGAGAAATGCTCAGTAAACAAATTTGTGCACAAAATGTGAGAGAAATAAACTTTTTGTGCATATGGAACATTTCTGGGAACTTTTATTTCAGTGCATGAAACCAACACTTTACATGTTGTTTATATATTTCTTCAGTATATGTGTATATATATATATATATATATATATATTATATATATATATATATATATAGTTGAAGTCAGAAGTTTACATACACTTAGGTTGGAGTCATAAAAACTCATTTTTCAACCACTCCACAAATTTCTTGTTAACAAACTATAGTTTTGGCAAGTCAGTTAGGACATCTACTTTGTGCATGACACAAGTAATTTTTCCAACAATTGTTTACAGACAGATTATTTCACTTATAATTGACTGTATCACAATTCCAGTGGTTCAGAAGTTTACATACACTAAGTTGACTGTGCCTTTAAACAGCTTGGAAAATTCCAGAAAATGATGTCATGGCTCTAGAAGCTTCCGATAGGCTAATTTACATAATCTGAGTCAATTGGAGGTGTACCTGTGGATATATTTCAAGGCCTACCTTCAAACTCAGTGCCTCTTTGCTTGACATCATGAGAAATTCAAAAGAAATCAGCCAAGACCTCAGAAAAAAAATGTGTAGACCTCAACAAGTCTGGTTCATCCTTCGGAGCAATTTCCAAACACCTGAAGCTACCACGTTCATCTGCACAAACAATAGTACGAAAGTATAAACACCATGGGACCACGCAGCCGCTCAGGAAGGAGACGCGTTCTGTCTCCTAGAGATGAATGTACTTTGGTGCGAAAAGTGCAAATCAATCCCAAAACAACAGCAAAGGACCTTGTGAAGATGCTGGAGGAAACAGGTACAAAAGTATCTATATCCACAGTAAAACGAGTCCTAAATCGACATAACCTGAAAGGCCGCTCAGCAAGGAAGAAGCCACTGCTCCAAAACCGCCATAAAAAAGCCAGAGTACGGTTTGCAACTGCACATGGGGACAAAGATTGTACTTTTTGGAGAAATGTCCTCTGGTCTGATGAAACAAAAATAGAATTGTTTGGCCATAATGACCATTATTATGTTTGGAGGAAAACGGGGATGCTTGCAAGCCGAAGAACACCATCCCAACCGTGAAGCACGGGGGTGGCAGCATCATGTTGTGGGGGTGCTTTGCTGCAGGAGGGACTGGTGCACTTCACAAAATAGAAAATTATGTGGATATATTGAAGCAACATCTCAAGACATCAGTCAGGAAGTTATTAAAGCTTGGTCGCAAATGGGTCTTCCAAATGGACAATGACCCCAAGCATACTTCCAAAGTTGTGGACAAATGGCTGAAGGACAACAAAGTCAAGGTATTGAAGTGGCCATCACAAAGCCCTGACCTCAGGCCTATAGAACATTTGTGGGCAGAACTGAAAAAGCATGTGCGAGCAAGGAGGCCTGCAAACCTGACTCAGTTACACCAGCTCTGTCAGGAGGAATGGGCCAAAATTCACCCAATTTATTGTGGGAAGCTTGTGGAAGGCTACCCAATACGTTTGACCCTAGTTAAACAATTTAAAGGCAAAGCTACCAAATACTAATTGAGTGTATGTAAACTTCTGACCCACTGGGAATGTGACGAAAGAAATAAAAACTGAAAGAAATCATTCTCTACTATTATTCTGACATTTCACATTCTTAAAATAAAGTGCACTTCACAAAATATACAATTATGTGGATATATTGAAGCAGACAGGGAATTTTTACTAGGATTAAATGTCAGGAAATGTGAAAAACGGAGTTTAAATGTATTTGGCTAAGGTGTATGTAAACTTCTGACTTCAACTGTGTGTGTATGTATGTATATATATATATATATATATATATATATATATATATATATATATATATATATGGAAGAGAAGGTTATGCCTAATCTAAGAGATATAGAGATATGCCGGTGGCATGCTGCTATACACATATAGACGTACAGAAGGAGAGTCATTTGTTCATTTTCGATCCAAATATTAATTAAAAATGATTAGCATAATATCAAAAGTAAGTTAAGCCATTTTTAGAGGGAAAATACGATCAGAAGAGTAAATGTAAACCAGGGGGGAAAAAAACGCACTACCCTCCCCTGTGCCCAATAATAAAAAAAAACACACACAACCCTCCCCTATTTTGGACCAACCCTCCCCTATTTTGGACCAACCCTCCCCTATTTTCGACCACCCCTACCCCTAGTAAATGTCATCTGTCCCTTACTTTGAAGGTCAACTTTGGGCAAAAAAAACACTAAAATAACGGCTTTAAACTGTTTAACTGATCAACGCACCATAATACCAAGTCATCTAATGCTTAAAAACAAAAACAAAATAGATGTATAAGATATTTGGAAATGAACCAATTCTGAATATTGGGAGGGACACGTCCCCCCCATCCCCCGTGGAAATTTCGCCTATTCTGCGGAGAGTACTGGCTTGAACAGTTCCGTCCTCTGTAAATGTATTTTGAATGACTGAGGCTCACTTTTTTGTTTTTCGTGGTTGAGATTGGTATACACCCACACATGTGTATTTATTTATTTAATATAACCTTTATTTAACTAGGCAAGTCAGTTACAGATTAGTTTTTTTTTTCTTCTATTTTTCCCCCAATCCAGTAGTCGGCGGCAATACACCTTTTTTTGTCTAGATGTAGTCCACCCTAAAACCCCACCAAATAAGAATTAAACGGAAGTAAATAATGACCAAGACAAATATACACGTTAACGTTTTTATTGTTGTTATTTAGACGTTTATTAACATCCTGGAACTCAAAATATGACTACCTCACAGCATCACATACTTACCCCAGGTAGTGTTTAATTCGCTTTGGAGACAGGACTTGGTTGATAGATGTTTGTTATCTAGTTAACGTTAACTCGCTGCTAACAATGGCTAACGGTATGGTTTTTCACACTCAAATAGCCTCCATCATGGAGGTGCTAGCGAATGCAGCCGTGGCAGAGATCTGTAAACTCGTAGACGACGATTATGCAGTGTTTCGTTTGGAAATAACTCAAAGCCAAAAACAAAACAGGGCGTTGCGGAGGAAAGTACAGCTACTGGAACGGGAGCGCGTCCTCGCCAGTCCTCCCAGTAGTGGAAAGATCATCGATCGATACAGAGGAACGGCAAGAGGTACATTTAGCAGAAGTCCGAGGCTGCAGGGTCTGTCGCCCCGTTCCCCTCTGTGGATGTGTGACTTTAGATGCATTAACCCAGCTTGGTTTCATAGACTAGACGTAACATTGTAAATGCAAATCCAAGACATTCAAAATTAGTATGAACTGTTGTTTGGTATAGTTACATAAGACAGATGGTGGGGACGTATAAAGCAAACGTCTAGCAAACCCAAAGGTTGCGAGTTTATATTTCATCACGGACAACTTTAGCATTTTACCTAATTAGCAACTTTTCAACTACTTAGCATGTTAGCTAACCCTTCCCCTAACCCTTTAACCTAACTCTTAAACTTAACTTTAACCTTAACCCCTTAACCTTAACGTTAGGCACCTAGATAGAATTCATATCATACATTTTGCAAATTCGTAACATTACTGTAAGTTTAGCAAATTCGTAACGTATAATACAAATTGTAACATGTCATATGAAATGGGTGATGGACTGCCACAAATGAATACATACCATACCATACAAAACGTAGCATGGCATAATAAATTAAGTGTCTCAGAATTACATGCAGAATATTACAAAATGCTCTGATACCAGGTTGGTTAACCACATAATGGTTAACCAGAATTGGGTCTTGGTCAGTTATTTTTGGCTAGTATGCAATAATTCCCCTGATTACTTAGCTATCTTGCACAATCTCATATTCTAATCAGATTCATGATTTAGTACATTTCTTATTATTTACTCAATTAAAACAATGTGATGCATGGAACATAATCAATCGATCTATAAATCGTATATCAAGAAGTTATGAGAAGTGTTACCTTACATCCTGGCCAATTCTAGACAGTGTCAAAACAGTCAATAGTGTAAAATGTACCATCGAGCATTGATAGTACATAACTTAACCACCTCTTTTCCCCCAATCACTCTCTCAGGTGAAGGACATCTCACTGGAGGCCACAGGAGCTTTGTGAAGCCAGTGGGACACAATACATGGAGAGACGACCAACCAATCACTGTTGATGAGGGGAGTGGAACCTCAACCCAGCATGTTATCGTGATAGAGGTTAGTGTAACATAGAAAGTTACAGTACATTAAATGTAGCCTGTTTATTTCTATGTACATCCTTATTTATCTGCCATAGAGGAGATTGTGAGACTTCCCTATGACATTGTTATCCAATTTAACTCATGTACCGGTTAAATAACCTCCTCTCTTCTTGTGTCAGTCTGCAGATGCAGAGACTACAGGTCCTGGGGTCAAGCAGGAGAGGTCTGAAGGAGAGGAGGACACACGGCACAGCAGAGACATCCAGACTGGAGCGTCTGGAGCGCCCCCTGTAGCCACGGAGGACCCCCCAACCTCCCCGGCGCAGCCCAGGACCCGACGCAGCATCACGGAGGTCAATGGAACGCTGAACGCCGTCCTCAAGTCAGAGACAGACACCAAGATTTTAACTGTAACACACAGGGTCTTACACACAGGATCTGACCACAGATCAGACCCAGAGAGACTGGAACCGGGGAGACTGGGCTGTCCTCCTGCTCCTGGTTCAGAGTATTTACCGGTATTTCACCAGAGCCAGAAGACGGTTCATTTCCGTGGAGATGTTGATGGTGATGCGTTAGACACTGATGGTGATGATCCGTCTTGTTCTTACACTACAGAGATGGACCCTGGCAACATATCCTTGGGTTTAGAGACACAGACTGATCTGTCTAGAGGGGACTGGAACCAGTACAATAGTAGTGTATACTCTGAAGGGTGCCTAGATAAGAAAGCGGAGGATCTGGTCGTAGATGAAGTGACTGTGAAAGTGGAGGGCGACATTCCTCCCACATGGAATGCAGATAGTCATCTAGGAGATGGACACTCACAGGGCAGAGATTTCTTAGATTACAGGGAAAGTATAGAGACAAATCTTAATGTCACGACCCACTCCCCTTTACACTCGTTCAGGGATTGCGACCTACTGTCCACATCGATGGGGCCTTCAGATTCTCACAGAAGCATCCTTTTCGATCAGGAATTGAAATCAAACGACAGGGCTAGAGTCCAGGCTCAGGGAGGGGGAGCCACATCAGGCAATAGTAAAGAGAAACGGTTCCTCTGCATGTTCTGTAACAAAGGCTTCAGCTGCCCCCAGAAGGTGGAGATCCACCAGAGGGTCCACACAGGGGAGAAGCCCTTCAGCTGTACCATGTGTCACATGCGCTTCACCGAGGCTGGCAACTTGAAGAGGCACCAGAGGGTCCACACGGGGGAAAAACCCTTCAGCTGTACCCAGTGTCACATGCGCTTCGCCCAGGCTGGAGACCTGAAGAGGCACCAGAGGGTCCACACAGGGGAGAAACCCTACAGCTGCTCCCAATGTGAGAAGAGGTTCTCCCAACAGCAGCAGCTGAAGATGCACCTGAAGGTCCATGTGTGAGAAAGGCCTTTCGCCTGTACGCACTGCGGGAAAAGGTTCTCAGAGAGGAGATACCTCAGGATACACCAGCAGAAAAAACATTCTACTCCATAACATAGGAAGTAACCATTCCACTCAATAGCTTATGATGTTTAGATCAAAACCTGCATTGGACTCAGTGAGATAAAGTAGATGCACAAAGTAAACAGCAGGAGTGGGTCAATTTCTACAACTGTGTTGAAGTGCAAGTTCCATTGTGGAATATATAAGGCATGTACTGTATGAGCCTAACGTCTGTTACATATTGTGTTTGTACTGTGTACGCTATATGTTCACAAATGCCTGTTTCATACTACTTTAATGAGAAAGTGAATGCAGTTGATCAAGTTCAGGCAGATTTTTAGTTGAGACCTGTATGTGTGGTTTTCATATGGTGTATTTAACACTTCTTTTTATGTTTAATAAACACAAAACATAATTTTTTATTCCAAGACTTTCATTGAGACTCTCTAGTATACATCACATCTGAACTCACTATTCTGCATACTCCCGATAGTTCTTTATAACCAATATACACTTACTAAATATACCTACACTTACCCATACATTAGAGTTGGGCGTTATGGACAAAAATCCCTATCGCGATAAGTTGCCTGAATTGATGCGATTACTATAAATAGAACAATATGTTTATAACAATGTGCACCACAGTTAAAAAAAATAAATCATTTAAACTACTGCTACTAGTTCAATGGTTGTAGCCATCAGTTGTCCCATTAACCAACAGCTTCTACCCCCAAGCCATGACTCCTGAACAGCTAATCAAAGGGCTACCCAGAACCCACTTTTACACTGCTGCTCCTCTCTGTTTATTATCTATGCATAGTCACTTTAGGAAAACTTATTTCATTTCAATCTTCACATTTCATAGGCTACTTATTGTAATGAATGGTATGCCTATCAGCCAAATGCCTGCAATAAGTGATCGGTATTGTCGGTTTGTCTCCAATTTCGGTTTAGCATCCCTGCTCTACCACACACTACTGTACACGTCAAAATAGTTTAGCCAGGTTTGTCTGAAGATGACACAGCTGACTCATATTTACATTTAGATTTTAGCTCTTATCCAGAGTGACTTACAGGGCAGCAGGTAGCCTAGTGGTTAGAGCGTCGGACTAGTAACTGAAAGGTTGCAAGATCGAATCCTCAAGCTGACAAGGTAAAAATCTATTGTTCTGTCCCTGAGCAAGGCAGTTAAGCCACTGTTCCTAGGCTGTCATTGAAAATAAGAATTTGTTCTTAACTGACTTGCCTAGATAAATAAAAACAGTAGAGTGCATGCAGTTATCAGTTGCAGCCTTCATCTGCCTTTCCAGCTGTTTGGGAGATGGGACTCCTGTGTCTTTGGAATTGGAATTGTTCATATCCTAGACTGGCTGCCCGCCAGGGTTTGAGAGCCCAGTAAACCCAACATTCTCCCATAACCCTGATTTACCCACATCATATTTATGTTAACAATGATGAAATCATTCTGTAACTACAGTATAGGCCTCAAACGTAGTGGGGATGGGTAAACACTCCATGTTGAAAGTGTATTTGTTATCTGTATGTGCGTGTGTACAGTATGTACCTGAGGGAGTGTATGTCTGTGTAATCTGTATCACCTGTCTCTTCCAGGAGGAGGAGAGTCCAGAGGTGCTGCTGGTCAAGGAGGAGGGGTGTGAGGAGGGTCTGGGGAACCCTGAGGGGACCATGGTGAAGGAGGACAACCAGACTACACCTCCTCCTGAAGGTGTGGGACCATGCCTTTTGAATGATCAAACCATTAAAGAGTGTCAAGTAATCAAACCAACTAACATGTTTGCATTGTACTCATAGCAATTCTTCATTGCCCAATCAGAAGATGCTCCATAGATGGGTGCTCATATCAGATTTCATGATCCAACATTCTCTCACTCTGTATCTCTTACAGTCAGTAGACATGGAGGAAGGGAAGCCTGATCTGCTGCTGGTCAAAGTGGAGACGATAGAGGACGGATCAGAGCATTGAGTGGACTAAAGATGGGGGAGCAAGGTAAGGGAGAAATACTTATTTTCTATAAACAGTAATATATCTTCAATGGGAATAGTGATGCACCTGGCTTCATTTTCTTCATTCATAAAATTAAATCAATACAACTTATGTTTACATATAAAAACACAATGTATGAACTTGGCCAGGTAATTGACTCAAACTCCATATGTAGAGTTCTCGCTGCCATGTTTGTTGGCTGGAAGTTAACAGAGAAGACTGGGCGGCCATCTTGGATTCCCAGACCCAGACTGGTGCAGCCAATGTCCCAGGGGACGACATCACCGAGCAGGTCAGGACTACAGGTGACATAGTGGAGGTCAGTGGATGGGACGGCGTCCTCAACTCTGAGCTCGGGAACAACACTGTTAACCACAACCAGAAACAGACTGTACTGTACTTCACGTTACGTGAATGTATGACTATTTTGGTTTAAATTAAATACAAAATTGACTCTGTGTTGACCGACTTGGCTATTTCCGTATCATTGCAGGGTTTCCCTGAGCTGAACCGATTTGTTAACAGAATAAATGTAACTAAATAGAATCAAAAATCCCCCCAAATAATGATTTACCATAAACAATAACTAGTTATGCTGCAGTCTCCAAGAAAGGCTAAAATCTCACCTTTCTGGTAAAAATAGTTATAAATTGCTGACGTGTAGTCACGTTTGAGGACACAAACTCAAGTACACAGTACAATGATGAAAATGAAATATTTTATATTATGTATTCCTTATTCAACAAAACTATGAATAAGGCTTGAAATTATATATTTTTTCAAAATATAGTATCATCACTTTATAAAACGACTAACTATAAGGTTTCACCTTCCCTATCTCTGTAAAAACATATTAGTACATTTAGTGTTAGAGAAAATGTACATATTTCCACAAGGTCTATCTTGTGCAAAATGTCTCAGAGCTCTAGCTTGGCTTCCTGAACTCGTTAGGAACTCACCTTTCATCTCATATTAACCCGAACAAAGTGTTTTTTTTTGTTTAAAATCTATGATTTATTTTATATTACTAGCTATAAATTGATATCTGAATGTGCTACAGCGATGAAACCACTCTCTTCTGCTGCTTTACGATGTAAGAATTTCAGGGATATGCGTTGTCAGCCAAGAGTTGATGGATAGTCAGAAGAGCGAATTAAATGGTAGGAGGGATATCCCAGCTTCAAGCGTTGTCAGATTTCACATCCTGCTCCACACAGGCAGAAAAGACATACTCCCGTGTCCGTGAGAATCAGGGCTACGGCTCAATGCAAACCATTTCGATCTATGGTGTGTATAAGAAAAGATTTCGGAACCGGTACCAGAACCACGTAGGTAATAATGAATAAACAAACTTGATATCAGTAAAAACACTAACTAATTGGTAGGTCTACCTTTACTTATTATTTCTGTGAACATCCATTATCTTTACTCATCATGAGGGAGAGAAATTAGAAAATATATTAAAGATATGTGGGGTTTTGGTAACAGAATTACAAGGCACAAGTTTCTTAAACTTACAGAAGGCAAATAATTTCTCAAACTAAATATAAGTGTTGATATTAGTTGCCAGGGGTCTTTACTTCAACATTGTGTTTTGATGTATTTCAAATACCATTTAAGACTTTCTGGTAGAACCATTTTCCATCAGTTTTTTGTCTTTCAGCCAATCAGCATTCAGGGCTTGAACCACCTGGTTTATAATGGGTTTTATACAACGGGTGGGTCTAAACATGGATGCTGATTGGTTAAAACCGCGTTCCAGCCCGTGTCTATTCCACAAGTTACCACCGGCTAAGGCAATGACCTTGAAATGTCTATTCACTATTCCATCTGACTGTGCAATACTGTCTCACCAGCCCAGCCAGGCAATTTATAAACTGGATCTCCACTGTAAAAAGCATCTAGACATTACCTCCCATTTCTTTTAGACTAGCATTTTTTGATTTTCAACAGCGGAGATTTGTATTAACCTTGCTGTCTGTCTCTCCGACATTTGCAACATTGTTTCAATATTTATATTCGATCTCCAGCTGTCCCATAATAATGAACATGTCAGGAGTGGGGACGAGACAGACAAGCTGGCAGCTTTTCTCAGCCGGTCGAAATAATGAATCAGCATAATATTTATGGATATATATACATAGGATAGAAAAACACGAAATGCAGTCAAACAGGAAATGCAGTCATTCCAGATTCAGTTTGAAGTGATCTTGTTAGCTGTGTAGTCGGCTAGCTCCTCTGAACAGTGTATTGGTGAGAGAGCAAATGTTCTATGCCAGGCGAAATCGCGCATTATTAGCTCATTGTTATGAATATATTCCCCCCCAAAATCACTGGAAAACAGCTTAAACAAACTCAACCTCCAGGGGGCCCACATTGATTTTGTTAGTCACTCTCACTCATATATCATTAACATTGAATAAATCATGGAAAAAATTTTGTAGAATTGCAGGAAATTTGTTATAAAATTGCTACAATTTCTCTCTGCCCCATGGCAAAATGTTTAGAACTGCAGAAAACTTGCTTTAAAACAGCAACATTTTCTCTACGACCCATGGCAAAATGTGTAGAATTGCAGGAAATGTATTTTAAAATGTATATTTTTATATCTGCCGTCGAACGGGGGGGGGCACTAAACAATTTTAGTGGCCGGCCCTTCATACAAGTGCAAAAAAAAATTAAAACAAGTACAGTACTGTCT
The DNA here is from genome assembly GCF_965601325.2 of Salmo salar. NCBI lineage: Eukaryota > Metazoa > Chordata > Actinopteri > Salmoniformes > Salmonidae > Salmo > Salmo salar. Next base: position 25,867,693 of record NC_138294.1, on the reverse strand, counting down.
ATTTTTGTAACAGTATTTTTTGGGGGTTGAAAGTATTTGTGGCGGGATGAAATAGAACTTCCTAAATGTGGGAGCCACTTTCTTACAAGAGACAGAGTATTCCCCTTTCTTGAACTTTGGCAAATGTATCTCGTATCTCAGCTCCCCTGCAGCAGTTGTTGCTGGTGGCCAGTTGGCATTCTCATTCCAATGCATTGCAGCAAGCAGCAGTCTACAAATGTAGAGATGTGAAAATATGTATGGTTACCTGCACAGCTTGCCAGGGAAGGAATAAATCAAATTATTGGGTGCAAAAATCAAAATCAGCCTGTGGAAGTCCTCAATTGCAAAGATCTGGTATAGAGGGCTAATCTTCTTCACATCTTTCAGGAGGCATGTGTTCAGTATGATGGCAGGCAGTTTTTCCCCAGCCTTGGTGCCTGTTGAGCAAAACTGAGATTTGTAAGGTTGTAATTACATTATTGAAAACAAACAGCTTGATAAACATACTTAAGATATACATACTTGGTTTTAGCCATTTGAGTCCCTCAAGGTCTCCGTGGAGACAGTTTGGGTAGAGGGCATTCTCATTGTCATTGTTTTGTATGTGATTTTCAGCTGATGTCCACTTTGGCACTGTTTCTTTGCCAGACTGAGGTTGATGAAGGCCAATAGAGGTGGTTGGTGACACTTGTTCTTCTGTACTTCACTCCCTCACAGTCTCAAAGTTTTGCGAGCGGATCAATCATCTTTGTGAGACCTGTGGACAAACAAAATATATGGGCACAGACAGAGCAGGCATTACAGTCTGTCACAGGGACACATGAAACATCTTTATGATAAGGGACACATCTCAAAATGGCTGGCATTAGGACTACTTTGTCGTAAAAGATTTACAGATTAGCCCCTCACATAAGCATAGAAAAACAGCCCATCAACATGAAACTAACAATGGCCTACCTAATGTCACCTGTCAGCAGACTATTGTTACTTGATGATGAAGATGATGTTCACATTCAAATTACAATTCTATTCATGTACACACCTTTTGCTATATGAGTGATTGTTGGGCATTCCACTCGCAGGTATTTCTGGATCGAAGGGTGTCCGTCGGTGACAATGGCGCCTATTTTCACATTCTTCCCTTCCAGGAACTACAGACTTCTAATCAGTCCTTCCTTCTCCATACGGGTGCTGTTGCCAACTTCATTGCTCTAGAGAAGAAAAGGTTATGAAACTACTGCAAAGTGTATCTACAGCTTTAGAACATAGATAATAAAATATGATTATATCTCACCTGAACAAGTTGGATGTCCAGTACTTTGTTAGTTTTAAGGCACATTTATGTATTAGATTCCATATTTTGCAGTGACCTATAGGGGTGAGACGGTACACAGAGTTTACTCTACAAGGGCAAATAATAAAGAAATTGTGATATACAGTGAACTCCAAAAGTATGTGTACTTGAGTGTATTTATACTTGGGATATCGATATTAAACAAGCAAAGTTTTATTGTTTTTTTCTTTTAAGTCGCTGGAGTCCGTATTAAATGGTTGTGATATTATGTTTACACTTATGAACTACAAGCCTACAACGTTAGCTAGCTAACATTACTGTTCTGCTTTCTATTGTCAGGTAACGTCTGCATTTATTTTTACGTCGTTGTCACGTTTATCGACGGTGAAGGAGGACCAAAACGCAGCAGGCATGCGGTTGTTCATTTTGAACATTTATTCACTCCAAAATGAACACAAAAATAACAAAAGAGAACGAACGATAAACTGACAGTCCTGTAATGTTGACATACACTAACACGGAACAATCTCCCACAAATGACAAACACACCGTAATATATGGGACTCTCAATCAAAGGCAAATAGACAACACCTGCCTTCAACTGAGAGTCCCAACCCCAATTAACCAAACATAGAAACAGACACACTAGACTAAACATAGAATACATGAAAACCAAACAGTGCCCAAAAACCCCGGAATACTTAAATCAAATGCCCCTTCAACAAACACACCACCCCGAACCACATAAAACGAATACCCTCTGCCACGTCCTGACCAAACTACAATACCAATTAACCCTTATACTGGCCAGGACGTGACAGTCGTTATGCTTAAATGTTAGGTTTGCCTTGTTATTGTTTGGTATTAAGGAATGTTTACTTTCTGTATTTGAGTCTACAAATTATCCATAAAGCCAACTCCTCACTCTCATGGATCTATTGGACTACTATTTATGCTAGCTGTCAAACTGTACACCAGAAAACAGTGAGGACAACATAGTGCTCATGGGTCTTTTTACATGGAAATGCCAATTTGTGTTTACAGTCTGCAGTATGAGGACCTGTTGATATCCGGTGTTGCCACTGTGGTATAATAACAACAGGAGACTGTGTCCAAGATGTCCGACAGGTTGTTTTCAAAGTGGCCGTTGTCGTGGAATTATTGTAATCAAAAGGAGAGACTTTTACATTTATTCAAAACAATCAAACTTTATTATTTAATTACTGCAGTAATGGAGCTTGTCAACAAACCCCCCCACGTGATTCGTTGAGAGCCCAATGACAAAAGATACCATGGCCTTTTACAGCAAAGACACACGCCCTTCAGTCTACATGACAAACAACAGATGTATGGAATGGGTCACAAGGTTAAGATTTGTATGAAAGATACTTATAATTCACAGCAGACAGTATCTGCTGTAAAAACGTATCATTGTGTAGAAACAATGGTCTGGCCCCGAGCCATCTCTTCCTGGTACCTTCCAGTCAGGCACACAGACACCAATCATGCTATGGAATGCGGTCTTGTTAAGTTTATCACCAATCCATCGTAAATCCACTGTCAGTGTTAAATCTCCTAGAGGCTCACTTTCAGTAGAACACACACAGATGAGTGTTCTAACAACCCCTTATTCTGTTGCATAAAACAACCATTTGATGCAATTACAGTATTATAACATAATCTTGCAATTTTGCTCTCACACCATCTATGGAAATTGTCTTTCTGTTCTGGGCATCAGTACCGAAGCAAAACTGTAGGAGCAATCGAAATCGTGCTTCTAGACGCAACCCTGGCCCCTTGGGTTTTGCTGGCGGGTGAGACTGAACCTTTGAAGCGGCTGGTCACAAACCCTGGCCCCCGTGGAGCCGTTGCTTGTCTTTCCTGGGTTGGAACCAGGACCGAACCCGGGTCTAGCCTTACTCAGCTACCTCATGGTTATCCCACGAATACAACATGGTCAGGATGGGCATTCACCACAATAGGTACCTAGCCTATAACACAGCACATAACCCCAACAACACCCAAGGGTAAAACCATTTGAATTCAATCACTTTTTAACAGCACCCATTTTGATTTTTAAAGAAACCTTTCATATATATTTTCCCATTGTAGAAGTGCTCATAAAATGACGTTTTGGACCTGTAGGCCAAAACATTCAAGAGATAAAGGTGCTCCAAGTTGATCTATTTTGCATACCCCACCATACAATGAGACTTCCATGTCTTCATCACTGGAAAACATAAACGGTTGAGATTGATATAAAAAAATTACTTCTTTTTTTTCACGTTAAACATCAATTATCTAATAACGTGTGAACTCGTGATTTAAAGAAAATAGTATATTTTGTACCTTAGACCCTATTTTACATAATCTGATGTTTTTGTGTTGTGCCTGCCATAGATTGAGACACAACATGCACTTGAAAACAGGGTTGGTTGTCATGATAAATGCACTAAAATGGGAATAAAATGTAAATGTCAACTTTGAAATGGTACCACAAAGACATCAGAGGATGTTGACTTACATTTACATTTAAGTCATTTAGCAGACGCTCTTCGACTTGAATGGGAATATATGTTGTTTTAAAATTACACTGTCAAACCTCCATAGGAAACCTATTGAAATCATAGAAATACAGATAATAAAATAGACATGACCATTTAAGTTGACATTTGACTGTGGGTGAACCGGTGGCCATCTTTGTGGTAGTAATTAGAAGTTAAAACCAGTGAAATGTCACTAAATAATCTACGTAATCCCACAAAGTAGTAATGTATCATGAGGGCCATTAACAAAAACTAGTAATGCTGCATACTCCAATACATTTTTATCAAAACATCTGCTCCCACCGCTGTGAACGTCACAGAGCTCCAGCTTGGCTTCCTGAACTACTTCTTCTTTGGTGGAGTTTAACTGCGGTTGGCATCCAGTATGTTGCATTACCACCCCCAACTGGACTATAGCATAAATCCATTATCCTTTATGATCTTTTTTTTTAAACTAATAACTGACCCTACAGTTATTAAAAACCCACTACCCCATTCCACTACTTCGACCCTATCTGCTCCTGCATCATGCCAACGGCCTGGGAGGACGGGACACCACCACTCAACACACCCTGTAACTCTTCTGAAGTCAAATCTCATATACCCAAGTACCTCTCTGCAGCTGCCACCACATCTTTTTTCTGTGATTTACATTCCATTTCTGCGGTACAGTTGATAACCATTGCTATGAACGCTAAGAAGCCAGCCTTCCTGAAGCATATATCACTCGTTGGCCTACCCTTCTGTGCTGGCACAGATATACTACTCACAGGGATCCTCTCAGGATCCCTCACCCTTGACCGATCCTCCTCTACTTTCTTCACTACCTCAGCATGCGACACCTTCTGCACTACTCTGACTATCCTCAACCTGCCTCTCTCGCACCGGACACGTCAGATCCGCAGAATCATGTGCACCCCTACAGTTGATACACAGAACTTTATCCACCGGAACTACACAATCCTCTGTCCCATGCCCTCCTGGACACTTCCCACATCTAGGAATCTCCCTCCTACATACTGCTGTAACATGATCATAAACGTTGCACCTAAAACAACGTAGTGGATTCGGCAAAAAAAACCTCTAACATTATGACTGATACAGTGAGGGAAAAAAGTATTTGATCCCCTGCTGATTTTGTACGTTTGCCCACTGACAAAGAAATGATCAGTCTATAATTTTAATGTTAGGTTTATTTGAACAGTGAGAGACAGAATAACAACAAAAAAATCCAGAAAAACGAATGTCAGAAATGTTATAAATTGATTTGCATTTTAATGAGGGAAATAAGTATTTGACCCCTCTGCAAAACATGACTTAGTACTTGGTGGCAAAACCCTCGTTGGCAATCACAGAGGTCAGACGTTTCTTGTAGTTGGCCACCAGGAGCCAGGAGTTGATCGACAGTCAGAAGAGTGAATGAAATAGTAGGAAGGAGATCAGAGCTTCAAGTGGTGTCAGATTTCACATCCTACTTCACACAGGCGGAAGAGACACTGTATACTAATGTGTCAGTGAGAAGTAAGGCCACCGCTTTAAGAGGTTAACATTTCATGGACATTTCAAGATCGTGGACATCAGGAAACAGCAGAGGGTGCACCCCCCTATCTACATCAAAGGGACCGCAGTGGAGAAGGTGGAAAGCTTCAAGTTCCTTGGTGTACACATCACTGACAAACTGAAATGGACCACCCACACAGACAGTGTGGTGAAGAAGGCACAACAGAGCCTCTTCAACCTCAGGAGGCTAAAGAAATTTGGCTTGTCACCTAAAACCCTCAAACTTTTACAGATGCACAATTGAAAGCATCCTGTTGGGCTGTGTCACCGCCTGGTATGGCAACTACACCGCCCGCAACCGCAAGGTTCTCCAGAGGGTGGTGCGGTCTGCCCAACGCACTACCGAGGGCAAACTACCCGCCCTCCAGGACACCTACAGCACCCGATGTCACAGGAAAGCCAAAAAGATCATCAAGGACATCAACCATCCGAGCCACTGCCTGTTCACCCCGTAATCGTCCAGAAAGCGGGGTCAGTACAGGTGCATCAAAGCTGGGACCGAGAGACTGAAAACCAGCTTCTATCAAGACCATCAGACTGTTAAACAGCCATCACTAGCACATTAGAGGCTGCTGCCTATAAGCATAGACTAGAAATCACTGGCCACTTTAAGGAATGGAACACTAGTCACTTTAATAATGTTTACATATCTGGCATTACTTATCTCATATGTATATACTATATTCTATACGGTATCTTAGTCACTTAATTATGTTTACGTATCTTGCATTACTCATCTCATATGTATATACTGTATTCTATACTATTCTACTGTATCTTAGTCCGTTCCGATCTGACATCGCTCGTCCTTATGTACATAGTCTTAATTCATTCCGACTTAGATGTGTGTGTATTGGGTATATGTTGTGTAATTTGTTAGATAATACTTGTTAGATATAACTGCACTGTCGGAGCTAGAAGCACAAGCATTTCACTACACCCACAATAACATCTGCTAATCATGTGTATGTGACCAATAAAATGTGATTTGATTTCTATTCAATTTAAATTTCAAATGGTGTATCAACTCAATTGCTGTGGTCTGAAGGAATAGGTCCATTCTATGAATTCTATTTTTATGATTGAAATGACCCCCCCCCTGTATTCATGAGCATGTTGTCTCAACCGTTGGCAGGCACAACACAAAAACCTCAGATAATGAAAAGTAGGTCTAAGCTACAACGTACACTACCGGTCAAAAGTTTTAGAACACCAACTCATTAAAGTTTTTTTTTACACTGTAGAATAATAGTGAAGACATCAAAACTATGAAATAACACATAAGGAATCATGTAGTAATCAATTTTCTTTTGAAACAAATCAAAATATATTTGAAATGTGAGATTCTTCAAATAGCCACCCTTTGCCTTGCTGACAGCTTTGCATTCTCTCAACCAGCTTCACCTGGAATGCTTTTCCAACAGTCTTGAAGGAGTTCCCACATATGCTGAGCACTTGTTGGCTGATGTCTTTCACTCTGTGGTCCAACTCATCCCAAACCATCTCAATTTGGATGAGGTCAGGGGATTGTGGAGGCCAGGTCATCTGATGCAGCACTCCATCACTCTCCTTCTTGGTCAAATAGCCCTTACACAGCCTGGAGGTGTGTTTGGGTCTTTGTCCTGTTGAAAAACAAATGATAGTCCCACTAGGCGCAAACCAGATGGGATGGCGTATTGCTGCAGAATGCTGTGGCAGCATGCTGGTTAAATCACTGACAGTGTCACCAGCAAAGCACCCCCACACCATAACACCTCCTCCTCCATGCTTTATGGTGGGAAATACACATGCAGGGATCAACTGTTCACCCACACCGCGTAACACAAAGACACGGCGGTTGGAACCAAAAATCTCAATTTTGGACTCCAGACCAAAGGACAAATTTCCACCAGTCTAATGTCCATTGCTCGTGTTTCTTGGCCCATGCAAGTCTCTTCTTCTTGTTGGTGTCCTTTAGTAGTGGTTTCTTTGCAGCAATTCGACCATGAAGGCCTGATCCACGCAGTCTCCTCTGAACAGTTGATGTTGAGATGTGTCTGTTACTTGAACTCTGTGAAGCATTAATTTGGGCTGCAATTTCTGAGGCTGGTAACTCTAATGAACTTATCCTCTGCAGTAGAGGAAACTCTGGGTCTTCCATTCCTGTGGCGGTCCTCATGAGAGCCAGTTTCACCAAAGCGCCTGATGGTTTTTGCGACTGTACTTGAAGAAACTTTCAAAGTTCTTGAAATGTTCCATATTGACTGACCTTCATTTCTTGAAGTAATGATGGACTGTCGTTTCTCTTTGCTTATTTGAGCTGTTCTTGCCATAATATGGACTTGGTTTTTTACCAAATAGGGCTATCTTCTGTATACCACCCTTACCATGTCACAACACAACCGATTGGCTCAAACGCATTAAGAAGGAAAGAAATTCCACAAATTAACTTTTAAGAAGGCACACCTGTTAATTGAAATGCGTTCCAGGTGACAACCTCATGAAGCTGGTTGAGAGAATGCCAACAGTGTGCAAAGCTGTCATCAAGGCAAAGGGTGGCTATTTGATTTGTTTAACACTTTTTTGGTTACTATATGATTCCATATGTGTTATTTCATAGTTTTGATGTCTTCACTATTATTCTACAATGTAGAAAATGTAAAAAATAAAGAAAAACCCTTGAATGAGTAGGTGTTCTAAAATTGTTGACCGGTAGTGTATGCGAATATGAAAAAAATGGAAGGTTAAGCGTTTCTTGGTAATTTAAGTTAAAGGTAAAATATATATATATATATATTTAGCTGACATATTATAGTTATCATGTGAAGTGTCTTGAGGTAAGAGGGTAATCAACCAAATACCCCGCATTAACCCTTTGCTAACTTTTAATTTGAAACAGGCTTGTGTAAATACCTGTTTTCTACCCTATTCTTTCTAAACGAGTGTGCTCTGAGCTTGAAAGATACTGATCATAGGAGATTTGATGTGTAATGTAATAAGAAGAAGCGTATTTCAAAGAACAGCGTGCATATCTTTTTCATTTAACCACACCCTTTGAACTACGACGCCAACCAATAAGATCCTTTCTCTTCAATTTAAAACGGAAGTGGGGTGTCTTGATTTATCTAGTTCTCTCTGAGTCATGAGGCAGACAGGGAAGAATGGGAAGGCACCAGGCTCAAACCGACATCTTCCGAATATATACCTAGTAATGGTGTTAAATAATTAGCCTGACCAGGATGAAGTACCTGCGGCAACAGGTGTGGTAGAGACTTCCAACATTTGCTCTGAGAATCCTACCAGAGATGATTTTGGACCGGTAGGAGTGACCTTTTTTGGAAAAAGTGGATCCCTGCTATTCGGCCGGCCCATGTTGTTTCAAGCTATTTAAAAGGACAAACTGTGATCTGTCAAAGTTGGGGTGGAATTGTTATATCTTTTTTTGCATCCTCCATGCAGAGGCAGCGAGCGAACCACGTCACACGCCTCTGGCATCAACCTGTGTCGTGCTTTGCTTTCTCAAAGGAGCGATCAATGGGGTAGCGTAGTGTAGAGTAAAGGTGGATCAAATAAAAAATAATATTCCTGGTGTTTGTGATGCGCGCCGTATGCTGAGACGTAGACCCTGTGGCAATGGTGCAACTGAGAATACCCTGTCTGTCTTGTTGAGCTTTGACACAGAGTTTCTACCTGGTAAGGTTAATATTTGCTATTCTGTGAGGGCCTATGTTCCGAACCCGCTACGGTGCTTTTGGTGCCAAGGATTCCGACATGTTGCAGCAGTGTGGAGATAGGGAGATCCTACGATGTGAGAAATGTACAGGAGGGCGTAGTCGGAGTGAGTGTAAAGTTGGGATAGAGAAAGCATTTTGTGTCAACTGTGGGGGCGCCCATGCGGCTGGGGATCAGAAGTGCCCTGTGAGAGAGAGACAGGTTGAGATTAGAGGTCGACTGATTATGATTTTTCAACACCGATACCGATTATTGGAGGGCCCAAAAAAAATGCTGGCACCGATTAATCGGCCAATTTTTTTATTTGTAATAATGACAATTACAACAATACTGAATGAACACTTATTTTAACTTAATATAATACATCAATAAAATCAATTTAGCCTCAAATAAATAATGAAACATGTTCAATTTGATTTAAATAATGCAAAAACAAAGTGTTGGAGAAGAAAGTAAAAGTGCAATATGTGCCATGTAAAAAAGATAACGTTTAAGTTCCTTGCTCAGAACATGAGAACATATGAAAGCTGGTGGTTCCTTTTAACATGAGTCTTCAATATTCCCAGGTAAGAAGTTTTAGGTTGTAGTTATTATAGGAATTATAGGACTATTTCTCTCTATACGATTTGTATTTCATATACCTTTGACTATTGGATGTTCTTATAGGCACTTTAGTATTGCCAGTGTAACAGTATAGCTTCCGTCCCTCTCCTCGCTCCTACCTGTGCTTGAACCAGGAACACATCGACAACAGCCACCCTCGAAGCAGTGTTACCCATGTAGAGGAAGGGAAAAAACTACTCCAAGTCTCAGAGCGAGTGACGTTTGAAACGCTTTTAGCGCGCACCCGCTAACTAGCTAGCCATTTCACATCGGTTACACCAGCCTAATCTCGGGAGTTGACAGGCTTGAAGTCATAAACAGCGCAATGCATTGCGAAGGGCTTCTGGCAAAACGCACAAAAGTGCTATTTTGAATGAATGCTTATGAGCCTGCTGCTGCCTACCATCGCTCAGTCAGACTGCTCTATCAAATCATAAACTTAATTATAACATAATAACACACAGAAACACGAGCCTTAGGTCATTAATATGGTCGAATCCGGAAACTATCATCTCGAAAACAAAACGTTATTCCTGTTACATTGCACAACCTTCCGTGTTATGTCATAATTACGTAAAACTCTGACAAATTACCCAAAGTGTTGCATATACCCTGACTGCATGCAATGAACGCAAAATGACACAATTTCACCTGGTTAATATTGCCTGCTAACCTGGATTTCATTTAGCTAAATATGCAGGTTTAAAAATATATACTTCTGTGTATTGATTTAAAAAAAGGCATTGATGTTTATGGTTGGAGCAACGTGTACCTAAGCATTATCTGCAACGCAGGACAGGCTAGATAAACTAGTAATATCATCAACCATGTGTAGTGAAGTAGTGATTATGATTGATTGATCGTTTTTTATAAGATAAGTTTAATGCTAGCTAGCAACTTACCTTAGCTTCTTACTGCATTCGCGTAACCTCGTGGAGTGCAATGTAAAGCAGGTGGTTAGAGGGTTGGACTAGTTAACTGTAAGGTTGCAAGATTGAATACCTGAGCTGACAAGGTAAAAATCTGTCTTTCTGCCCCTGAACAAGGCAGTTAACCCACCGTTCCTAGGCCGTCATTGAAAATAAGAATGTGTTCTTAAGTGACTTGCCTAGTTAAATAAAGGTCTAAAAAAAAAAAAAAAAAATCGGCATCCAAAAATACCGATTTCCGATTGTTATGAAAACTTGAAATCGGCCCTAATTAATCGGCCATTCCGATTAATCGGACGACCTCTAGTTGAGATTGCCAAAGTTTGAGTGGGGCAGAAAGTTTTTATGCTGAGGCAGTGAAGATAGTAGAGCATAGCCCAAGGGTGAGTAATTCGACTGGGAGCCCCCCCCCCCCCGTGAGTAGGCCTGATTAGAGAAATCCAGAGAGGATGGGTATTAGTAAGGTAGGGCGCTATGGTTATTAATTGTACTGCACTGATGGGAGCGTAAATCCCCAAAAATAGAGATTTTAGCGTAGAATATCTACGGGGGGGTTTAAGAGAAGGCGATAGGGGTTCCATCCTCCCAGGCTGTTGGCCTGGAGTAGGATCTGGTTGGGTTCAAGTAGTGGATTTTTGGGGTATAGTGGTATATACCTAGTAATGGTATATCAAATCAAATCAAATTTATTTATATAGCCCTTCTTACATCAGCTGATATCTCAAAGTGCAGTACAGAAACCCAGCCTAAAACCCCAAACAGCAAGCAATGCAGGTGTAGAAGCACGGTGGCTAGGAAAAACTCCCTAGAAAGGCCAAAACCTAGGAAGAAACCTAGAGAGGAACCAGGCTATGAGGGGTGGCCAGTCCTCTTCTGGCTGTGCCAAGTGGAGATTATAACAGCACATGGCCTAGATGTTCAAATGTTCATAAATGACCAGCATGGTCAAATAATAATAATCATAGTAGTTGTCGAGGGTGCAACAAGTCAGTAACACTAGAGTAAGTGTCAGTTGGCTTTTCATAGCCGATCTTTGAGAGTATCTCTACCGCTCCTGCTGTCTCTAGAGAGTTGAAAACAGCAGGTCTGGGACAGGTTGCACGTCCGGTGAATAGGTCAGGGTTCCAGCAGGTCTGGGACAGGTAGCACGTCCGGTGAACAGGTCAGGGTTCCATAGCTGCAGGCAGAACGGTTGGAACTGGAGCAGCAGCACGGCCAGGTGAACTGGGGACAGCAAGGAGTCATCAAGCCAGGTAGTCCTGAGGCATGGTCCTAGGGCTCAGGTCCTCCGAGAGAGAGAAAGAAAGAAAGAGAGAAAGAAAGAGAGAATTAGAGAGAGCATATTTAAATTCACACAGGACACCGGAAAAGACAAGAGAAATACTCCAGATGTGACAGACTGACCCTAGCCCCCCGACACATAAACTACTGCAGCATAAATACTGGAGGCTGAGACAGGAGGGGTCAGGAGACACTGTGGCCCCATCCGATGAAACCCCCGGACAGGGTCAAACAGGTAGGATATAACCCCACCCACTTTGACAAAGCACAGCCTCCACACCACTGGAGGGATATCTCCAACCACCAACATACCATCCCGGGACAAGGCCGAGCATAGCCCACAAAGATCTCCGCCACGGCACAGCCCAAGGGGGGGCGCCAACCCAGACAGGAAGACCACGTCAGTGACTCAACCCACTCAAGTGACGCACCCCTCCCAGGGACGGCATGGAAGAACACCAGTAAGCCAGTGACTCAGCCCCCGTAATAGGGGTAGAGGCAGAGAATCCCAGTGGAAAGAGGGGAAACCGGCCAGGCAGAGACAGCAAGGGTGGTTCGTTGCTCCAGCCTTTCCATTCACCTTCACACCCCTGGGCCAGACTACACTTAATCATAGGACCTACTGAAGAGATGTGTCTTCAGTAAAGACTTAAAGGTTGAGACTGAGTCTGCGTCTCTCACATGGGTAGGCAGACTATTCCATAAAAATTGAGCTCTATAGGAGAAAGCCCTGCCTCCAGCTGTTTGCTTAGAAATTCTAGGGACAATTAGGAGGCCCGCGTCTTGTGACCGTAGCGTACGTGTAGGTATGTACGGCAGGACCAAATCGGAAAGATAGGTAGGAGCAAGCCCATGTAATGCTTTGTAGGTTAGCAGTAAAACCTTGAAATCAGCCCTTGCCTTAACAGGAAGCCAGTGTAGGGAGGCTAGCACTGGAGTAATATGATCAAATTCTTTGGTTCTAGTCAGGATTCTAGCAGCCGTATTTAGCACTAACTGAAGTTTATTTAGTACTTTATCCGGGTAGCCGGAAAGTAGAGCATTGCAGTAGTCCAATATATAGTGTATTTATAGTGGTATATACCTAGGACACTGCTCTTTCCATGACATAGACTGACCAGATGAAAGCTATTATCCTGTAATAATGTCACCTGTTAAATCCACATAATCAGTGTAGATGAAGGGGAGGAGGCAGGTTAAAGAAGGATTTTTAAGCCTTGAGACAATTGTGTGTTCCATTCAGAGGGTGAACAGGCAACAGAAAATATTTAAGTGTCTTTTAACGGGGTATGGCGGTTTGAGTGTGTCAAGAACCGCAACATTGCTGTTTTTTTCACACTCAACAGTTAACCGTGGGAATCAAGAATGGTCCACCACCCAAGGACATCCAGTGAACTTGACACGAATGTGGGAAGCATTGAAGTCAACATAGGACAGCATCCCTGTGGAACGTTTTCAACACCTTGTCGTCCATGGCCGACGAATTGAGGCTGTTCTGAGGGCACAAGGGGGTGTAACTCAATATTAGGAAGGTGTTCCTAATGTTTTGTACACTCAGTGTATGTGTAGGGTTAGATGGCGCAATAGATTTGCCCTTCCCCCTTTTTTTGTGACAAAATGTGCAATTCACACTCCGATCTGTAAAACGCAGCAGCATTAGGCCACGCAATAAAGCTTCTAGCCTGCCGGAAACGCATTCGAAGAAGAGAGTGAACAGTGACCAAGAAACAATTTCCACGTCAGCGGTTTTTTGTATTTAGACGTTTATTAACAACCTGGAACTTATAATATGATTCATTTAACTGCACAGCATCGAATACTTACCCCATGTAGTGTTTAATTCGCGCTAGAGACAAGACTTGGTTGATAGATGTTCTCTACGTAACGCTAGCTAGCTACTAACATTGCTAACAATGGCTAACTGTATGATTTTTCACACACAAATAGCCTCCATCATGGAGGTTCTAGCGAATGCAGCCGTGGCAGAGATCTGTAAACTCGTGGACGACGACTATGCAGTGTTTCGTCTGGAAATAACTCAAAGCCGGAAAGAAAACAGGGCATTGCGGAGGAAACTACTGGAACTGAAGGTGGCACGGGAGCGCGCAGAGAGGACAATGCGAGAGCGCGTCCTCACCAGTCGTCCCAGTAGTGTCAAGATCCTCGACCGATACAGAGGAATAGCAAGAGGTACATTTAGCTGCGTGGCCTGTCGCCGATCATATATAACGCAGTTACCGTCTGTGTTAAGATGTGTTACCCAGAATTGGTTCTTGGCCAGTTTTTGGATTGTATGCAATAATTCACCTGATTACTTAGTAATCTTGCATAAAGAGACAATATAATATTCTAAACACATTGATTTACTGCATGACTATTATTTACTCAATGAAAACAATGCATAATACATTGATCAGTACAATAAATGGTATATCAAGAAGTTATGAATAGTGTTACCTTACATCCTTGCCAATTGTAGACATTGTTAAGTGTACAATATAGCATTGACAGTAGCTAACCACCTCTTTGCCCCAATCACTCTCTCAGGTGACGGACATCTCACTGGAGGCCACAGGAGCATTGTGAAGCCAGCGGGACACAATACATGGAGAGACGACCAACCAATCACTGTTGATGAGGGGAGTGGAACCTCAACCCAGCACGTTATCGTGATAGAGGTTAGTGTAATAGTGTTACATTACAAATTACAATTACTTTGGAAATCAAATATAGCCTGTTTGTTTCAGAAAGGCTACCCTCTGCTATTCACTTGCTTACATGTACATCCTGATTTATCTGCCATTGGGGAGCTTATGAGACTTCCCTATGACATTGTTATCTTCTTGTGTCAGTCTGCAGATGCAGAGACTGCAGGTCCTGGGTTCAAGCAGGAGAGGTCTGAAGGAGAGGAGGACCCACGGCACAGCAGAGACATCCAGACTGGAGCAGCTGGAGTGCCCCCTGTAGCCACAGAGGACCCCACTACCACTGCTGCCCAGCCCAGAACCCAACGCAGCATCACGGAGGTCAGTGGAACGCCGAACGCCGTCCTCAAGTCAGAGACAGACACCAAGACATTAACTGTAACACAAATGCTCTTACACACAGGATCTGACCACAGATCAGACCCAGAGAGACTGGAACCGGGGAGACTGGGCTGTCCTCCTGCTCCTGGCTCAGAGTATTTACCGGTATTTCACCATAGGCAGAGGATGGTTCATTCCCATGGTGATAGTGACGTGTTAGACACTGGTGGTAATGATCCGTCTTATTCTTACGTTACAAAAATGGACCCTGGCAACATATCCTTGGGTTTAGAGAGACAGACTGATCTGTCTAGAGGGGACTGGAACCGGTACAGTAGTAGTGTATACTCTGAAGGGTGCCTAGATAAGAAAGGGGAGGTCATAGTGGTAGATGAGGTGACTGTGAAAGTGGAGGGTGATGCTCCTCCCACATGGAATGCAGATAGTCACCTTGGAGATGGACACTCACAGGGCAGAGATTTCTTAGACTACAGGGAAAGCTTAGAGACCGATATAAATGTTGCCACCCGCTCCCCTTTACACTCGTTCAGGGATCGAAACCCAGTGTCCACATCAATGGGGCCTTCCGAGTCACACAGCCGGGTCCTTTTCGATCAGGTATTGAACTCAAACGACACGGCTAGAGCCCAGGCTCAGGGAGGAGGAGCCACATCAGGCAATATTAAAGAGAAACGGTTCCTCTGCATGTTCTGTAACAAAGGCTTCAGTTGCCTCCAGAAAGTAGAGAGGCACCAGAGGGTCCACACAGGAGAGAAACCCTTCAGCTGTACCCAGTGTGAGAAGAGGTTCTCCCGCCAGGACCACCTGAAGATGCACCTGAAGGTCCACACGGGAGAGAGGCCATTCGCCTGTACACACTGCGGGAAGAGGTTCTCAGAGAGGAGATACCTCAGGATACACCAGCAGAAAAACCATTCCACTCTATAACATATAAAGTAACCATTCCACATGATAGCTTCTGACGTTTAGATCAAACCCTACATGAATGAAAAACAATTATTTTAAATGTTGTCAGCAGAAAATATCCACAGATTGTGTGCTATATAAGCCTACAAAGTCTGTTTCATATTGTTTGTGCTGTGTAGGCTATATGATGTTCAAATGTTCACAAGACACTTCATGAGAAAATTAATTCAGTTTATCATGTTCATGCAGATTTTTTTTGTTGAGGTGTATGTGTGGTTTTCATGTTGCTTAATAAACAAAAAACTGAACTTTTCATTCGAAGACTTTCATTGACTCTAGACCCACACACTAACAAACATCTACTGTACAATAGTTTAGTCAGGTTTGTCTGACTTTTGACTTATCAGAATTGACTCATATTTACCCACATCATATGTATGTCCACCATGATGGGTTTAACAACAATGAAGTCATTCTGTAACTACAGTATAGGGCTCAGACGGAGTGGGGATGGGTAAACACTCCATGTTGAAAGTGTGTTTTATCATAACTGAGGGAGTGTGTCTAATCTGTATCTCCTGTCTCTTCCAGGAGGAAGAGGGTCCAGAGGTGCTTCTGGTGAAGCAGGAGGGGTGTGAGGAGGGTCTGGCGAACCCTGAGGCGAACATGGTCATGGAGGACAACCAGACTACACCTCCTCCTGAACCCACAGAGGAACCAGCTGAGCAGCACAAGACCACACACAGTCTCACGGAGGTAGGCCCACTGTAAACTACTGTCTGAATGGTATTCGTTCAGGGCCCGTATCCACAAAGCCTCTCAAAGTAGGAGTACTCATCTAGGATTCGTTTTCCCTTTTAGATCATAATGACTAAGATTATATAGACAAGTGGGGACCTGATTCTCGATCAGCACTCCCACTCTGAGACTCTTTATGGATAAGGGCCCAGGTCTTGATTCATTTTGTCTTACGTGTGGGACCATGCCTTTCAATTATCAAACCATTAGAGTGTCTCATAATCAATTCAACTAACATATTTGCATAGTATCACATCAATCCCTCATTGCCCAATCAGAAGATGCTCCATAGGTGGGTGCTCATATCAGATCTCTTGATCCGACATCCTCCTCACTCTGTATCTCTTACAGTCAGTAGACATGGAGGATGGGAAGCCTGATCTGCTGCTAGTCAAAGAGGAGACAATAGAAGACGGACCAGAGAGCATTGATCTGCTGAGTGGACTAAAGATGGGGGAGCAAGGTTAGAGAGACATACATATACAGAACATAATAGATATAGCTACTTTATTGGGATGCGCCTGGCCATTATTTTCTCTTCATTCATAAAATGAAATCAGTACAATGTATGTTTACATACTAAAACACACATAATGTACGAACTTCACCAGGTAATTGACAAAAAAAATAAACTCCATATGTACAGTTTTCTGTGCCATATTTGTAGTCTATTTTGTAACCTTTAGGTGATTGGCTGGAGGATAACAGAGGAGACTGGGTGGCCATCTTGGATTTCCAGACCCCGACCGGTGCAGCCAAGGCTCCAGGGGACAACATCACTGAGCAGGCCAGGACCAGTAGCGACATAGTGGAGGTCAGTGGAAGGGACAGCGTCCTCACCTCTGGGCTGGGGAACAACACTGTTAACCACAACCAGAAACAGACAGTCGAACATAAAACAACGGCCGAACTTAGTCTCCAAGACAACAGATTGTCAGAGACAAGAGTGAGGCGCCAATTTTGTCTGCGGGGACAGGGAGGTATGTGGCTTGAAAGAACAGACACAGACTCGGCTAGCGATGCTCCATCCTGCTCCTATAGTTGTGATTCAGAGAGACTGATGGCACCTCAGGTTAACTACCTAACAGGTGCTTCCTTCAGCCTGCCTTCTATAGGATCTATCAACTGGAACATGGACCCTGTGACAACACAGACACTTCCTGGCCTTCGTCCTCCCCACACTTTCCGAATGTTAAACCAGACCTCAGATAATGCCAGTGCCTCAACACTAAATAGCTACACAAGCCCATTGACAAATGACAGAAGTAGAGACGGAATCCGTAAAGGTGGCGGCGCCACAGAGAAGCGCTTCCCGTGTTCTTTCTGTGGGAAAACCTTCAGTTTCCCTCAACAGGTGGAGATTCACCAGAGGATTCACACGGGGGAGAAACCATTTGTTTGCCACCTGTGCCGGGGCAGTTTCTCCCAATCGTCCAGCCTGAAGAGGCACCAGAGGGTCCACACAGGGGAGAAACCCTACAGCTGCCCCCAGTGTGAGAAGAGGTTCTCCCACCAGCACCAGCTGAAGATGCACCTGAAGGTCCACACGGGAGAGAGGCCGTTCGCCTGTATGCACTGCGGGAAGAGGTTCTCAGAGAGGAGCTACCTTAGGATACACCAGCAGAAAATGCACACAGCCCATGTATAGAGTATAGTGACATATAATGTAGTACAAGTTAGTTTGTAGTTAATTCTGTTGGTTTTGGATGTAGGTGGGAACTGGATGAGGTGAACTGAGGAAAGAATGATTATGAGGTGGCAGAGTAGATGATGTGATGGTTGGTGTGATGGTGTCTGTAAAAACTTTTCACTGATGAAGAGTGACAACCTTGTCCTGTTTGATGCTGGTGTTTTATAATGAGGAAATTATAGTGCCTTAATTTGTGTTTACTTGACATGAAGTGGTGAAGCTGTGTGTAATGTTTAACCTTTTCCAAAGTATTCTAAAATACATTATCACTGCAAGGGTACCAGATTTACAGAAAATATAAAGTGTTACCATGGTGATCTACTTGTCACGTATAATTTTGTGCAATAAAAGTACTGTACTTCAAAGTTGAGAGTAAGACCATTTTGTTTAAATTAAATACAAAATTAACTCTGTGTTGACTGACTATATATCATTGCAGGGACTGAGTTTCCCTTCTCAGTCGAACCAAAACATTATACTAATTCTTGAATCAACACATATGGAAATGTTTTTATAATAAACTCCAATGGCTCCATATTGTTAGGTACTTCAATCAGTGTTAGAGATGTGTTTGACTGTGGTTAACATTTTATAATATCATGTCATGTTTCTGTGTGTACAGCATAGTTTCTTATATAAACCTTTATGCTTTTCTGTTCAATTTGTGTTTACAGTTTACAGAGGACCTGTTGATATCCGGTGTTGCTTGCGGGAGAGACTGGACTTCTGAGGTGGCTAGTCACAAAGCCTGGCCCCGGATCAGAACCCTGGATCCGGAGCCGTCACTCTTCCTTTCCGGCTCAAAACCAGGCCTGAATCACAAGGGACAGAGACACCACCACACAGAACAAAACCAATGGACAGGTGGACTGAACAACCTTAGTCCTGGTGGTTATCAAAGAAACAAAGGCTCCAGTCAGGGATCCAGTCTGCAGCCCAGACCCTTATCTTCACAGTCTCAGTGCAGGGATGAAGCAGGGCCTGGGGCTGATAGAGATAGGCCCTCCTGTTCCTATGATACAAACACCACAGTGTCCATGATGAACAATACAGGTCTTCCTGGGCTTCAGCCTTCACAGAGACTGGTGGGAGACTCCTCTGGTGGTAGTCTATCAGCAAGTCTGTCTTCTCCTTCAGGGACACATCTAATGCCTGGTGAATGGGTTAATAGAAAGCCTGGACCTGGGTCTATCCTTCCTCAGTTACCTTATGGTTACCCCACCAATACAGACAGGGTCAGAATGGGTGTTCATCACAAGAGGTACCTAGCCTATAACACAGCACACAATCCCAACAACACCCAAACAATGGCTAGAGGTCAAGGAGGGAGCTCAAAGACTAACCACCTGAGGCTGGCTCCTGCTTCTACCTCCTCTGGCATCATTGGGTCACAACGTGGGAGGCAGAGCATTAGGACGGATGCTGACAAGCCGTACGTCTGCCCCACATGTGGGAAGCGCTTCGCTGATGCAAATTATGTGAAGAGGCACCAGACCGTTCACACCAAGGAGAAGCCCTTCAAGTGCAAACTATGTTACAAGAGCTTCTCCTTCCTGACTAGCCTTATCAGACATAAGAGTGTCCACAAAGGGGAATAATCATAGCGGTGTGGCTTGAGAAGTATGCTGGGGATATCTGGGAAGTATACTTTAGCTGAAATATAGGTGAAGTGTCTTGGGGTAAGAGGATAATTAATCACATGCCCCTGTTAATTTGGAATTTGAAACAGGCTTGAATAAATACCTGTTTTTAGAGAGACAGTAAACCTAGGCTAGAACAAGGACAGTTTAATATTTACCTTACTGAGGTGATGTAGATGGAATAAAGTAATATTACTTTTCTACTCTATTCTTGCTGACACACTGTCCTTTCTAAACAAGTCAGCTCTCAGCTTGAAAGATAAAGTACTTGTCATAGGAGATTTGATGTGTAACATAATAAGCAGTACCATACTTCCAAGAAAAGCACGCATACATTTTTCATTTAACTACACCTTTGAGCTATGATGCCAACCAATAACATTATTTATCTTCAGTGTAGACGGATGTAAAGTGACCAATAACAATGTTCACCGTAGCGTTTTTATTGTTGTTATTTAGACTTTGTTAAGACCATGGTACTCGAAATATTACTCATTTACCTGCACAGCGTCACATCCTTATCCTAGGCAGCCTTTAATTCGTTGGAGACAGGACTTGGCTAACGTTCGTTAACAACACCAACAGCTATGGTTTTCCACACTCAAATATACTCTATTATGGAGGTGTTAGCGAATGCAGCTGTGGCAGAGATCTGTAAACACACAGTCGACAATGCAGTTTTGTTTTAAAATGTTTCAAAGCTAGAAAGTAAACAGGGTATTGGGGCGGAAACTACAGCTACTGGAACTAAAGGTGTCACTTGAGTTCGCAGAGGACAATGCAAGAGCGCGATTCTCGACGGATACCGAGGAATGGCAAGAGGTTCGTACATTTTGCAGAAGGCCGAGGTTGACTTGCGGCGTTTCTACTAGTTACCACAATCACAAAGTCAATATCGTAACAATTTCTAAAAACAAAATGTGCTTTTTGGTCTTAATGTCCGGTTAGGATTAGGCTTAAAGTTAGCAGTGTGGTTAAGTTTAAAATCACATTTTAAGAAGATACAGTCATGAACCCCATCCTATTTCTACAATGTATCTGTGGTAATAAGTGACGACCAGGTTGCGGGGCCTCGCATGGATCCATGAGCACCAATATGTGAAGCTCATGGGAGCATGAAGGCATAAATACATTTTCAATAATTTTCCATCCTCAAAATGTTGAAGAAACAAAAGCTTTGATTTCTTGGCCTTATTAGAAATATATCAAAACACAATGATGTTGAAGTACAGACTCCTGCTGACTAATAAACACTTATATTTAGTTTAGGATATCTTTAAGAAACATTGCCTTGTGGATTGAAATTCTGTTACCACAAACACACACCTTTAAGATATTATCTCTCCCTCATGAGGAGAGAGGATCAACTAAAAGTTCAGAAGTAACTTACATTTAGTTTCTGAATTATTAAGTGATTAAAACTCAATATATAAAATCGCTACTGGAATTTCTGAAATTAAATTGGCTACAATGGGGAATCCTAGTTGTCACAAACTACAGTTGGGTCACCTGCTACTGTCCTCCCAGTGGCATACTGTTACTTTCAGTTGATAACTGTTTTCTTTCTCTTTCCTTCACCTGGTGGTCAAAGTAAGTGTGTGAATAGTCTGGACAAACCCTCCCTCTCTCTTTCTTCTCTCTTTCTCAGTAGCTAGCTAACTTTTTAGTTTGAATACCGCAACGCAGTTGGCATCAGTTCCTGGGACTTCTAGTATCTTTCCAGTCTCTTTCCAGTGATCCTGCCGACCAAGGCCGGGTCTGAGGAGCTATTTGGCGTAGCAGCTAGCCTAGCTGCTAGCTAGCTGCCTATCAAGCTAGCTGGGTTTTCTTGAGGGCTTGAACACAGCCTGCGACGCGATTAGCCATTGTGGCTGGAACCACGGATTCTTCCGGGTTTGTGGCTGTCTAGATCCCTGCTGTTTGTTTTCAATCTTCTCTGTGACCTGCCCTGTATGGAACTGCGAGGAGTAACAGCGTAACCTACATTGCCAGCTACCATGACAGAGACCAAAGCCGGTGGGAGTACCGTTGAGGACAGTGGCGTCTCTCTATCACACATGAAGGATCATTTAAATGAACAAAAAACAAAAAAGCTTCAAGTGTTTTGTCCAAATACTGGTGGATTCAACTAATAAAAGAATGGACGACCTGACCAGAGAGGTCCAGGACCTGAAGAACAGTTTGCAGTTCTCCCAGGGTCAGCTCGATGATTTGAAAAAGGAAAACGGCAAGATGACAGCAATCTGTAAGTCATTGAGAGAGGACATCAGTTCTGTGTGTGAATCCATGATAAAAATGACAGATAAATCAGACTACCTCGAGGGACAATCAAGGTCAGTGGACGAAATTGCAGAATCTCCACGAGACCTGGATGGAGTCTGAGGACAAAGAGAAGGAAATGATCTTGAAGATGGACCACAGGAAGATTGAGGTGGGGCGAGCCCACAGGACTGGAAAACCCACCACCGGATCAGGTGACAGGCCCAGGTGATAGGCCCAGGTTGATAATGGTCAAGTTCCTGTGGTTCAAGGACAAGGTAGCTGTTATGGAATGAGCCAAGAACTTGAGAAGAATGTATATCTTCCTCAACGAGGACGATCCTGAAGCTGTGCGCCAGAAAAGAAAATAACTTATCCCAGCCATGAAAGCTGCCAGAGCGTGTGGGGACATTGCTTACATCCGCTATGACAGGCTTATTGTCCACCCTACCACCCAGAGGCTTGGAAGGGATGAGAGAGCCAAGCCAGATAACGTTTATATATTAGCCATTTCTGAGACTCACTTAGATAATTAATTTGATGATACAGCAATAACAATACAAGGAAATACAGTTGAAGTCGGAAGTTTACATACACCTAGGTTGGAGTCATTAAAACTCGTTTTTCAACCACTCCACATATTTCGTGTTACAAACTATAGTTTTGGCAAGTCAGTTAGGACATCTACTTTGTGCATGACAAGTAATCTTTTCAACAATTGTTTACAGACAGATTATTTCACTTATAATTCACTGTATCACAATTCCAGTGGGTCAGAAGTTTACATACACTAAGCTGACTGTGCCTTTAAACAGCTTGGAAAATTCCAGAAAATGATGTCATGGCTTTAGAAGCTTCTGATAGGCTAATTGACATCATTTGAGTCAATTGGAGGTGTAGCTGTGGATGCATTTCAAGGCCTACCTTCAAACTCAGTGCCTCTTTGCTTGACATCATGGTATGATCAAAAGAAATCAGCCAAGACCTCAGAAAAAAAAGTAGTCTGGTTCATCCTTGGGAGCAATTTCCAAACGCCTGAAGGTACCACGTTCATCTGTACAAACAATAGTACGCAAGTATAAACACCATGGGACCACGCAGCCGTCATACCGCTCAGGAAGGAGACGCGTTCTGTCTCCTAGAGATGAACGTACTTTGGTGCGAAAAGTGTGAATCAATCCCAGAACAACAGCAAAGGACCTTGTGAAGATGCTGGAGGAAACAGGTACAAAAGTATCTATATCCACAGTAAAACGAGTCCTATGTCGTCATAACCTGAAAAGCCGCTCAGCAAGGAAGAAGCCACTGCTCCAAAACCGCCATAAAAAAGCCAGACTACGGTTTGCAACTGCACATGGGGAAAAAGATTGTACTTTTTGGAGAAATGTCCTCTGGTTTGATGAAACAAAAATAGAACTGTTTGTCCATAATGACCATCGTTATGTTTGGAGGAAAAAGGGGGAGGCTTGCAAGCCGAAGAACACCATCCCAACCGTGAAGCACGAGGGTGGCAGCATCATGTTGTGGGGGTGCTTTGCTGCAGGAGGGACTGGTGCGCTTCACAAAATACATGGCATCATGAGGAAGGAAAATTATGTGGATATATTGAAGCAACATCTCAAGACATCAGTCAGGAGGTTAAAGCTTGGTCGCAAATGGGTCTTCGAAATGGACAATGACCCCAAGCATACTTCCAAAGTTGTGGCAAAATGGCTTAAGGACAACAAAGTCATGGTATTGGAGTGGCCATCACAAAGCCCTGACCTCAATCCTCTAGAAAATTTGTGGGCAGAACTGAAAAAGCGTGTGCGAGCAAGGAGGCCTACAAACCTGACTCAATTACACCAGCTCTGTCAGGAGGAATGGGACAAAATTCCCCCAACTTATTGTGGGAAGCTTGTGGAAGGCTACCCAAAACGTTTGTCCCATGTTAAACAATTTAAAAGGCAATGCTACCAAGTACTAATTGAGTGTGTAAACTTCTGACCCACTGGGAATGTGATGAAAGAAATGAAAGCTGAAATAAATAATTCTCTCTACTATTATTCTGACATTTCACATTCTTAAAATAAAGTGGCGATTCTAACTGACCTAAGACAGGGAATTTTTTACTAGGATTAAATGTCAGGAATTGTGAAAATCTGAGTTTAAATGTATTTGGCTAAGGTGTATGTAAACTTCCGACTTCAACTGTAATATCTATAGAAGAGACAGAAATGCTTATGGAGGAGGTGTTGTATATTTAGAGCCATATCCCTGTAATGCTTAGAGAATATCTCATGTCAAATGTTTTTGAAGTGTTGTGGTTGCAGGTTCACTTGGCACATCTAAAGCCTTTTCTTTTGGGGTGTTGCTATAGGCCTCCAAGTGCTAACAGTCAGTATCTAAATGATATGTGTGAAATGCTTGAGGTCTACTTTCTTGGAGACCTGAATAAAGCTGTCCACTCAAGCTGTCCACTCAATAGCAAGCTTCTCACTGTAACAAGTGCCTGTAATCTGGTTCAGGTTATTAATCAACCTACCAGGGTGTTTACAAACATTACAGGAACAAGATCATCCACGTGTATCGATCACATTTTTACTAATACTGTAGAACTTTGTTCTAAAGCTGTATCCATACCCATTGGATGCAGTGATCACAATATAGTGGCTATATCCAGGAAAGCCAACGTTCCAAAAGCTGGGCCTAAAATAGTGTATAAGAGATCATACAAAATATTTTGCTGTGACTCTTATGTGGATGATGTTAAAAAATATTTGTTGGTCTGATGTGATTAATAATTAGTAACCAGACAGTGCACTTGATGAATTTATAATATTGCTTCTTTCAATTATTGATAAACATGCACCTGTTAAGAAACTGACTGTTAGAACTGTTAAGGCTCCATGGATTAATGAGGAATTGAAAAACTGTATGGTTGAAAGAGATGGTGCAAAAGGAGTGGCTAATAAGTCTGACTGGCTGATTTACTGCAAATTGAGAAATGAATGTGACTAAACTCAACAAAAATAAGAAACTGTATTATGAAGCCAAGATCAATGATATAAAGAATGATGGAAAAATACTTTGGAGTACTTCAAATGAAATTATGGGCAGAAATCCAAATTAAACTTTCATCGAATCAGATGGCTTATTCATCACAAAACCATTTGATGTTGCCAATTAATTTAATGATTACTTAATTGGCAAAGTTAGGCAGGAAATGCCAACAACGAACAGTGAGCCATGGTATTCATGCATAAAAAAAAAAATAATGAAAGAAAAGCAAGTTTGAATTTTGTAAAGGTAGTGTGGGAGAGGTGGAAAAATTGTTATCGATCAATAATGACAAACCTCCTGGCATCTACAACTTAGATGGAAAGCTACTGATGATGGTAGCTGACTCTATAGCCACTCCTATCTGTCATATCTTTAATCTGAGCCTAGAGGAAAGTCTTTGTCCTCAGGCCTGGAGGGAAGCCAAAGTAATTCCGTTACCCAAGAGTGGTAAAGCAGCCTTTACTGGTTCTATCAGCAGACCTATCAGCTTGCTGTAAGCTCTTAGCAAACTGTTGAAAAAATTTGACCAAATACAATGCTATTTCTCTGTAAACAAATGAACAACAGACTTTTAGCATACTTATAGAGATGGACACTCAACATGTACTGCACTGACACAAATTATTGATGATTTAGTTGAAAAAATTGATAAGAAGATAGTGGGAAATGTACTGTAAGATTTCAGTGCAGCCTTTGATATTATTGACCATAACCTGTTGTTGAGAAAACTTGTGTTATGGCTATATCTAATAGAATCAAAGGGTTTTCTTTAATGGAAACTTCTCTAATGTCAAACATGTAAAGTGTGGTGTACCGCAGGTCAGCTCTCCAGGCCCTCTACTCTTTTCTATTTTTACCAGTGACCTGCCACTGGCATTAAACAAAGCATGTGTTTCCATGTATCCTGATTTAACCATATACACATCAGCAACCACAGCTAATGAAGTCACTGAAACCCCTTAACAAAGAGTTGCAGTCTGTTTTGGAAAGGGTGGCCAGTAATGAACTGGTTCTGAACATCTCTAAAACTAAGAGCATTGTATTTGGTACAAATCATTCCCTAAGATCTAGACCTCAGCTGAATCTGGTAATGAATGGTGTGGCTGTTGAACAAGTTGAGGAGACTAAAGTCTCTCTACCCTCTCTGCCCATTCATCGCCATTTTACCTGTTGTTGTCGTCGTAGCTGATTAGCTGTTGTTGTCTTAGCTAGCTCTCCCAGTCAACACTTGTGATTGCTTTATGCCTCGCTTTATGTCTCTCTCAAATGTCAATATGCATTGTATACTGTTGTTTAGGATAGTTATCATTGTTTTAGTTTACTGTGGAGCCCCTAGTCCCACTCAACATGCCTCAGACACCTCCTTTGTCCCACCTCCCACACATGCGGTGACTTCACCCAGCATAATTAGCGCGTCCAGAGATGCAACCTCTCTTATCATCACTCAGTGCCTGGGCTTACCTCCACTGTACCCACACCCCACCATACCCCTGTCTGTACATTATACCCTAAACCTATTCTACCTCGCCCAGAAATCTGCTCCTTTTATTCTCTGTCCCCAAAGCACTAGACGACCAGTCTTGATAGCCTTTAGCCGTACCCTCATCCTACTCCTCCTCTGTTCTTCGGGTGATGTGGAGGTTAACCCAGGCCCTGCGTGTCCCCAGGCACTCTCATTTGTTGACTTCTGTAACGGAAAAGGCCTTGGTTTCATGCATGTTAACATGAAAAGCCTCCTCCCTAAGTTTGTTTTACTCACTCCTTTAGCACACTCCGCCAACCCTGATGTCCTTGTCTGAATCTTGAATCCTGGCTTAGGAAGGCCACCAAAAATTCAGAGATTTCCATACCCAACTACAACATTTTCCATCAAGATACAACTGCCAAAGGGGGAGGAGTTGCAATCTACTCCAGAGATAGCCTGCAAAGTTCTGTCATACTTTCCAGGTCTATGCCCAAACAGTTTGAGCTTCTAATTTTAAAAATTAATCTCTCCAGAAATAAGTCTCTCACTATTGCCACCTGTTATAGACCCCCCTCAGCTCCCAGCTGTGCCCTGGACACATGTGAATTGATTGCCCCCCATCTATCTTCAGAGTTCGTTCTGTTAGGTGACCTAAACTGGGATATGCTTAACATCCCAGCAGTCCTACAATCTAAGCTAGATGCCCTCAATCTCACACAAATGATCAAGGAACCCACCAGGTACAACCCTAAATCCGTAAACATGGGCACCCTCATTGATATTATCCTGACCAACTTGCCCTCCAAATACACCTCTGCTGTTTTCAAATCAGGATCTCAGCGATCACTACCTCATTGCCTGCATCCGCTATGGGTCCACGGTCAAATGACCACCCCTCATCTCTGTCAAACGCTCCCTAAAACACTTCTGCGAGCAGGCCTTTCTAATCAACCTGGCCCGGGTATCCTGGAAGGATATTGACCTCATCCCGTCAGTCGAGGATGCCTGGTCGTTCTTTAAAAGTAATTTCCTAAACATCTTAAATAAGCATGCCCCTTTCAAAAAATGTAGAACTAAGAACAGATATAGCCCTTGGTTCACTCCAGGCCTGACTGCCCTCGACCAGCACAAAAACATCCGGTGGCAGACTGCACTAGCATCGAATAGTCCCCGCGATATGCAACTTTTCAGGGAAGTCAGGAACCAATACACGCAGTCAGTCAGGAAAGCAAAGGCTAGCTTTTTCAAACAGAAATTTGCATCCTGTAGCTCGAACTGCAAAATGTTCTGGGACACTGTAAAGTCCATGGAGAATAAGAGCACCTCCTCCCAGCTGCCCACTGCACTGAGGCTAGGCAACACTGTCACTACCGATAAATCCATGATAATCGAGAATTTCAATCACCATTTCTCTACGGCTGGTCATGCTTTCCTCCTGGCTACCCCAACCCCGGCCAACAGCTCCGCATCCCCCGCAGCTACTTGCCCAAGCCTCCCCAGCTTCTCTTTCACCCAAATCCAGATAGCAGATGTTCTGAAAAGCTGCAAAACCTGGACCCGTACAAATCAGCTGGGCTAGACAATCTGGATCCTCTCTTTCTAAAATGATCCGCCGCCATTGTTGCAACCCCTATTACCAGTCTGTTCAACCTCTCTTTCGTATTGTCCGAGATCCCTAACGATTGGAAAGCAGCCGCGGTCATCCCCCTCTTCAAAGGGGTTGACACTCTAGACCCAAACTGTTATAGACCGATATCCATCCTGCCCTGCCTTTCTAAAGTCTTTGAAAGCCAAGTCAATAAACAGATCACTGACCATTTCGAATCCCACTGTACCTTCTCCGCTGTGCAATCCGGTTTCCGAGCTGGTCACGGGTTCACCTCGGCCACTCTCAAGGTACTAAACGATATCATAACCGCCATCGATAAAAGACAGTACTGTGCAGCTGTCTTCATCGACCTTGCCAAGGCTTTCGACTCTGTCAATCACCGTATTCTTATCGGCAGACTAAATAGCCTTGGTTTCAATGTTCAATGTGTCAAATCGGAGGGCCTGTTGTCCGGACCTCTGGCAGTCTCTATTGGGGTACCACGGGGTTCAATTCTCGGGCCGACTCTTTTCTCTGTATATATCAACGATGTCGCTCTTGCTGCGGGTGATTCCCTGATCCACCTCTACGCAGACAACACCATTCTGTATACATCTGGCCCTTCCTTGGACACTGTGTTAACCTCTTACATCTAGATGTTCCGCTAGCGGAACACCGCTCCAATATCCAATGATAGGGCGTGGCGCGAATTACAAATTCCTCGAAAATCCCAAAACTTCCATTTTTCAAACATGTGACTATTTTACACCATTTTAAAAGACAAAACTCTCCTTTATCTAACCACACTGTCCGATTTCAAAAAGGCTTTACAACGAAAGCAAAACATTAGATTATGTCAGGAGAGTATCCAGCCAGAAATAATCAGACACCCATTTTTCAAGCTAGCATATAATGTCACAAAAAACAAAACCACAGCTAAATGCAGCACTAACCTTTGATGATCTTCATCAGATGACACTCCTAGGACATTATGTTATACAATACATGCATGTTTTGTTCAATCAAGTTCATATTTATATCAAAAACCAGCTTTTAACATTAGCATGTGACGTTCAGAACTAGCATTCCCACCAAACACTTCCGGTGAATTTACTAAATTACTCACGATAAACATTCACAAAAAACATAACAATTATTTTAAGAATTATAGATACAGAACTCCTTTATGCAATCGCGGTGTCCGATTTTAAAATAGCTTTTCGGTGAAAGCACATTTTGCAATATTCTGAGTAGATAGCCCGGCCATCACAGGCTAGCTATTTTGACACCCACCAAGTTTGGTACTCACCAAACTCAGATTTACTATAATAAAAATTGGATTACCTTTGCTGTTCTTCATCAGAATGCACTCCCAGGACTTCTACTTCAACAACAAATGTTGGTTTGGTTCCAAATAATCCATAGTTATATCCAAATAGCGGCATTTTCTTCGTGCGTTCAAGACACTATCCGAAGGGTGACGCGCCGGCGCGTATCGTGACAAAAAATGTCAAAATATTCCATTACCGTACTTCGAAGCATGTCAAACGCTGTTTAAAATCAATTTTTATGCGATTTTTCTCGTAAAATAGCGATAATATTCCGACCGGGAGACGTCGTTTTCGTTCATAGACTGAAAATGTAAAATGGACTCTTCACGTGCATGCGCGCGCCCGTCTCATTGTTCTCAGATCGACCACTATCCAAATGCGCTACTGTTTTTCAGCCATGGACTGCAGAGTCATCATTCAACGTTCTGGCGCCTTCTGAGAGCCTATGGGAGCCTTAGAAAGTGACACGTTACAGCAGAGATCCTCTGTTTTCAATAAAGAGGCTAAAGAAGGCCAAGAAATGGTCTGAGAGGGCACTTCCTGTTTGGAATCTTCTCAGGTTTTGGCCTGCCATATGAGTTCTGTTACACTCACAGACACCATTCAAACAGTTTTAGAAACTTTAGGGTGTTTTCTATCCAAATCAAACAATTATATGCATATTCTAGTTTCTGGGCAGGAGTAATAAACAGATTAAATCGGGTACGTTTTTTATCCGGCCGTGAAAATACTGCCCCCTATCCATAACAGGTTAACTAACCTCCAAACGAGCTTCAATGCCATACAACACTCCTTCCGTGGTCTCCAACTGCTCTTAAATGCTAGTAAACCCAAATCCATGCTTTTCAACCATTCGCTGCCCACACCCGCCCGCCCGACTAGCATCACTACTCTGGACGGTTCTAACTTAGAATATGTGGACAACTACAAATACCTAGGTGTCTGGTTAGACTGTAAGCTCTCCTTCCAGACTCACATCAAACATCTCCAATCCAAAGTTAAATCAAGAATTGGCTTCCTATTTTGCAACAAAGTCTCCTTCACTCACACCGCCAAACATACCCTCGTAAAACTGACTATCCTACTGAGTCCTCGACTTCAGCAATGTCATTTACAAAATAGCTTCCAATACTCTACTCAGCAAACTGGATGCAGTCTATCACAGTGCCATCCATTTTGTTACCAAAGCCCCTTATAACACCCACCACTGCGACCTGTATGCTCTAGTCGGCTGGCCCTCGCTACATTTTCGTCGCCAGACCCACTGGCTCCAGGTCATCTATAAGTCGATGCTAGGTAAAGCTCCGCCTTATCTCAGCTCACTGGTCATGATAACAACACCCACCCGTAGCACGCACTCTAGCAGGTATATTTCACTGGCCATCCCCAAAGCTAACATATCCTTTGGCCGCCATTCCTTCCAGTTCTCTGCTGCCAATAACTGGAAGGAATTGCACAAATTGCTGAAGCTAGAGACTTATATTTCCCTCACTAACTTTAAACATCAGCTATCTGAGCAGCTAACCGATCGATGCAGCTGTACATAGCCCATCTGTAAATAGCCCACCCAGTCTACCTACCTCATCCCCATATTGTTTTTAGTTACTTTTCTGCTCTTTTGCACCCCAGCATTTCTACTTGCACATCATCATCTGCTCATCTATCACTCCAGTGTTAATTTGCTCAATTGTAACTACTTCGCTACTATGGCCTATTTATTGCCTTACCTCCTCATGCCATTTGCACACACTATATATAGACTTTATTTTTTCTATTGTGTTATTGACTGTACGCTTGTTTATTCCATGTGTAACTCTGTGTTGTTGTTTGTGTCGCACTGCTTTGCTTTATCTTGGCCAGGTCGCAGTTGTAAATGAGAACTTGTTCTCAACTAGCCTACCTGGTTAAATAAAGGTGAATTAAAAATAAAAATGTAATACTTGGTGTTACCTTAGATTGTAAACTGTCATCGTCAAAACATATAGATTCAATATAGATTCAATGGTTATAAAGATGGGAAGAGGTCTGTCCGTATTAAAGAGCTTTTTTGACACCACACTCCACAAAGCAAGTCCTGCAGGCCCAGAACAGAGCGGCACGTCTTGCTCTTCATTGTAATCAGAGGGCTAATATTAATACTATGCATGCCAGTCTCTCTTGGCTAAGAGTTGAGGAAAGACTGACTGCGTCACTTCTTGTTTTTATAAGAAACATTCATGTTGGAAATTCAAAATGTTTAGCATAGTCAACTTACACACAGCACTGACAAACACATTTACCCCACCAGACATGCCAGCAGGGGTCTTTTCACAGTTAGTTGCCAGGTCTAGAACAAATTCAAGGAAACATACAGTATTATACAGAGCCATGAGTGCAAGTGAATAGCGCAAGTGAACAGCAAACCTGGTTTAAAAAAGACAAAGAAAGTAACACCTCACGGCACAACGCCTCTCCCTCATGTGACCTACTTGTGAGTATGTACTGACATGTACAGTGAGGGAAAAAAGTATTTGATCCCATGCTGATTTTGTGTGTTTGCCCACTGACAAAGAAATGATCAGTCTATAATTTTAATGGTAGGTTTATTTGAACAGTGAGAGACAGAATAACAACAAAAATCCAGAAAAACGCATGTCAAAAATGTTATAAATTGATTTGCATTTTAATGAGGGAAATAAGTATTTGACCCCCTCTCAATCAGAAAGATTTCTGGCTCCCAGGTGTCTTTTATACAGGTAACGAGCTGAGATTAGGAGCACACTCTTAAAGGGAGTGCTCCTAATCTCAGCTTGTTACCTGAATAAAAGACACCTGTCCACAGAAGCAATCGATCAATCAGATTCCAAACTCTCCACCATGGCCAAGACCAAAGAGCTCTCCAAGGATGTCAGGGACAAGATTGTAGACCTACACAAGGCTGGAATGGGCTACAAGACCATCGCCAAGCAGCTTGGTGAGAAGGTGACAACAGTTGGTGTGATTATTCGCAAATGGAAGAAACACAAAATAACTCAATCTCCCTCAGCCTGGGGCTCCATGCAAGATCTTAGAAACTTAGTCAATAATACAGTAGAAAAATAAGTCTATATACAATGTGAGCAAATGAGGTGAGATAAGGGAGGTAAAGGCAAAAAAGGCCATAGAGGCAAAGTAATACAATATACTAAGTAAAACACTGGAATGGTAGATTTGTAGTGGAAGAAAGTGCAAAGTAGAAATAGAAATAATGGGGTGCAAAGGAGCAAAATAAATAAATAAATGAATACAGTAGGGGAAGTGGTAGTTGTTTGGGCTAAATTATAGATGGGCTATGTACAGGTGCAGTGATCTGTGAGCTGCTCTGACAGCTGGTGCTTAAAGCTAGCGAGGGAGATAAGTGTTTCCAGTTTCAGAGATTTTTGTAGTTCGTTCCAGTCATTGGCAGCAGAGAACTGGAAGGAGAGATGGCCAAAGGAGGAATTGGCTTTGGGGGTGACCAGAGAGATATACCTGCTGGAGCGCGTGCTACAGGTGGGTGCTGCTATGGTGACCAGTGAGCTGAGATAAGGGGGGACTTTACCTAGCAGGGTCTTGTAGATGACCTGGAGACAGTGGGTTTGGCGATGAGCATGAAGCGAGGGCCAGCCAACGAGAGCGTACAGGTCGCAGTGGTGGGTAGTATATGGGGCTTTGGTGACAAAATGGATGGCACTGTGATAGACTGCATCCAGTGTATTGAGTAGCGTATTGGAGGCTATTTTGTAAATGACATCGCCGAAGTCGTGTATCGGTAGGATGGTCAGTTTTACGAGGGTATGTTTGGCAGCATGAGTGAAGGATGCTTTGTTGCGAAATAGGAAGCCAATTCTAGATTTAACTTTGGATTGGAGATGTTTGATGTGAGTCTGGAAGGAGAGCTTACAGTCTAACCAGACACCTAGGTATTTGTAGTTGTCCACATATTCTAAGTCAGAACCGTCCAGAGTAGTGATGCAGGACGGGCGGGCAGGTGCGGGCAGCGATCGGTTGAAGAGCATGCATTTAGTTTTACTTGTATTTAAGAGCAGTTGGAGGCCACGGAAGGAGAGTTGTATGGCATTGAAGCTAATCTGAAGGGTTGTGAACACAGTGTCCAAATGGCCAGAAGTATACAGAATGGTGTCGTCTGCGTAGAGGGGGATCAGAGACTCACCAGCAGCAAGAGCGACATCATTGATGTATACAGAGAA
This sequence comes from Salmo salar, assembly GCF_965601325.2. Lineage (NCBI taxonomy): Eukaryota > Metazoa > Chordata > Actinopteri > Salmoniformes > Salmonidae > Salmo > Salmo salar. The sequence continues at coordinate 25,833,813 of NC_138294.1, read as the reverse complement.
AAGAGTTGGCCCAAGAATTGAACCCTGTGGCACCCCCATAGAGACTACCAGAGGCCCGGACAACAGGCCATCCGATTTGACACATTGAACTCTGTCAGAGAAGTAGTTGGTGAACCAGGCGAGGCAATCACTTGAGAAACCAAGGCTATTGAGTCTGCCGATGAGGATGTGGTGATTGACAGAGTCGAAAGCCTTGGCCAGGTCAATGAATACGGCAGCACAGTATTGTTTCTTATCGATGGCGGTTACGATATCGTTTAGGACCTTGAGGTGGCTGAGGTGCACCCATGACCAGCTCTGAAACCAGATTGCATAGCGGAGAAGGTGCGGTGGGATTCGAAATGGTCGGTAATCTGTTTGTTGACTTGGCTTTCGAAGACCTTAGAAAGACAGTATAGGATAGATATAGGTCTGTAGCAGTTTGGGTCAAGAGTGTCCCCTCCTTTGAAGAGGGGGATTACAGCAGCTGCTTTCCAATCTTTTGGAATCTCAGACGACACAAAAGAGAGGTTGAACAGGCTAGTAATAGGGGTTGCAACAATTTCGACAGATAATTTTAGAAAGAAAGGGTCCAGATTGTCTAGCCTGGCTGATTTGTAGGGGTCCAGATTCTGCAGCTCTTTCAGAACATCAGCTGACAGGATTTGGGAGAAGGAGAAATGGGGAAGGCTTGGGCGAGTAGCTGTGGGGGGTGCAGTGCTGTTGACCGCGGTAGGGGTAGCCAGATGGAAAGCATGGCCAGCCGTAGAAAAATGCTTATTGAAATTCTCAATTATAGTGGATTTATCGGAGGTGACAGAGTTTCCTATCCTCAGTGCAGTGGGCAGCTGGGAGGAGGTGTTCTTATTCTCCATGGACTTTACAGTGTCCCAGAACTTTTTTGAGTTTGTGTTGCCTGAAGCAAATTTCTGCTTGAAAAAGCTAGCCGTGGCTTTTCTAACTGCCTGTGTATATTGGTTTCTAACTTCCCTGAAAAGTTGCATATCACCGGGGCTGTTCGATGCTAATGCAGAACGCCACAGGATGTTTTTGTGTTGGTTAAGGGCAGTCAGGTCTGGAGAGAACCAAGGGCTATATCTGTTCCTGGTTCTAAATTTCTTGAATGGGGCATGCTTATTTAAGATGGTGAGGAAGGCATTTAAAAAAAATAACCATGCATCTTCTACTGACGGGATGAGGTCAATATCCTTCCAGGATACCCGGGCCAGGTCGATTAGAAAGGCTTGCTCGCTGAAATGTTTCAGGGAGCGTTTGACAGTGATGAGTGGAGGTCGTTTGACCGCTGACGCATTACGGATGCAGGCAATGAGGCAGTGATCGCTGAGATCTTGGTTGAAAACAGCAGAGGTGTATTTAGAGGGCAAGTTGGTTAGGATGATATCTATGAGGGTGCCCGTGTTTACTGCTTTGGGGTGGTACCTGGTAGGTTCATTGATAATTTGTGAGATTGAGGGCATCAAGCTTAGATTGTAGGATGGCTGGGGTGTTAAGCATGTCCCAGTTTAGGTCACCTAGCAGCACGAGCTCTGAAGATAGGTGGGGGGCAATCAGTTCACATATGGTGTCCAGAGCACAGCTGGGGGCAGCGGGTGGTCTATAGCAGGCGGCAACAGTGAGAGACTTGTTTTTAGAGAGACGGATTTTTAAAAGTAGAAGTTCAAATTGTTTGAGTACAGACCTGGATAGTAGGACAGAACTCTGCAGGCTATCTCTGCAGTAGATTGCAACACCGCTCCCTTTGGACGTTCTATCTTTTCTGAAAATGTTGCCGTTTCGGATGAAGATTTCAGAGTTTTTGGTGGACTTCCTAAGCTAGGATTCAGACACAGCTAGGACATCCGGGTTGGCAGAGTGTGCTAAAGCAGTGAATAAAACAAACTTAGGGAGAAGGCTTCTAATGTTAACATGCATGAAACCAAGGCTATTACGGTTACAGAAGTCATCAAAAGAGAGCGCCTGGGGAATAGGAGTGGAGCTAGGCACTGCAGGGCCTGGATTCACCTCTACATCACCAGAGGAACAGAGGAGGAGTAGGATAAGGATACGGCTAAAAGCTATGAGAATTGGTTGTCTATGACGTCCAGAATAGAGAGTAAAAGGAGCAGGTTTCTGGGGGCGATAAAATAGCTTCAAGGTATAATGTACAGACAAAGGTATGGTAGGATGTGAATGCAGTGGAGGTAAACCTAGGCATTTAGTGATGATGAGAGAGATATTGTCTCTAGAAACATCATTGAAACCTGAAGACGTCATAGCATGTGTGGGTGGTGGAACTGAAAGTTTGGATAAGGTATAATGAGCAGAGCTAGAGGCTCTACAGTGAGATAAGCCAATAAACACTAACCAGAGCAGCAATGGACAAGGCATATTGACATTAACGAGAGGCATGCTTAGCCGAGTGATCATAGGGTCCTGTGAGATTCAGACAGCTAGCCGGGCCATAGGTAGCAGCTAGCTGGTGGAAGATGGAGGGAGGTCTGTTTTTAGCCACCTTGTGCGTTTCCGTCTGTAGATTAGTGGGGTTCCGTGTGGTAGGGGGGGACCAGTCCAATTTGCAAAATAGTTATCGTTATAGTGGCCCAAGAAAATTGTCCGATAGACCTATTCAGATGACAGCTAACGATTAACGGGCAGCAGATGGGCGTTCAGGTTACTTTGCGATGGAGGGGCCTGTTGGATAACTCCCTCGGGCAGATAACGTCGGTAGTCCAGTCGTGAAGGCCCGATGGGGCTCCGCATCGGCAGTAAAACAGATAGGTGATTGTAGCCCAGGAGTGGCTGATGGAACTCTTCAGCTGGCTAGCTCCGGAATAATTGATGTTAGCTCCGGGACCGACGTTAGCCAATAGTCACTCGGGTAGCTGCTAGCTAGCTGCAAGATCCAGGTGTAAATGTCCAGAGCCTGCGGTAGAAATCCGGGGATATGGAGAGAAAATAGGTCCGGTATGCTCTGGTCTGAGTCGCGCTGTACAAAACTGGCGATAGCTTTTCGAGCTAAGGGATAGCTGATGACCGCCAACCGTGGCTAGCTGAACTCCAGCGTTAGCCAGTGAAATGGCCAACCTCTGGCTAACCGCTGGCTAGCTTCTGTTGTGGATTTCAGATTTTTTTTAAATTGGTGAAGCGGGTTGCAGGAGAGTGTTTTGAGGTTGAGTTTTTTGAAAAAAATATATTAAAAGATATGCGAAGAAAATATGTAAATATATATATACATGGAACACGACAAGACGAAGGCCAAAGACGTCTGACTGCTACGCCATCTTGGATAATCCAGGCAATGATCATGAGAACGGTGAGAAATCAGCCCAGAACTACACGGGGGGATCTTGTCAATGATCTCAAGGCAGCTAGGACCATAGTCACCAAGAAAACAATTGGAAACACACTATGCCGTGAAGGACTGAAATCCTGCAGCACCCGCAAGGTCCCCCTACTCAAGAAAGCACATATACATGCCCGTCTGAAGTTTGCCAATGAACATCTGAATGATTCAGAGGACAACTGGGTAAAAGTGTTGTGGTCAGATGAGACCAAAATGGAGCTCTTTGGCATCAACTAAACTCGCCGTGTTTGGAGGAGGAGGAATGCTGCCTATGACCCCAAGAACACCATCCCCACCGTCAAACATGGAGGTGGAAACATTATGCTTTGGGAGTGTTTTTCTGCTAAGGGGACAGGACAACTTCACCGCATCAAAGGGACGATGGACGGGGCCATGTACCGTCAAATCTTGGGTGAGAACCTCTTCCCTCAGCCAGGGCATTAAAAATGGGTCGTGGATGGGCATTCCAGCATGACAATGACCCAAAACACACGGCCAAGGCAACAAAGGAGTGGCTCAAGAAGAAACACATTAAGGTCCTGGAGTGGCCTAGCCAGTCTCCAGACCACAATCCCATAGAAAATCTGTGGAGGGAGCTGAAGGTTCGAGTTGCCAAATGTCAGCCTCGAAACCTTAATGACTTGGAGAAGATCTGCAAAGAGGAGTGGGACAAAATCCCTCCTGAGATGTGTGCAAACCTGGTGGCCAACTACAAGAAACGTCTGACCTCTGTGATTGCCAAGAAGGGTTTTGCCACCAAGTACAAAGTCATGTTTTGCAGAGGGGTCAAATACTTATTTCCCTCATTAAAATGCAAATCATTTTAAACAAATTATAGACTGATCCTTTCTTTATCAGTGGGCAAACATACAAAATCAGCAGGGGAACACATTTTTTTCCCCCCACTGTATATCTATCCTACCCTGCCTTTCTAAGGTCTTCGAAAGCCAAGTCAACAAACAGATTACCGACCATTTCGAATCCCACTGCACCTTCTGCGCTATGCAATCTGGTTTCAGAGCTGGTCATGGGTGCACCTCAGCCACGCTCAAGGTCCTAAACGATATCGTAACCGCCATCGATAAGAAACAATACTGTGCTGCCGTATTCATTGACCTGGCCAAGGCTTTCGACTCTGTCAATGACCACATCCTCATCGACAGACTCAATAGCCTTGGTTTCTCAAATGATTGCCTCGCCTGGTTCACCAACTACTTCTCTGATACAGTTCAATGTGTCAAATCGGATGGCCTGTTGTCCGGGCCTCTGGTAGTCTCTATGGGGGTGCCATACTCTTTTCTCTGTATACATCAATGATGTCGCTCTTGCTGCTGGTGAGTCTCTGATCCACCTCTACGCGGACGACGCCATCCTGTATACTTCTGGCCCTTCTTTGGACACTGTGTTAGCAACCCTCCAGACGAGCTTCAATGCCATACAACTCTCCTTCCGTGGCCTCCAACTGCTCTTAAATACAAGTAAAACTAAATGCATGCTCTTCAACCGATCGCTGCCCGCACCTCCCCGCCCGTCCAGCATCACTACTCTGGACGGTTCTGACTTAGAATATGTGGACAACTACAAATACCTAGGTGTCTGGTTAGACTGTAAGCTCTCCTTCCAGACTCACATCAAACATCTCCAATCCAAAGTTAAATCTAGAATTGGCTTCCTATTTCGCAACAAAGCATCCTTCACTCATGCTGCCAAACATACCCTCGTAAAACTGACCATCCTACCGATCCTCGACTTCGGCGATGTCATTTACAAAATAGCCTCCAATACCCTACTCAATAAACTGGATGCAGTCTATCACAGTGCCATCCGTTTTGTCACCAAAGCCCCATATACTACCCACCACTGCAACCTGTACGCTCTCGTTGGCTGGCCCTCGCTTCATACTCGTCGCCAAACCCACTGGCTCCAGGTCATCTACAAGACCCTGCTAGGTAAAGTCCCCCCTTATCTCAGCTCAGTGGTCACCATAGCAGCACCCACCTGTAGCACGCGCTCCAGCAGGTATATCTCTCTGGTCACCCCCAAAACCAATTCCTCCTTTGGCCGTCTCTCCTTCCAGTTCTCTGCTGCCAATGACTGGAACGAACTACAAAAATCTCTGAAACTGGAAACACTTATCTCCCTCACTAGCTTTAAGCACCAGCTGTCAGAGCAGCTCACAGATCACTGCACCTGTACATAGCCCATCTATAATTTAGCCCAAACAACTACCACTTCCCCTACTGTATTCATTTATTTTGCTCCTTTGCACCCCATTATTTCTATTTCTACTTTGCACTTTCTTCCACTACAAATCTACCATTCCAGTGTTTTACTTAACAAGCTGAGATTAGGAGCACTCCCTTTAAGAGTGTGCTCCTAATCTCAGCTCGTTACCTGTATAAAAGACACCTGGGAGCCAGAAATCTTTCTGATTGAGAGGGGGTCAAATACTTATTTCCCTCATTAAAATGCAAATCAATTTATAACACTGGCTCCAGGTCATCTACAAGACCCTGCTAGGTAAAGTCCCCCCTTATCTCAGCTCAGTGGTCACCATAGCAGCACCCACCTGTAGCACGCGCTCCAGCAGGTATATCTCTCTGGTCACCCCCAAAACCAATTCCTCCTTTGGCCGTCTCTCCTTCCAGTTCTCTGCTGCCAATGACTGGAACGAACTACAAAAATCTCTGAAACTGGAAACACTTATCTCCCTCACTAGCTTTAAGCACCAGCTGTCAGAGCAGCTCACAGATCACTGCACCTGTACATAGCCCATCTATAATTTAGCCCAAACAACTACCACTTCCCCTACTGTATTCATTTATTTTGCTCCTTTGCACCCCATTATTTCTATTTCTACTTTGCACTTTCTTCCACTACAAATCTACCATTCCAGTGTTTTACTTGCTATATTGTATTTACTTTGCCACCATGGCCTTTTTTGCCTTTACCTCCCTTATCTCACCTCATTTGCTCACATTGTATATAGACTTATCTTTCTACTGTATTATTGACTGTATGTTTGTTTTACTCCATGTGTAACTCTGTGTTGTTGTATGTGTCGAACTGCTTTGCTTTATCTTGGCCAGGTCGCAATTGTAAATGAGAACTTGTTCTCAACTTGCCTACCTGGTTAAATAAAGGTGAAATAAATAAAAATAAAAAACTATTTGGAGATGCTGGATTTTTTTGGTAGTATGACAGCTCCCTAAACTGTCATCTTGCTACAGCAACCATGTTCATTGGCACTTCCAGCAAAATCCAGAATGACCTGATCCAAGCGGTCGCAGATGTAAGTAATGACAGATGCCATGAAGGAGGTGGTGAGAAGAACACCTTGTATAACCATTAGGGTTGAGACAACAGACATTAGCAATGTAACTACCGACGGTGGTGTGAAGGAGAGATTTGATGAGTATGATGGATGTATGGATCTACTCCCTAAGTAGCGGCACAGTGTTACGATGTGGCCGCAGTCATGGTCTCTGGTCTAAACGGAGAACACGCAAAGGTCAAAGAAATAATCCAGCAGGCTCAGTTAATTCATTATTATGCGCACACGCTTAACCTAGTTATGTCACAAGGTGCTGCAAAGTTGACTAAGATTTTTTCAACTCCATCATTGAGTCACGTGCTGTTTGGGTTTTTGCAGAACGGGGAATTTGGCATGCAGTTCTGGTTGTACATGCAGCACCACCGAGAGGGAAAAAGGGGAATTTCATTCTATCTACAGAAGCATGGAGACGTTCGGGCGCGGTACCAACAGCTACACCTTGGGATCATTGACAACCGTCTCCCTCAGCTAGGAAATATACAGTACCAGTAAAAAGTTTGGACACACCTACTCATTCAAGGGTTTTTCTTTATTTTTACTATTTTCTACATTGTAGAAAAATAGCGAAGACAAAACTATGAAATAACACATATGGAATCATGTAGTAACCAAGTGTTAAACAAATACAAATTTTATATTTTTCTTTGCCTTTATAACAGCTTTGCACACTCTTGGCATTCTCTCAACCAGCTTCATGGGGTAGTCACTTGGAATGCTTGAAGGATTTCCTACATATGCTGAGCACTTGTTGGCTGCTTTCCTTCACTCTGCGGTCCAACTCATCCCAAACCATCTCAATTTGGTTGAGGTCGGGTGATTGTGGAGGCCAGATCATCTGATACAGCACTCCATCACTCTCCTTCTTGGTCAAATAGCCCTTACACAGCCTGGGAGGTGTCGTTTAGGTCATTGTCCTGTTGAAAAAGAAATGATAATTCCACTAACTACAAACCAGATGGGATGGTTATCGCTGCAGAATGCTGTGGTAGCCATGCTGGTTAAGTGTGCCTTGATTTCTAAATAAATCACTGACAGTGTCACCAGAAAGGCACCCCCACAGCATCACACCTCCATGCTTCACGGTGGGAATCACACATGCAGAGATCATCAGTTCACCTACTCTGCGTCTCACAAAGGCACAGCGGTTGGAACCAAAAATCTCAGTCTATTGTCCATTGCTCATGTTTCTTTGCCCAAGCAAGTCTCTTTTTATTGGTGTCCTTTAGTAGTGTTTTTCTTGCAGAAAATCGACCATGAAGGCCTGAGTCACGCAGTCTCCTATGGACAGTTGATGTTGAGATGTGTCTGTTACTTGAACTCTGTGAAGCATTTATTTGGGCTGCAATTTCTAAGGCTGGTAAATGTAATATACTTATCCTCTGCAGCAGAGGAAACTCTGGGTCTTCTTTTCCTGTGGCGGTCCTCATGAGAGCCAGTTTCATCATAGCGCTTGATGGTTTTTGCAACTGCACTTGAAGAAATGTTCAAATTTTCCAGATTGACTGACCTTCATGTCTTAAAGTAATGGTTGACTGTCGTTTCTCTTTGCTTATGTGAGCTGTTCTTGTAATAATATTGACTTGTTCTTTTACCAAAAAGGGCTATCTTCTATATACCACCCCTACCTTGTCATAACACAACTGATTGGCTCGAACGCATTAAGGAAATACATTTTTATGTCTTCACAATTATTCTACATTGTAGAAAATAGTAGCCATAAATAAAAACCCTGGAATGAGTAGGTGTGTCCAAACATTTGACTGGTACTGTAGCTAAAGTCAAGTCTTCTCAGTCACTGATCTGGAGAAATGTATACATTCAAGGACCACGAAAGGCTCATGGTTCCTTGTCCTCCTTGACCCACAACAGTTCCCCAGGTATAGTGAAACCTTCCCCAGTACTGCATTCTCAAGTCTTGAGGAAAGCTGTGACACCAACTTTGATCTGTTGCAGCTCCAAACTGAACTCACAGTAATGTACTCCATGTCTGACTTCGAGGGTAGGAACCCGGCCGATCTACTCCATGTTTCCCGGCAGAAGAGGCTGAAAGAGAGTATGCACCAACTGTATCTGCTTACCTGTCTGGTATTGACCATTCCTGTGTTTACATTCTCCACCCTGAAACGGATCAAGACTTACTCTAGGAACACCACCGGACCGGCCCGACTGTCAGTCTTGGCTTTGATGTCTATCGAGAAAGTACTTCTCTCAGATATAAAATTAAAGGACAGTGCCTTCAGAAAGTACTCACACCCCTATACTTTTTCCACGTGTAACAAATTGGGATTAAAACGGATTTAATTGTCTTTTTTTTCTACAATCTACACAAAATACTCTGTCAAAGTGGAAGAAAAGTTATATATATTTTAAAAAGATGATTGAAAAGTAAAACACTAATATTTGGATTGGATAAGTATTCAACCCCTTGAGTTAATACATGTTAGAATCACCTTTGGCAGCAATTATAGCTGTGAGTCTTTTTGGCTAAGTCTCTAAGAGCTTTGCACATTTGGATTGTACAATATTAGCCAATACACATTTTTTATTCTTCAAGCTCTGTCAAGTTGTTTGTTGATCATTGCTAGATAGCCATTTTAAAGTCTTGCCATAGATGTTCAAGCCGATTTAAGTCAAATCTGTAAATAAGCCACTCAGAAACATTCAATGTCGTCCTGGTAAGCAATTCCAGAGTATATTTGGCCTTGTGTTTAGGTTATTGTCCTGTTAAAAGGTGAATTTGTCTCCCAGTTTCAGTTGAAAGGCAGACTGAAAGAGGTTTTACTCTAGGATTTTGCCTGTGTTTAATTCCATTCTGTTTCTTTTTACCCTCCCTAGTCCTTGCCGATGACAAGCATACACAGCGCATCTGTTTTCTTTGCTGTCCGTGGTCTTGAATCAATAGTTAGGCCTATGTGTGGTTGAATTTATTCCGCCACTGTGCGAGTGTGATTTGTCTTTTGGAACTGTTCCTGTGAAATGATGTATGGCTTTTAGGTCTTATATATCATGTGGAGAATTGACGTAGCAGGTTAGGAGAATTAGGTTAAGGTTAGGACAAGGATTAGGTTTAGCTAAAATGAAAAAAATATATATACACTACCGTCAAAAAGTTTGGGGTCACTTAGAAATGTCCTTGTTTTTGAAAGAAAAGCACATTTTTTTGCCCTTTAAAATAACATCAAATTGATCATAAATACAGTGTAGACATTGTTAATGTTGTAAATTAAATTTTTTATGGAATATCTACATAGGTGTACAGAGGCCCATTATCAGCAACCATCACTCCTGTGTTCCAATGGCACGTTGTGTTAGCTAATCCAAGTTTATCATTTTAAAAGGCGAATTGATCATTAGAAACCCATTTTGCAATTATGTTAGCACAGCTGAAAACTGTTGTACTGATTAAAGAAGCAATAAAACTGGCCATCTTTAGACTAGTTGAGTATCTGGAGCATCAGCATTTGTGGATTTGATTACAGGCTCAAAATTGCCAGAAACAAAAAGTTGAAGGCTATTCCATGAGAGAAATTGCCCAAAAACTGAAGATCTCGTACAACGCTGTGTACTGCTCCCTTCACAGAACAGCGCAAACTGGTTCTAACCAGAATAGAAAGAGGAGTGGGAGGCCCCGGTGCACAACTGAGCAAGAGGACAAGTACATTAGTGTCTAGTTTGAGAAACAAATGCCTCACAAGTCCTCAACTGGCAGCTTCATTAAATAGTACCCGCAAAACACCAGTCTCAACGTCAACAGTGAAGAGGCGACTCTGGGATGCTGGCCTTCTAGGCAGAGTTGCAACAAAAAAAAGCCACATCTCAGACTGCCCAATAAAAAGAAAATATTAAGATGGGAAAAAGAACACAGACACTGGACAGAGGAACTCTGCCTAGAAGGCCAGCATCCCGGAGTCGCCTCTTCACTGTTGACGTTGAGACTGGTGTTTTGAGGGTACTATTTAATGAAGCTGACAGTTTTTGTGCCAAATCTATGGTAGAGTTGAAAATGCAATGGAAACACTTTGAACATTACATTTTGTATTCAATAAATGAAAAATTAAGAAAAATAATAATCACGCACTGATTTTTATCCACAAGTCAATTTGGTGGAAACACACTGCTGGTGGGAAAATGGGCATATTTTCTTAATTAATGCAGTTTTAGAATATTCGCATGAAAATCTGTCGCTAATTGGATGGAAATCTAGATACAAAGTGTAATGAATTCATACTCCAGAACAGTAGGCAAACGCAGCAGGTGGTGGCATGCACATCGTTTGCGGACCGCCATAATACCATAGAAGAAGTATACGGAAGTGGACGGTGAACAATAATTTCCACGTTAGGGTTTTGTTATTTCTACGTTTAGCACACTGGAACCCAAAATATGACAAATGTCACTACACAGCATCACACATTTACCCCAGGTAGTGTTTACTTCGCGTTGGAGACAAGACTTGGTTGATATATGTTATCTAGGTAAGTCTAGCTAGCTAGTTGTTGACGTTAGCTAGCAATGGCTAACTGTGACGATGGTTTTTGACACTCAAATAGCCTCCATCATGGAGGTTCTAGCAAATGCAGCCGTGGCAGAGATTTGTAAAGTCGTAGACGACGACTATGCAGTGTTTCGTTTGGAAATTTCTCAAAGCCAGAAAGAAAACAGGTCATTGCGGAGGAAACTACAGCTCCTGGAACTGAAGGTGTCACGGGAACGCACAGAGAGGACAATGCGAGAGCGCGTATTCGCCAGTCGTTCCAGTAGTGTCAAGATCCTCGACCGATACAGAGGAATGGCAAGAGGTACATTTTGCAAAGGCGTGGGTGCCTGCCTGTCGCTTAGTTCCCCTCTGCACATGTAACTTGTGTTAACCAGAATTGGGTCTTGGTCAGTTTTTGGATAGTATGCAATAATAACACTGATTGCTGAGCTATCTTGCACAAAGATACAATATCGTATTCTAACCAGATTCTTGATTTACTGTATTTCCTATTTACTCATTTTAAGCAATATGATGCATGGAACATGATCAATCTATAAATAGTATATCAATAAGTTGAGAATTGTTACCTTGCATCCTTACCAATTCTAGACAGTGTCAAAACTGTCAATAGTGTACAATATAGTGTTGAGCATTGACAGTAGCTTACCTAACCACCTCTTTTCCCCCAATCACTCTCTCAGGTGAAGGACATCTCACTGGAGGCCACAGGAGCTTTGTGAAGCCAGCGGGACACAATACATGGAGAGATGACAAACCAATCACTGTTGATGAGGGGAGTGGAACCTCAACCCAGCACGTTATCATGATAGAGGTTAGTGGAATATTGTTACATTAAAATTACAATACATCAAATGTGGTCAGTTTATTTCAGAAAATCTCCCCTCAGCTATTCACTTCCATACTTGTACATCCTCATTTATCTTCCATAGGGGAGCTTGTGAGACATCACTACGACATTGTTATGCAATACAACTCATGTACCCGTAATAACCTCCTCTCTTCTTGTGTCAGTCTGCAGATGCAGATGCTACAGGTCCTGGGGTAAAGCAGGAGATGACTGAAGAGGAGGACCCACAGTGGAGACGTCCAGACTGGTGCGGCAGGAGAGCCCCCTGCAGCCACAGAGGACCCCACAACCGCCCCAGTGCAGCCCAGGACCCAACGCAGTATCATGGAGGTCAGTGGAACACCGTCCTCAAGTCAGAGACAGACACCAAGACTAACTAACACACAGGCTCTTACTTAAAGGATCTGACCACAGATCAGACCCAGAGAGACTGGGGGCTGGGGAGACTAGGCTGTCATCCAGAGCCAGAGGACAGTTCATTCCCGTGGGGATGGTGACCAGTGGCAGTGATGATCTGTCTTGTTCTTAGGCTACAGAGATGGACCCTGGCAACATATCCTTTGGTTTAGATCAGTTGTGGACTCGAGTCACATGACTTGGACTCGAGCCTGACTAGACTCTCCACAAGCGTCTTGGGACTCGTCTGAAGTCGGTACAGCCAATCTGCCAACTTCTGTCTGTAGGGGCCGAACGTTTGGGCTACACACTAATATGACCCCTTAGTGGAAAGGTGGAACTCTCATGTGTTTTGCTCTAGGACGCCGACAGGCCTGAAGACCCGTCTGAAGGTATTGGACCCCCCAGTACCAGTTGAAAAAGTGAATGGCAGTATATATGGAGACTGTTTGGTAACAAAAATAAGGGGTTAAATACGTGTAAAAACAAAACAAAAATGTTTCCCCATCTTTCTTATATCTCTCAGATATAGGACAGACACTTCAGAACTAACTTCCTTTAGAACTGTTGTACAATGTAGTGAATCTCTTATTCAATGTGTTTGTGTGGGCTAATAGCAGTAAGGCCCCCCCAAAAAATGTGGTTCATCAAATCATTTAAGATTTTTTTGTGGATACTTAAAATTCAAAATCAAATAGTTAAATGATCCTTGGTATGGCCTTCTTAAAACAATTCCATATAGCTTAGTAGAATCCCTCCCTTCCCGGATTAGACAGGGCTTAGACTTTTATGGGGTAAACTGACCGATCGGGAGGCTTTTCTTTAGAGGAATGGGGTGGAAGCTATCACTTCTTAGAAGCGTTTTTTTTCGAACTATGGGCTTCCTGTATAGATCGTGACGAGTGTGTCATTTTCTTTAGTGATCTGAATGTTAAGGAAGCTGACACTAGAGTAACCAAAGCCCACGGTGAAATGAAGATGATCATTTGACTTATTAAGAAACTCATGGAACATCTCAAGTTCATTGGGAGTCCCGTCAAATAATACCAATATCATCTATAATGTTGATATAGTTTGATCAGAAAGGGATTTTACTCAGGGTTGGGAATGTGATCATGCTCTAAGCCAGTGGTTCCCAAACTTTTTCACCAACCGGGAGAACCCCTGAACCTTGTGTGCATTTTACCAGTAAGTCTATGGTCTCATGAGTCTTCCCAACTACCCCTTGTGGATAGCCCAAGTACCCCTTGTGGATAGCCCAAGTACCCCTTGTGGATAGCCCAAGAACCCCTTGTGGATAGCCCAAGAACCCCTTGTGGATAGCCCAAGAACCCCTTGTGGATAGCCCAAGTACCCCTGGTTGGGAACCAGTGGTCTAAGCTTCCCATATAAAGATTGGCATAATTGGGTGCCATCGTACTCCCCAAAGTGGTTCCTTTGGTTTGTTGGAAAAAGTAACTTCTATACATAAAAGTTATTTGGGAGTAACAGCTCTGCTAGGTTTCTGGTACATGAGGAGCTAGGCCGAGACTCTATAGGGCGTTTTTCCAAAAATAAGCTTGTGGCCTCTAGTCCACATTGGGGGGGTATTTATGTGTATAGACTTTCAACATCAAAACAGGCCACCGATATTAGCATTTTTCACGCATCATGTCCAAATCATCCGAAAGTATCTCATACGATTGTAAAGCTCAACAAAGTCACTTATAGACGATGTGAACATGATGCGTGAAAAATGCTAATATCTGTCCCATGACTTGAATGGGATTTGTGCCACAAATGTTAAAACGTTAGCATGTGAAACTCGCAGGTTGTGACTTGCTTGTGACTCGAATAATAGTGACTTAGTCCCACATCTGGTTTAGAGACACAGACTGATCTGTTCAGAGGGGTCTGGAACCACTACATTAGTAGTGTATAGGGGAGGGTCTGGTCGTAAATGAAGTGACTGAAAGTGGGGGGCGACATTCCTCCCACATGGAATTCAGATAGTCGCCTAGGAGACGGATACTTACAGGGCCGAGATTTCTTAGATTACAGGTAAAGTTGAGACAAATCTAAATGTCGCGACCCACTCCCCTTTACACACACTCAAGGATCGCGACCCAATGTCCCTCGTGTCCTCGATCAAGTATTGAACTCAAACAACAGTGCAAGACCCCAGGCTCAGGGAGGGGGAACCACATCAGGCAATAGTAAAGAGAAACGGTTCCTTTGCATGTTCTGTAGCAAAGGCTTCAGCTGCCTCCAGAAGGTGGAAATCCACCAGAGGGTCCACACAGGGGAGAAAGCCTTCAGCTGTACCCAGTGTCACATGCGCTTTGCTGAGGCTGGCAGCCTCAAGAGGCACCAGAGGGTCCGCACAGGGGAGAAATGTAGTTTGGCCAGTACCCACTGCGAGAAGAGATTCTAATAGCTGACTCATATTTACCCACATGTCTACCATGATAGATTTAACAACAATGAAGCCATTTTGTAACTAGTTTAGTACTAAAAAGGTAGTGGGAATGGGTAAACACTCCATGTTGAATGTGTTTATTATCTGTGTGTGCGTACCTGAAGGAGTGTAATCTGTATCACTTCTCTCTTCCAGGAGGAGGGTCCAGAGGTGCTGCTGGTGAAAGAGGAGGGGTGTGAGGAGGGTCTGGGGAACCCTGAGGGGACCATGGTCATAGAGGACAACCAGACTACACCTCCTCCTGAACCCACAGAGGAACCAGCTGAGCAGCACAGGACCACACACAGTCTCACTGAGGTGAGCCCACTGTAAACTACTGTCTGAATGGTATTACGTCAGGGCCCGTATTATATGGAAAGATCAGCCCTCCTACTCAGACTTTTTGTGGATACGGGTCTTGATTAATTTTGTCTAAAGTATGGGACCATGCCTTTGAATTATCAAACCATTAAAAGAATGTCACATAATCAAATTAACTAACATGTTTGCATAGTACTCATAGCAATCCTTCATTGCCCAGTCAGAAGATGCTCCATAGCAGGGTGCTCATATCAGATTTCTTGATCCAACATCCTCTCACTCTGTATCTCTTACAGTCAGTAGACATGGAGGAAGGGAAGCCTGATCTGCTGCTGGTCAAAGAGGAGACGATGGACCAGAGAGCATTGACCTGCTGAGTGGACTAAAGATGGGGGAGCAAGGTAAGGAGATATACATATAGCCCATTTTTTCCCGACGGCTAACGTCATTCCAACACAATGCTCGTTCCTCCTCATAGCACCGGCTTCAATCCAAGTGCCAATGTAGTTTATCAAACTTCAGTCTTGTGCTACGGTCAGGTGACTTGAAAATAAAGCTATTAGGCCATGTACACCAGTGGTGGATTTGGTGTTGAAAAATGGAAGCATATGCAAAAAAGTACCTCATACCTACTGTAAAATATGGTGGTGGATCTTTGATGTTATGGGGCTATTTTGCTGTTCCGGGTTTTTGCACCTGAGTTCTCTGCCATGTTTGTAAAGTCTATTTTGTAACCTCTTCCTGTAGGTGATTGGCTGGAGGCTAACAGGGGAGATTGGGTGGTCATCTTGGATTCTCAGACCCAGACGGATACAGCCAAGGGCCCAGGGAATGACATCAACAAGCCGGCCTGGACCAGAGGCGACATAGTGGCGGGCAGTGGATTGGACAGCATCCTCAACTCTGGGCTAGGGAGCAACAGTGTTCAACACAACCAGAAACCGACAGTTGAACACAAAACATTCTAACTTAGTCTCCATGACAACAGACTGGCTGACACCAGGGCGAGGCGTAGATTTGGTCCGCGGGGACGGGGAGGTGTTCGTATGAGAACAGACATAGACTTGGCTAGCTATTCTCCGTCCTGCTCCTATAGTTGTGATTCAGCAAGCCAGATGGCACCTCAGGTTAACCACCCAACAGGTGCTGCCTTCAGCCTGCCTTCTATAGGATCTATCAACTGGAACATGGACCCTGCGACAACACCGACATTCCCTGGCCTTCGTCCTCCTCACACTCTCCTAATGTTAAACCAGACCTCAGACAATGCCAGTGCCTCAACACTAAATGGCAACACCAGCCCATTGACAAATGACAGTAGTAGTGATGCTATCAGTAGATCCAGTGGCAAAGAGAAGTGCTTCCCGTGTTCGTTCTGTGGGAAATCCTTCAGTTTCCCCAAACAGATGGAGATCCACCAGAGGATGCACACGGGGGAGAAACCATTTGGCTGCCACCTGTGCTGGGCCAGTTTCTCTCAATCCTCCAACCTGAAGAGGCACCAGAGAGTCCACACAGGGGAGAAATCCTACAGCTGTCCCCAGTGTGAGAAGAGGTTCTCCCGCCAGCACCAGCTGAAGCTTCACCTGAAGGTCCACACGGGAGAGGCCGTTTGCCTATACGCACTGCGCGAAGAGGTTCTCAAGAGAGGAGCTCTCTCAGGATACACCAGCAGAAAATGCACACAGCCCATGTATAGAGTATATTAATATATAATGTAGTACTAGTTAGTTTGTAGTTAATTCTGTTGGTTTTGGATGTATATGGAACTGGATGAGGTGAACTGAGGAAAGAATGAGTATGATGAGACAGAGTAGATGATATGGTGATGGTTGGTGTGATGGTGTCTGTAAAAATGCTTCACTGATGAAGAGTGACAAACTTCGTGTCTTTAGGTGTTTTATAGTGAGATAATGATAGTGCCTTAATTCATGAAGTATTGAAGCTGTGTGTAATGTAGTGTTGAACCATTTCCAAAGTATTCTATAGTTACTTTTATCAAAGTGAAGGTACCGTATCTTTATACAGAATACAGAAATTATTTATTTTTTCATAAATTTTTCTACAGTGATTTTCTATCAATACATGGCCAACATAATATCTTCCTCTTTGGCACAGCCAGAAGAGGACTGGTCACCCCCCATAGCCTGGTTCCTCTCTAGGTTCCGGCCTTTCTAGGGAGTTGTTCCTAGCCACCGTGCTTCTACACCTGCATTGTTTGGGGTTTTAGGCTGGGTTTCTGTACAGCACTTTGTGACATCAGCTGATGTAAAAAGGGCTTTATCAGTAAATTGGATTGATATTTACAGAAAAGGTGAAGTGAGAAAAGTTATTCTACTTGTCATGTATCATTTTGTGCAATAAATGTGATTTATGCTATTTTAAATTAAATACTAAATTGACTCTGTGCTGACTGACTTGGTTATTTTTGTATCATTGCAGAGACTGAATTCGGACTTTTAAAAAATAAACTCCAATGGCTCCATATTGTTAGGTACTTGAATCAGTGTTAGATTGACTTGACTGTGGTTAGCATTTTATAACATGTCATGTTTCTGTATGTACAGCAAAGAATGCTTTCATGCTTTTCTGTATAATCTTTGCTTCTGCAGTCCATGAAGATCTGCTGATATCCGGTGTTACTGGTTGGAGAGACTGGACCTCTGAGGTGGCCCTGCATCAGGACCATGGATCAGGAGCTGTCACTCTTCCTTCCCCAGTCAGAACCAGGACCCAACCACGGGGGACAGAGACTCCATCACAACCACTACATATAACACAACCAGTGGACAGGTGGACTGAACAACCTCAGTCCTGGTGGTCATCAGAGAGACGGAGCCTCCAGTCAGGGATCCAGTCTGCAGCCCAGACCCTCCTCTTCACAGTCTCAGTGCAGGGATGAAGCAGGGCCTAGGGCTGATAGAGATAGACCCTCCTGTTCCTATGATAAACACCACAGTGTCCATGATGAACAATACAGGTCTTCCTGGGCTTCAGCCTTCAGAGAGAGTGGTGGGAGACCCCCCTAGTGGTAGTCTATCAGCAAGTCTGTCTTCTCCTTCAGAGTCTTGTCTACTTCTCCTACCTGACTAGCCTTATCAGACATAGGAGTGTCCACTAAGGGGAGAAATCGTAGCGGTGTGGCTTGATATGTATGCAAGGTGTCTTGGTAAGAGGGTAATTAATACATCGCATTAACTTTTTGTTAACTTGTCATTTGAAACAGGCTTGAGTAAATACTTGTTTTTAGAGAGACAGTGAACTTAGGCTAGAACAGGGACAGTTTAATATTTACCTTACTGAGGTGATTGATGGAATAAAGTCATTATTTTCTACTCTATTCTTGCTAACACACTGTCCTTAATAAACAAGTCTACTCTCAGCTTGAAAGATGGTGATCATGAATAGGAGACTGTAATAAGTCGTTTTCAGTTAACCACACCCTTTGAGCTATGACGTTAGCCAATAAGATCCTTGCTCTTCAGTGTAAACGGAAGTAAACAGTGACCAAGAACAAGTTCTACGTTAGCGTTTTTGTTATTTAGAAGTTCCTTAAACACTGGTACTCAAAATGACTAATTTAACTGCACAGCATCATATAATTACCTTATTTAGTGTTTAATTCACTTTAGAGACAGGACTTGATAGGTGTTCCAGGTAACGCTAGCTAGCTGCTAACAATGGCTAACTGTATGGGGTTTCACACTCAAATAGCCTCCGTCATGGAGGTGCTAGCGAATGCAGCTGTGACAGAGATCTGTAAACTCGTAGATGACGACTATGCAGTGCTTCGTTTGGAAATAACTCAAAGCCAGAAAGAAAACAGGGCATTACGCAGGAAACTACAGCTACTAGAAGTGAAGGTGGCACGGGAGCGCGTCTTCGCCAGTCGTCCCAGAAGTGTCAAGATCGTCGACCGATACAGAGGAATAGAAAGAGGTACATTTTGCAAAAGGCTGAGGCTACGTGGCTTTCATATACACTGAGTGTACAGAACACGAACGACCCTCTCATCAGAACAGCTTCAATTCGTCGGTGCATGGACTTTACAAGGTGTCGAAAGGGTTCCGCAGGGAAACTGGCCCATGTTGACTCCAATGCTCCCCAAACGTGTTTGGGTGGTTGCTCAAACATGACAAATCCTGCAGCGTCGCAGGTCTTGACGCAAACCGGTGCGCCTGGAACCTGCTACCATAACCCGTTCAAATGCACTTAAATATTTCGTCTTGCCCATTCAACCTCTGAATGGCTCACACACACAGTCCATGTCACAACGCTTAAAAATCATTCTTCACCTACACTGATTGAAGTGGATTTAATAAGTGACATCAGTAAGGGATCATAGCTTTCACCTGGTCAGTCTGTCATAGACAGAGCAGGTGTTCTTAATGTTTTGTACACTCAGTGTATATTTATGTTAAAAACCAAAGTCTAATGGTTTTACCCAAAAATGAAGGACTCATTAGCCTATTCTGTTTTTGTCATGGAGGGCTCATTGCTTCAAAACAATGTTAAAAAAAGAAATGCTGCTCATTGAATGGCATGCTTTGAATACCAAAAAGTGCTATTGGCATGACATGTATGCCATATTCTGCATTTGTTATAGGCCTAATGTTTTTGTTGGTGACACCATAGAACTAGGAATTATAATACTTTTTAATAGGATCTCTATGGGTGACACTTTATCTCGATCATTTGCAGCTTTTAAGCGTGTGTCCATTAGGACTTTTAACCAGCCTGAATTAGATTGAGCAATAAAATACCTACTCGTGGTCTTCTTAAATTAAACTTGTTTTTGTTAGCATTAGTGGATCACAATACCACGGAGGAGTTTACAAGGGAGGAACTCCCTCAATTTTATTCCATAGGCTGGGATCCGTGTTATGCAGCTGTTGCAAGAGCGCATTTTTCACTGGCTGTCCATGGGTCGCATAAACAATGATTGATAGGCAGCTTAGCCTATACTTCTTCAATTCAGCCATTATTGGGGTAAAATACACCTATACATTTGTGAACAGCCATCCACAACTACCACAGCAGAGGTGTGAATCACATTGCTATGTAGACATCAATAATAAGCCTAAGTGTTATCCGTATCGCCCGTAGGCTACACCACTGCTGTCAAATCAAATCCAATTTTATTTGTCACATGCTTCGTAAACAACAGGTGTAGACTAACAGTGAAATGCTTCCTCATGGGCCCTTCCCAACAATGCAGAGAGAAATAATAGAAAAGTCCTAATAAAATACACAATGAGTAACAATAACTTCACTATATACAATGGGTTGGGAAGCCGATGTGTAGGGGTACAAAGTAATTGAGGTAGATATGTACATATAACTAGGAATAACGTGACTAGGCAACAGGACGGATAATAAAGAGTAGCAGCAGGGTATATGAGGAGTCCAAAAAGTTAGTGCAAAAAGGGTCAATGCAGATAGTTTTAAATAGCTACCCGGATTAACTATTTAGCAGTCTTATGGCGTGGGGGTAGAAGCTGTTCAGGGTCCTGTTGGTTCCAGACTAGGTGCATCGTTACCGCTTGCCGTGCGGTAGCCAAGAGAACAGTCGATGACTTGGGTGGCTGGAGTCTTTGACCATTTTTAGGGCCTTCCTGCCTGGTATAGAGTTCCTGGATGGCAGGGAGCTTGGCCCGAGTGATGTATTGGGCCGTACGCACTACCCTCTGTAGTGCCTTGCAGTTGGATACCAAGCTGTAGCCATACCAAGCGGTGATGCAGCCAGTCAAGATGCTGTCAATCGTGCAGCTGTAGAATATTTTCAGCCTCCTGAGGGGGAACAGGCGTTGACGTGCCCTCTTCACGGCTGTGTTGGTTTGTGTGGACCATGATAGATCCTTAGTGATGTGGACACTGAGCAATGAAGCTCTCGACCTGCTCCACTACAGACCCGTCAATGTGAATGGGGGCGTGCTCTGCCCTCCATTTCCTGTAGTCCACAATCAGCTCATTTGTCTTGTTGATGTTGAGGGAGAGGTTGTTGTCCTGGCACCACACTGCCAGGTCTCTTACCTCCCTATAGGCTGTTTTGTCAGTGATCAGGCCTACCAACATTGTGCTGTCAGCAAACTTGATGATAGTGTTGGAGTCCCTGAGGGGCCCCCGTGTTGAGGGTCAGTGTGGCAGATGTGTTGTAGCCTGCCCTCACCACCTGAGGGTGGCCCGTCAGGAATTCCAGGATCCAGTTGCAGAGGGAGGTGTTCAGTCCCAGGGTCCTTAGCTTAGTGATGAGCTTGGAGGGCACTATGGTGTTGAACGCTGAGCTTTAGTCAATGAACAGCATTCTCACATAGGTGTTCCTCTTGTCCAGATGGGAGAGGGCAGTGTAGAGTGCAATAGAGATTGCGTCATCTGTGTATCTGTCGGGGCGGTATGCAAATTGGAGTGGGTCCAGGGTGTCTGGGATGATGGTGTTGAGCCATGACAGTCTTTCAAAGCATTTCATGGCTACAGATGTAAGTGCTACAGAGCGATAGTCATTTAGACAGGTTACCAGGCGTTCTTGGGCACACGGACTAAGGTGGTCTGCTTGAAACATGTAGGTATTACAAACTGGATCAGGGAGAGGTTGAAAATGTTAGTGAAGACACTTGGCAGCTGGTCAGCGGATGCTCTAAGTACGCGTCCTGGTAATCCATCTGGCCCTGTGGCCTTGTGAAAGTTAACCAGTTTAAAAGGTCTTACCCACATTGGCTACGGAGAGCGTGATCACACAGTTGTCCGGGAACAATTGGTGCTGTCATGCATGGTTCAGTGTTGTGAGCATTGAAGGCATTTAGCGCATCTTGTAGGCTTACGTCACTGGGTAGCTTGCGGCAGGGTTTCCCTTTGTAATATGTGATAGTTTGCAAGCCCTGCTACATCCGACGAGCGTCAGAGCCGGCGCAGTAGGATTCGATCCTAGTTCTGTATTGATGCTTTGCCTGTTTGATGGCTCGGAGGTCTTAGCGGGATTTCTTATATGCGTCCGGATTAAATCAAATCAAATTTTATTAGGTCACATGCGCCGAATACAACAGGTGTAGACCTTACAGTGAAATGCTTACTTACAAGCCCCTAACCAACAGTGCAGTTAAAAAATATATGGGTAAGAATAAGACATAAAAATTAGTGTCCCACTCCTTGAAAGCAGCAGCTCTAGCCTTTAGCTCGATGCGGATGTTGCCTGTAATCCATGGCTAATGGTTGGAATATGTGGGGACGACGTTGTCGATGCACTTCAAATCAAATTTTATTGGTCACATACACTTGTTTAGCAGATGTTATTGGCCGCGCACGACTATCATCAAGTTTGCTGACAGCACAACGTTGGTAGGCCTGATCACCGACGACGATGAAACAGCCTACAGGGACAAAGGAGCTGATCGTGGACTACAGGAAATGGAGGGCCGAGCACGCCCCCATTCACATCGACAGGGCTGTAGTGGAGCAGGTCGAGAGCTTCATTCCTCAGTGTCCACATCACTAAGAATCTATCATGGTCCACACTAGAGGTCGACCGATTATGATTTTTCAACGCCGATAGCGATTATTGGAGGACCAAAAAAGGCCGATACCTATTAATTGGCCGATTTTAAATATAAAAAAATACACTGCTCAAAAAAATAAAGGGAACACTTAAACAACACAATGTAACTCCAAGTCAATCACACTTCTGTGAAATCAAACTGTCCACTTAGGAAGCAACACTGATTGACATTCAATTTCACATGCTGTTGTGCAAATGGAATAGACAATAGGTGGAAATTATAGGCAATTAGCAAGACACCCCCAATAAAGGAGTGGTTCTGCAGGTGGGGACCACAGACCACTTCTCAGTTCCTATGCTTCCTGGCTGATGTTTTGGTCACTTTTGAATGCTGGCGGTGCTTTCACTCTAGTGGTAGCATGAGACGGAGTCTACAACCCACACAAGTGGCTCAGGTAGTGCAGCTCATCCAGGATGGCACATCAATGCAAGCTGTGGCAAGAAGGTTTGCTGTGTCTGTCAGCGTAGTGTCCAGAGCATGGAGGCGCTACCAGGAGACAGGCCAGTACATCAGGAGACGTGGAGGAGGCCGTAGGAACGCAACAACCCAGCAGCAGGACCGCTACCTCCGCCTTTGTGCAAGGAGGAGCAGGAGGAGCACTGCCAGAGCCCTGCAAAATGACCTCCAGCAGGCCACAAATGTGCATGTGTCTGCTCAAATGGTCAGAAACAGACTCCATGAGGGTGGTATGAGGGCCCGACGTCCACAGGTGGGGGTTGTGCTTACAGCCCAACACCGTGTAGGACGTTTGGCATTTGCCAGAGAACACCAAGATTGGCAAATTCGCCACTGGCGCCCTGTGCTCTTCACAGATGAAAGCAGGTTCACACTGAGCACGTGACAGAGTCTGGAAACACCGTGGAGGACATTCTGCTGCCTGCAACATCCTCCAGCATGACCGGTTTGGCGGTGGGTCAGTCATGGTGTGGGGTGGCATTTCTTTGGGGGGCCGCACAGCCCTCCATGTGCTCGCCAGAGGTAGCCTGACTGCCATTAGGTACCGAGATGAGATCCTCAGAACCCGGTTGGCCCTGGGTTCCTCCTAATGCAAGACAATGCTAGACCTCATGTGGCTGGAGTGTGTCAGCAGTTCCTGCAAGAGGAAGGCATTGATGCTATGGACTGGCCCGCCCGTTCCCCAGACCTGAATCCAATTGAGCACATCTGGGACATCATGTCTCGCTCCATCCACCAACGCCACGTTGCACCACAGACTGTCCAGGAGTTGACGGATGCTTTAGTCCAGGTCTGGGAGGAGATCCCTCAGGAGACCATCCGCCACCTCATCAGGAGCATGCCCAGGCGTTGTAGGGAGGTCATACAGGCACATGGAGGCCACACACACTACTGAGCCTCATTTTGACTTGTTTTAAGGACATTACATCAAAGTTGGATCAGCCTGTAGTGTGGTTTTCCACTTTAATTTTGAGTGTGACTCCAAATCCAGACCTCCATGGGTTGATAAATTGGATTTCCATTGATTATTTTTGTGTGATTTTGTTGTCAGCACATTCAACTATGTAAAGAAAAAAGTATTTAAGAAGATTATTTCTTTCATTCAGATCTAGGATGTGTTGTTTAAGTGTTCCCTTTATTTTTTTGAGCAGTATATATGAAAAAATATATACAAAAAATATTTGAAATAATGACAATTACAACAATACTGAATGAACACTTATTTTAACTTAATATAATACATAAATACTATCAATTTAGCCTCAAATAAATAATGAAACATGTTCAATTTGGTTTAAATAAAGGAAAAACAAAGTGTTGGAGAAGAAAGTAAAAGTGCAATATGTGCCATGTAAAAAAGCTAACGTTTAAGGTCCTTGCTCAGAACATGAGAACATATGAAAGCTGGTGGTTCCTTTTAACATGAGTCTTCAATATTCCCAGGTAAGAAGTTTTAGGTTGTAGTTATTATAGGAATTATAGGACTATTTCTCTCTATACGATTTGTGTTTCATATACCTTTGACTATTGGATGTTCTTATAGGCACTTTAGTATTGCCAGTGTAAAGTATAGCTTCCGTCCCTCTCCTCGCTCCTACCTGGGCTCAAACCCGGAACACATCGACAACAGCCACCCTCGAAGCAGCGTTACCCATGCAGAGCAAGGGGAACAACTACTCCAAGTCTCAGAGCAAGTGACGTTTGAAACGCTATTAGCGCGCACCCGGCTAACTAGCTAGCCATTTCACATCGGTTACACCAGCCTAATCTTGGGAGATGATAGGCTTGAAGTCATAAACAGTGCAATGCTTGAAGAATTGCGAAGAGCGGCTGGCAAAACTCACGAAAGTGCTGTGTAAATGAATGCTTACGAGCCTGCGGGTGCCTGCGGGTGCCTACCACCGCTCAGTCAGACCGCTATCAAATCATAGACTTAATTATAGTATAATAAACACACAGAAATACGAGCCTTAGGTCATTAATATGGTCGAATCCGGAAACTATCATCTCGAAAACAAAACGTTTATTTTTTCTGTGAAATACGGAACCGTTCCGTATTTTATCTAACGGGTGGCATCCCTAAGTCTAAATATTCCTGTTACATTGCACAACCTTCAATGTTACAGTGAGGGAAAAAAGTATTTGATCCCCTGCTGATTTTGTATGTTTGCCCACTGACAAAGAAATGATCAGTCTATAATTTTAATGGTAGGTTTATTTGAACAGTGAGAGACAGAATAACAACAACAAAATCCAGAGAAACGCATGTCAAAAATGTTATAAATTGATTTGCATTTTAATGAGGGAAATAAGTATTTGACCCCCTCAATCAGAAAGATTTCTGGCTCCCAGGTGTCTTTTATACAGGTAACGAGCTGAGATTAGGAGCACACTCTTAAAGGGAGTGCTCCTAATCTCAGCTTGTTACCTGTATAAAAGACACCTGTCCACAGAAGCAATCAATCAGATTCCAAACTCTCCACCATGGCCAAGACCAAAGAGCTCTCCAAAGATGTCAGGGACAAGATTGTAAACTGACAGAAGGCTGAAATGTGCTACAAGACCATCGCCAAGCAGCTTGGTGAGAAGGTGACAACAGTTGGTGCGATTATTCGCAAATGGAAGAAACACAAAAGAACTGTCAATCTCCCTCGGCCTGGGGCTCCATGCAAGATCTCACCTCGTGGAGTTGCAATGATCATGAGAACGGTGAGGAATCAGCCCACAACTACACGGGAGGATCTTGTCAATGATCTCAAGGCAGCTGGGACCATAGTCACCAAGAAAACAATTGGTAACACACTACGCCGTGAAGGACTGAAATCCTGCAGGGCCCGCAAGGTCCCCCTGCTCAGGAAAGCACATATACATGCCCGTCTGAAGTTTGCCAATGAACATCTGAATGATTCAGAGGACAACTGGGTGAAAGTGTTGTGGTCAGATGAGACCAATATGGAGCTCTTTGGCATCAACTCAACTCGCCGTATTTGGAGGAGGAGGAATGCTGCCTATGACCCCAAGAACACCATCCCCACCGTCAAACATGGAGGTGGAAACATTATGCTTTGGGGGTGTTTTTCTGCTAATGGGACAGGACAACTTCACCGCATCAAACGGACGATGGACAGGGCCATGTACTGTCAAATCTTGGGTGAGAACCTCCTTCCCTCAGCCAGGGCATTGAAAATGGGTCGTGGATGGTTATTCCAGCATGACAATGATCCAAAACACACAGCCAAGGCAACAAAGGAGTGGCTTAAGAAGAAGCACATTAAGGTCCTGGAGTGGCCTAGCCAGTCTCCAGACCTCAATCCCATAGAAAATCTGTGGAGGGAGCTGAAGGTTCGAGTTGCCAAACGTCAGCCTCAAAACCTTAATGACTTGG
The DNA here is from genome assembly GCF_965601325.2 of Salmo salar. Lineage (NCBI taxonomy): Eukaryota > Metazoa > Chordata > Actinopteri > Salmoniformes > Salmonidae > Salmo > Salmo salar. The sequence continues at coordinate 25,807,264 of NC_138294.1, read as the reverse complement.
AGAAGATCTGCAAAGAGGAGTGGGACAAAATCCCTCCTGAGATGTGTGCAAACCTGGTGGCCAACTACAAGAAACATCTGACCTCTGTGATTGCCAACAAGGGTTTTGCCACCAAGTACTAAGTCATGTTTTGCAGAGGGGTCAAATACTTATTTCCCTCATTAAAATGCAAATCATTTTATAACATTTTTGACATGGGTTTTTCTGGATTTTTTCGTTGTTATTCTGTCTCTCACTGTTCAAATAAACCTACCATTAAAATTATAGACTGATAATTTCTTTTGACAAATGGCAAACGTACAAAATGTTATAATTACGTAAAATTCTGGCAAATTAGTTCGCAACGAGCCAGGCGGCCCAAACTGCTGCATATACTCTGACTCTGTTGCAGAGGTGACACATTTTCCCTATTGAAAAGAAATTCATGTTAGCAGGCAATATTAACTAAATATGCAGGTTTAAAAATATATACTTGTGTATTGATTTTAAGAAAGACATTGATGTTTAGAGCGTTGGACTAGTTAACCGTAAGGTTGCAAGATTGAATCCCCAAGCTGACAAGGTAAAAATCTGTCGTTCTGCCCCTGAACAAGGCAGTTAACCCACCGTTCCTAGGCCGTCATTGAAAATAACAATGTGTTCTTAACTGAGTTGCCTATTTCAATTATTTATTTATTTTTTCAAATAAAAAAAAATAAAAAATTAATCGGCAAATCGGTGGCCAAAAATACCGATTACCGATTGTTATGAAAACTTGAAATCGGCCCTAATTAATCGGCCATTCCAATTAACCGGTCGACCTCTAGTCCACACACACCAACACAGTCGTGAGGAGGGCTCAAATCATCCCAGACTTATTAAACTCATTAAACTGTGGTAAACTCATCAGTGCCATTTGATGAATCCCAGAACATATTCCAGTCTGTGCTAGCAAAACAGTCCTGTAGTTTAGCATCCGCTTTATCGGACCAATTCCTTATTGAGAGCGTCACTTGTACTCCCTGTTTGAGTTTTTCTTGTAAGCAGGAATCCGGAGGATAGAGTTATGGTCAGATTTTCCAAATGAAGGGCGAGGGAGAGCTTTGTATGCATTCCTGTGTTGTGGAGTAAAGGTGATCTAGAGTTGTCGCCTCTAGTTGCTCAGGTGACTTGCTGGTAGAAATGGATTTCACTTTCCCTACATTAAAATCACTAGCCACTAGAAGCGCTGCCTCTGGATGAGCATTTTCTTGTTTGCTTATGGCCCTATACAGCTCGTCTTAGCGGTCTTAGTACCAGCTTCGGTTTGTGGTGGTAAATAAACAGCTACGGAAATATAGATAAACTCTCTTGGTAAATAGTATGGTCTACAGTTTATCATGAGGTATTCTATCTTGAGTGAGCAGAAACTTGAGACTTCCTTATTATTAGAGATTGCACACCAGCTGTTAACAAACACACCCCTCCCCCCTAACCTTACCCGACGCTGCCGTACGGTCTTGACAATGCATAGAAAAACTATCCTTGTTCAGCCACGAATCCGAGAAACATAGGGTATTACAGTTCTTCAGGTCCCGTTGATAGGATAGTCTCGAACGGAGCTCGTCCAGTTTGTTCTCCAGTGATTATACGTTCACCAATAGAACGGAGAGTAGTGGAAGATTATTTCTCTCTTAAGCAGTCTTTTCCAAGTCTTGGGGATTAGGGCCTTTTCCGGGGTTAGCAGTATGTCCTGAATTTGGTTGAGCCGCCCAAAAACATACATATTGCAGATTTATGATCAGCGCAAAAATAGCTGAATTGGTCTGGAGAAAACGGCAGCTATCCATTGCAGTGCCATTTCCCTTGTCGTCCTTACCTCCAAGGATTTATCCAAATTGTTTGTATAATCTTTGATGCCGACAGAATTTGCACCATTGGAAGACATACAGTAGCTTGCACTATAGCCTACATAAACTTATTCCTGCAATCCTTCAAACGGATTTGGTGTGCCATCATAGTGGTCTCTGACTTGTGGTCAGACTCGCTCGGTATTTCGTAAACATCCTTTTTGAATTTAAAAGGAATCCTAGAAGTAATCATCTAGTTTTTCAAAAGTAACTGTAATCTGATAATATTTTTTATGGTAAAGAGTTTTCTTTATCAGTTACATGTAATCCGTTACTCCCCAACCCTGTCCCCGCATTACTTAGCTATCTTGCACGGAGACACAATCATATTCTAACCAGATTCTTTATTTACTGCATTTCTTATTATTTACTTAATGAAAACAATGTGATACATGGAACATAATACATCAATTAATAAATAGTATATCAAGAAGTTATGACAAGTGTTATCTTATATCCTAGCCAATTCTAGACAGTGTCAATAAATATACTGTTGAGCATCGACAGTAGCTCACCTTACCACCTCTTTTCCCCCAATCACTCTCTCAGGTGAAGGACATCTCACTGGAAGCCACAGGAGCTTTGTGAAGCTAGCAGGACACAGCACATGGAGAGATGACCAACCAATCACTGTTGATGAGGGGAGTGGAACCTCAACCCAGCACGTTATCTTGATAGAGGTTAGTGTAATAGTGTTACATAAAAAATGTGTTACTTTGTAAATCAAATGTGGCCAGTTTATTTTCAGAAAGGCTCTCCTCAGCTATTCACTTGCTTACATAAAACCCAGCACAAAAAAGTTTAGGGAATTATTCATATTTTTGCATCACAAAAGAGTTTATGGTGAAAAAAATGTCTATAGATTTCATTGTAGAGTATGTGCACTGTAGTGGCCATTAGTAAATATGAACTATTTAGATCTTATTTAATTATGAAAAAATTATTAAACTGCCATAAACTCAAACTATTCCTTAGATATTTACCTATTAGAAACAATTTGAATATTAAACTAAAAAATTACACACACTTACCATAAAATGTATTAATTGTAATTGTAGCCATTTTGAAGAACCATAAAGAAAAAATGATGGTGACACACCCAAACGTGATATCATTGAAAAGCCCAGAATGTCCTCTCAAAGGTACAACAGGAACTAACACAGCGGCATGTATGGCCTTAAATAAAATAAAAAATAAAAACCCATTAGAAAGGACAAACATGTATTGCTGGATCTCGGGGGATATTTCAGGAAGGCTCCCCTCAGCTATTCACTTGCTTACATGCACATCCTCATTTTTCGGCCATAGGGGAGCTTGTGAGACTTCCCTACAACATTGTTATCCAATTCAGCTCATGTACCGGTAATAACTTCCTCTCTTCTTGTGTCAGTCTGCAGAGGCTGCAGGTCCTGAAGGATTGTCTCTGGTCAAGCAGGAGAGGTCTGAAGGAGAGGAGGACCAACGGCACAGCAGGGACATCCAGACTGGAGCAGCAGCTGGAGCGCCCCCTGTAGCCACGGTAGACCATACCATCGCCCCAGCGCAACTCTGGACCCGAAGCAGAATCACGGAGGTCAGTGGAACGCCGAATGCAGTCCTCAAGTCAGAGACAGACATCAAGACTTTAACTGTAACACAAAGGCTGTTACACACAGGATCTGACCACAGATCAGACCCAGATCCTGCTCCTGGCTCAGAGTACCTACCGGTATGTCACCAGAACCAGAGGATGCGTCATTCCCGTGGAGATGGTGATACGTTAGCCACTGGCGGTGATGATCTGTCTTGTTCTTACACTACAGAAATGGACCCTGGCAACATATCCTTGGATTTAGAGACACAGACTGATCTGTCTAGACGGGACTGGAACCAGTACAGTACTAGTGTATACTCTGAAGGGCGCCTAGATGAGAAAGGGGAGGGTCTGGTCAAAGATGAAGTGACTACGAAAGTGGAGGGTGACATTCCTCCCACATGGAATGCAGATAATCACCTAGGAGATGGACACTCACAGGGCAGAGATTTCTTAAATTACAGGGAAAGGTTAGAGACAAATCCAAATGGCTCTACCCACTCTCCTTTACACGCGTTCAGGGATCGCGACCCAGTGTCCACGTTGATGGGGCCTTCCGATTCACACGGCCGCTTCCTTTTCGACAGGGCTAGAGCCCAGGCTCAGGGAGGGGGAGAAACATCAGGCAGTATTAAGGGAAAACGGTTCCTCTGCATGTTCTGTAACAAAGGCTTCAGCTGCCCCCAGAAGGTAGAGATCCACCAGAGGTTCCACACGGGGGAGAAACCCTTCAGTTGTACCCAGTGTCACATGCACTTTGCCCAGGCTGGTGACCTGAAGAGGCACCAGAGGATCCACACAGGGGAGAAACCCTACAGCTGCCCCCAGTGTGAGAAGAGGTTCTCCCGCCAGGACCACCTGAAGATGCACCTGAAGGTCCACACGGGAGAGAGGCCGTTCGCCTGTACGCACTGCGGGAAAAGGTTCTCAGAGAGGAGCTACCTCAGGATACACCAGGAGAAAAACCATTCCACTCTATAACATAGAAAGTAACCATTCCACTCGATAGCTTCTGACGTTTAGCTCAAACCCTGCATTAAAGACAAAGACGCATTTTCATTGTTGTCTACAGAAAAGATCCACAGATGCATTTGGAATAATGAGAGTAACAGATTTCAGTGTTGAATATTCCAGGGTAGAATATTGATTACAGACATTGTGTGATAGATACAGCATATATACACAGCGTACAAAACATTAGGAACACTTGCTCTTTCCATGACAGACTGACCAGGTGAAAACGATGATCCCTTATTGATGTCACTTGCTAGATCCACTTCAATCAGAGTAGATGAAGGGGAGGAGACAGGTTAATTAATGATTTTCAAGCCTTGAGACAATTGAGACATGGATTGTGTGCCACTGCCATTCAAAATATTTAAGTGCCTTTGAACGGGGTATGGTAGTAGATGCCAAGCGCACTGGTTTGTGTCAAGAACTGCAACGCTGCTGGGTTTTTCATGCTCAACAGTTTCCAAAGTCTATCAAGAATTATCCACCACCCAAAGGACATCTAGTCAACTTGACACAACAGTGGGAAGCATTGAAGTCAACATAGGTCAGCATCCCTGTGGAACGCTTTCGACACCTTGTAGAGTCCAAAAGGGGTTGCAGCTCAATATTAGGAAGGTGTTCCTAAAGTTTTGGACACTCAGTGTATGTTAATGTCATTATTTGGCAACAATTACATCACATGTATCTGATTGAATTAAAATGAGTTTGTCAATTACATGTTTGTTCTACACTGTATACCGTGAGCTCCAAAAGTATTGGGACAGAGACACATTTTGTGTTGTTCTGGCTCTGTAATCCAGCACTTTGGATTTGAAATGATACAATGTCAAAGAGGTTTAAGTGCAGACTGTCACCTTTAATTTGAGGGTATATTCATCCATATTGAGGGAAACGTTTAGAAATTACAGCACTTTTTGTACATAGTCCTCCCATTTTAGGGGACCAACGTATTGGGACAAATTCACTTACAGTTGAAGTCGGAAGTTGAAGTCTTGTTAACAAACTATAGTTTTGGCAAGTCGGTTAGGACGTCTACTTCGTGCATGACACAAGTCATTTTTCCAACAATTGTTTACAGACAGATTATTTCACTTATAATTCACTGTATCACAATTCCAGTGGGTCAGAAGTTTACATACACTAAGTTGACTGTGCCTTTTAACAGCTTGGAAAATTCCAGAAAATGATGTCATGGCTTTAGAAGCTTCTGATAGGCGCAATTGACATCATTTGAGTCAATTGGAGGTGTACCTGTGGATGTGTTTCAAGGCCTACCTTCAAACTCAGTGCCTCTTTGCTTGACATCATGGGAAAATCAAAAGAAATCAGCCAAGACCTCAGAAAAAAAATTGTAGACCTCCACAAGTGTGGTTCATCCTTGGGAGCAATTTCCAAACGCCTGAAGGTACCACGTTCACCTGTACAAACAATAGTACGCAAGTATAAACACCATGGGACCACGCAGCCGTCATACCGCTCAGGAAGGAGACGCGTTCTGTCTCCTAGAGATGAATGTACTTTGGTGCGAAATGTGTGAATCAATCCCAGAACAACAGCAAAGGACCATGTGAAAATGCTGGAGGAAACTGGTACAAAATTATCTATATCCACAGTAAATCGAGTCCTATATTGACATAACCTGAAAGGCCGCTCAGCAAGGAAGAAGCCACTGCTCCAAAACCGCCATAAAAAAGCCAGACTACGGTTTGCACATGGGGACAAAAATTTTACTTTTTGGAGGAATGTCCTCTGGTCTGATGAAACAAAAATAGAACTGTCCATGATGACCATCGTTATGTTTGGAGGAAAAAGGGGGAGGCTTGCAAGCCGAAGAACACCATCCCTACCGTGAAGCACGGGGGTGGCAGCATCATGTTGTGGGGGTGCTTTGTTGCAGGAGGGAATGGTGCGCTTCACAAAATAGATGTCATCATGAGGGAGGAAAATTATGTGGATATATTGAAGCAACATCTCAAGACATCAGTCAGGAAGTTAAAGCTTGGTCGCAAATGGGTCTTCCAAATGGACAATGACCCCAAGCATACTTCCAAAGTTGTGGCAAAATGGCTTAAGGACAACAAAGTCAAGGTATTGGAGTGGCCATCATAAAGCCCTGACCTCAATCCCATAGACAATTTGTGGGCAGAACTGAAAAGGCATGTTTCGAGCAAGGAGGCCTACAAACCTGACTCAGTTACACCAGCTCTGTCAGGAGGAATGGGCTAAAATTCCCCCAAGTTATTGTGGGAAGCTTGTGGAAGGCTACCCGAAACGTTTGACCCAAGTTAAACAATTTAAAGGCAATGCTACCAAATACAAATTGAGTGTATATAAACTTCTGACCCACTGGGAATGTGATGAAATAAATAAAAGCTGAAAAGAAATCATTCTCTCCACTATTATTCTGACATTTTACTTTCTTAAAATAAAGTGGTGATCCTAACTCACCTAAGACAGGGAATTTCTACTAGGATTAAATGTCAGGAATTGTGAAAAACTGAGTTTAAATGTTTTTTTTTATGTCACCTTTATTTAACCAGGTAAGCAAGTTCTCATTTACAACTGCGACCTGGCCAAGATAAAGAAAAGCAGTGCGACACAAACAACAACACAGAGTTACACATGGAATAAACAAACATACAGTCAATAACACAATAGAGAAAAAAAGTCTATATGCAGTGTGTGCAAATGAGGTAAGATAAGGGAGTTAAGGCAATAAATAGGCCATAGTGGTGAAATAATTACAATTTAGCAATTAAACACTGGAGTGGTAGATGTGCAAAAGATGAATGGGCAAGTAGAGATACTGGGGTGCAAAGGAGCAAAAAAGTAAATAACAGTATGGGGATGAGATGGTTGAATGGGCTATGTACAGGTGCAATGATCTGTGAGCTGCTCTGACAGCTGGTGCTTAAAGTTAGTGAGAGAGATATGGGTCTCCAGCTTCAGTGACATTTGCAATTCGTTCCAGTCATTGGCAGCAGAGAACTGGAAGGAATTGCGTTCAAAGGAGGAATTGGCTTTGGGGGTGACCAGTGAAATATACCTGCTGAAGTGCGTGCTACGGGTGGGTGCTGCTATGGTGACCAGTGAGCTGAGATAAGGCGGGGCTTTACCTAGCAAAGACTTAGATGACCTGGAGCTAGTGGGTTTGGCAACAAATATGAAGCGAGGGCCAGCCAACAAGAGCATACAGGTCGCAGCGGTGGGTAGTATATGGGGATTTGATGAGAAAACGGATGGCACTGTGATAGACTGCATCCAATTTGCTGAGTAGAGTGTTGGAGGCGATTTTATAAATGGCCAAAGTCAAGAATCGGCAGGATAGTCAGTTTCACAAGGGTATGTTTGGCAGCATGAGTGAAGGATGCTTTGTTGCGAAATAGGAAGCCGATTTAGATTTAATTTTGGATTGGAGATGCTTAATGAGAGTCTGGAAGGAGAGTTTACAGTCTAACCAGACACCTAGGTATTTGTAGTTGTCCACATATTCTAAGTCAGAACTGTCCAGAGTAGTGATGCTGGACGGGCGGGCAGGTGCGGGCAGTGATCGGTTGAAGAGCATGCATTTAGCTTTACTTACATTTAAGAGCAGTTGGAGGCCACGGAAGGAGAGTTGTATGGCATTGAAGCTCGTCTGGAGGTTAGTTAACACAGTGTCCAAAGAAGGGCCAGAAGTATACAGAATGGTGTCGTCTGCGTAGAGGTGGATCAGAAAATCACCAGCAGCAAGAGCGAAATCATTGATGTATACAGAGAAAAGAGTCGGTCCGAGAATTTAACCCTGTTGCATCCCCATAGAGACTGCCAGAGGTGCGGACAACAGGCCCTCCAATTTGACACACTGAACTCTGTCTGAGAAGTAGTTGGTGAACCAGGCGAGGCAGTCATTTGAGAAACCAAGGCTGTTGAGTCTGATTTATCGGTGGTGACAGTGTTTCCTAGCCTCAGTGCAGTGGGCAGCTGGGAGGAGGTGCTCTTATTCTCCATGGACTTTAGTGTCCCAGAACTTTTTGGAGTTTGTGCTGCAGGATGCAAATTTCTGTTTGAAAAAGCTAGCCTTTGCTTTCCTAACTGTCTGTGTATATTGGTTCCTAATATCCCCGAAAAATTGCATCACGCGGGGGCTATTTGATGCTAATGCCGTACGCCACAGGATGTTTTTGTGCTGGTCAAGAATATTATATTATTATTATGTATTTGACTAAGGTGTATGTAAACTTCCGACTTCAACTGTATGTGTATTAAAGTAGTCAAAAGTGTAGTATTTGGTCCCATATTCCTAGCGTGCAATGATTACTTTAAGCTTGTGACTCTACAAACATGTTGGATGCATTTGCTGTTTGTTTGGGTGGTTTCAGATTATTTTCTGCCCAATAGAAATTATTGGTAAATAATGTAATTTTGAAATTCACCTTTTATTTCACCTTTATTTAACCAGGTAGGCCAGTTGAGAACAAGTTCTCATTTACAACTGTGACCTGGCCAAGATAAAGCAAAGCAGTGCGACAAAAACAACACAGCGTTACACATAAACAATGGTACAGTCAATAACACAATAGAAAAATCTGTATACAGTGTGTGCAAATGAAGTAAGGAGGTAAGGCAATAAATAGGCCAATAGTGGCGAAGTAATTACAATTTAGCAATTTACACTGGAGTGATATGTGCAGATGAGGATGTGCAAGTAGAAAAACGGGTGTGCAAAAGAGCAGAAAAACGAAAACAAATATGGGGATGAGGTAGGTAGTTGGGCTATTTACAGATGGGCTGTGTACAGCTGCAGCGATCTGTAAGCTGCTCTGACAGCTGACGCTGACAGCTGACGTATAAATTAACATTATTATTAATTAGCATGCTAACCTTATCTAGCTAGTTAAGGTTATCTTAACCATACTGTATTCAAAAGATTAGCCAGCTGGCTGGACTATAGCTGGAGCTGGATTTGTCATAAGCATTTAGGGAAAACTGAGCCACATGGATAGGGGAAACAAGTATCTTTGACTTCACCATCTATTGTTATGGCCAATGTTTTGGCATCTTCCATAAATTGGAGAGGCGTTTTTCTACACTGTAATGGACACGGTACAACCTTTGGTAGGCTGCGGTATAGCAAAGCCAAGTCCCATGCTCATGGTTTTCACAGGGGAATTGAAACTATAGGCTACAATGACTTTGCTCATGATGCACTCCGCAAATTATATGGAACACCACCACGCATCGGACACAAAACACCAATACAAATGAAACAACAGCACAACAAAATAGATAAACAAGTTCCTTGAATTTTCATATCACACAATTATACCATTTATAAAATGGTCAGTTATTTTTTTTTGTACAGACTAGCTAAAAAAATAAGTGGAACTTGACAAATTAGCCAATGGATTATGGTCATTTTCTCAGTTGCAATTCGCTGGAGCCGCTGAGCCAGAGTAGCGTGTATTAATCATACTGTAGAACTCATTGCGACCAGCACTAGCCGGTCAAATGAACAAGTCACTCAGAAAAACAAATCATGACTCTCGAGTCAGTTAAGAGAGTCGTTAAAAAATAACGAATGGTTCGAAATGCACATCACTAGGTGCAATAGGCCAATACAAATTTGAAGAATAAGTAAACGGAAGTGAATAGTGGCTCTTTGGCAATTCCTTGTTATGTCAGCTGTCAAATGATATCAACACGTGCAAAATAAGCAAAAGTTACAGCAGGTAACAATCCCAATTGGGAGAGTCCAGAGATTGCCAGATGCGTAAATTGGACTAAGGAACAGATGTTGTGTATTGGAGAAAGGCCATCAGTGCGGGTTCTGCAAACAATACAGTAGATGAAGGTGCGGCATGAGCATGGTGAACAGAGAGATGTGGTTATGGACAGCGAGGAAGAAAAGACGAGTGTAGTTGGAAGATGTGCTGAGGAAGAATGGCACGAAGTACAAACCGTACTGTGCTGTTTCTGATGGCTCAGAAATCGAACCTGATGAGAGCGAGGTGGCAGGTGTGGTGAAGACCTCCAAGTCCAAGCCTCACCCGATGGTCATGCAAAGAATGATTCGGTCCCAGTGGGAGTGACATTTTTGGAGAAAGTGGATCCCTGCCTTTTGGCTGACCCATATGTAGTCTCAGGCTGGGGAAAAAATGATTTGGGTACTGTTAAATCGGTGAAGGTAGCTCGAAGTGGACTTAATTACTTTCAGTGTTTCTTCCTTTCTGAGGAAGAGGGCGCTTCGCAGAACGCACCTCTGAACAAGACCTGTTACTTGATTTGCTCTCTGGAGTAGGGTGCCTTTGAAAGGAGTGATTACTGGGTTGGCATTAAGTGTTGAGGTTGAAACTGAAATGGAAGATTCCCTTTGTCTGTGATGCCCGCCATTTGGTGCTACGCTGACACTGCCTGTCCTTTTGAGTTTTGAGTCTTTACCTAACAAAGTCATGTTAGAATATGTCAGTTATCCCATGAGAGCTTTTGAGCCGAACCCACTGTTTCAGATGCCAAGCTTATGGTCATGTTGCAGCAGCAGTGTGTAGGAGGTAGATTCGGAGAAGTGGGTAGGAGGGCATGGGCCGAAGGAACGTTAGTATCAATTGTGGGGGTGCCCATGTTGCTGGGGATCAGAAGTGCCTTAGTGCGAGAGAGACTGGTTGAGGTTGTCAGAGTAGAACAGAAGGTGTCGTATGCTGAGGCAATGAAGAGAGTAGAGGATGATGGGTCAAGGGTGAGTAGTTGGCCTAGGCCAATACAGTGATACGAATTTGTGCTTCAGTAAGGTTGGCTTCTTAGCATTCATAGCCATGGTTATCAACTGTACCACAGAAATGGAACCTAAATCACAGAAAATAGATGTTGTGGTGGCAGCTGCAAAGCAGTACTTGGGTGTACAAGGTTTTACTGCAGGAGAGTTACAAGGTGTGTTGAACAAAGTAGTAGGCCTGGTGTAGGATCAGTTAGGGTCAAAGTAGTGGACTGGGGTGGTGGTGTTTTTTTTTAAAATGAAATAGTGGTATATAGGTGAAGGGTTAGTTTGGTGGTACAATTATTTTCCTTTCCCTCTTCCTTTTTGTATCACTCAATTTAACGTGATCGCCCACTCCCGCACAGTAGGTGGCGGCATGCACAAACAATTTGCGAACACCATGATACCGAAGAAACAGAAGTAGTGCAGTGAACAACTAGAATTTCCACGTTAGCGTATTTTATGTTATTTAGACGTTTATTAACACATTGGAACTCAAAATACGAGCATCATAAACGTACCTCAGGTAGTCTTTACTTCGCGTTGGAGACGGGACTTGGTTTATTCTAGGTAACGCTAGCTAGCTGCTAACCTAACGATGGCTAACAGTATGGTTTTTCACACTCAAATAGCCTCCATCATGGAGGTTCTAGCGAATGCAGCTGTGTCAGAGATCTGTAAACTCGTAGACGACGACTATGCAGTGTTTCGTTTGGAAATAACTCAAAGCCAGAAAGAAAACAGGGGATTGCGGAGGAAACTACAGCTATTGGAACTGAAGGTGGCACGGGAACGCGCAGAGAGGACAATACGAGAGCGCGTCCTCGCCAGTAGTGTCAAGATTCACGACCGATACAGCGGAATGGCAAGAGGTACAATTTGCAGAAGGTGGAGGCTGCGGGGCTGTTGCACCGTTCTCCTCTGCATACGTGTTCAGATGTGTTACTCAGAATTGTGTCTTGGTTAGTTTTTGAATAGTACGCAATACTGACCTATGTTAAGCTAACCACAATAAGGATTAGACACTCTAGTGGAACTTTCATTTCGCCTTCAAAGTAAAAGTCCACCATTGAAAGTGATGCAAATGGATACAAATAATGGAGTGATGGCATATTAAGAATAGATCATACAACAATCTTTTTTCTTTTTTTTTCTTCCATTCTGACAATGTCAGAATGTCATATAAATTCGATAATTAGTTAGTTTGACACAATCACCTCACTATAAAGCCTATTGTACGTATTGACATTTTATATTGCAATGTGGCTCATTTCAGTGGTTTCAAAGTCTCGCAATAAAATCTATGACACTATTATGTGTGTAAAGGCTTAAGTTGTGTTTTGTGGGTATCACTGAGTGGGCTGATACCCCATTTAATGGACCCAGAATCCATAGGTAAGGCTGTTCAGTGCATATAATTATACCCCCAATGCAATTCAAGTCTAATACATCCACAGCGATTTTTTTTTTTTGGGGGGGGGGGGGTCAAATTAATTATTGTCTTTTGTTTAATTTATATAACATTCCAATCTTGTTCAGCAATAGCTAGTCCAAATGGCATGATTCTTCCATATGTATCCGTTTCCTTCACTTTCAATTGAGGACCTTTATTTTGAAGGCAATCCACAAATTCCACAGTTGTGGCTAATTTCACATAGGTGCAATAATTTCCCTTATTACTTTGATCTTGCAAAAAAAAAAAAAAAAAACGCTATTATTTTACCAGGCAGGTCAATTAATAACAACATCCTCTTGCACAAAGACCATGTCAGAATAGGCATTTTAGGTATGAGGAAACAGAACGTTTTTAGTATATACATTTTCAAAAGTCGAGTTTGATTTAAATGTACCATTTTGCAGATGATTTACAGTAGTGCGTGCATACTTATTCATACTTTTTTTGTACTGGACGCCTGTGGGAATCGAACCCACAACCCTGGCATTACAACGGTGGCGGTTCTAGACCATTTCAACTGGGGGGGGCCAAGCTGGGGCCAGTTGTACTGTTAGAGGGGCCAGTTACATTAGACGTTATTGTTGTCATATCGTTTTCTTCACTGCATTGCAGGCATTAGCAGGCAAAAGACCATGTTCATAATCATCATCGTTGCCACTGTCTAATAACGGATGTAAAAAAAGAACGATAGCAAAAATGTATGTAAAAATTATTTCATACTCCACATTTAGGGGGGCCACAAGGGGGTCCAAAATTGTTGTCACAGGGGCACTGCCCCCCCCCCCCCCCCCCCGCTGAACTGCTAGTGCGTTACAAGCGCCATGTTCTACCAACTGAGCTACGCTGGACAGCAAATGCTAGTATGTTATACTCATGTCGGCATTTCATCTAGTAGAATTCACTGCAGACTTTTGAGGAAGACTCCCATGTCTTTGACATCTGCTGATAATTAAAGGTGCAATATGCAGAAATCGCTCCACCATTTCCTGGTTGCTAAAATTCTAATAGTTCGCCCAATTTCAGTTTGTGACAAAACAAGCATTCATTATGTAGAGAATCATTATACCATCTAAACCGATGTTAAATGTTTTTTCCATAACCAGAAATATTGTATTTTCAGCTGTTTTAAAGCAAAAGACGCAAAACCCAAACTTAAGAATGGGAAGCATAGAAATAGCACACATAAAACAGATCTACCGCTTCTTAGACTTGCTTTCAATGAGTGACAGATCTAACGCAGTTCTATGTGAATTTTGTCAGTCCACAAAATGTTACATGTTGCAGTTTTAAGTATGTTGATGTGCTACCGAAATGAACGAATGGCAGGAAATAGCGCAATTGCGCATTAGATGACACATTCTCATTATAGATGAGCCTAGTATGTTGGTATTTGTTGCTTACTACGTTCATTTTTACTAAACAGTAGTTCTAAATAGAATGTAGTATGATTAGTACACAGTATGCCGTTTAAGTAAGTTGTAGACAAGCCAGATTTGACACAACCAGTATCATATTCTAACCAGATTCTTGATTTACTGAATTTCTTATTGTCATACTCAATTAAAAAAGTGATGCATGGAATACGATCAAGTCAATAAATAAATAGTATATCAAGAAGTTATGAGAAGTGTTACCTTACATCCTTGTCAATTGTAGACTCTGGGCGTGTCCGAATACTGGCATATTACATAGTTATACTGCATAGTATGTACTTATCGTCTCATAGTATTTAGCACGCACTGTTTAGTAAATAATATGCAGTATGCCATGGCTGAAACGTACTACTTTTGGTGCGTTCAAGACAACTAGGAACTTGGAAACAAAACGAGCTCAGACTGGTAAAAAATAAGAGCTACAGGGTGTAGGAGACAATAGGGTCAAAGTAGTGGAATGGGCTGGTTGGTTTTAATGAGTGTAGGGCAGTGAGAAGGGTGGTTTTCTTCCCCCTTTTGTTTCACAAAGTGAAAACACAAAAGAAGAAGCCCTTTCACTATAGCGGAGTGTTGATGTTTTGGGCAGATGTTAGCTAGATAAGTAGCATGCACTCAAGACTTGGCCTCCATTGGAATGACCTAGGCAACTATCGCTAGGCTACTTATGACGGTGTATTTAGTTTTTTTGCTTTTGATGAACTTTGAGATTGTAATGAAAAGAGCTATAGAAATTCAATCAATTATTATTCTACCAAAGAAATGTTATTTAGTTTAGTAGAGCAAAAAGCTCAGATGAAAGGCCAAGAACCTGACACGTACTCTTCAATAAAAAAAGTGATACTAGCAAGAGTGCGTGAGTTTCTTTAAACGTATCAAATGTTTTACCATGCACCTGCAACAAAATAGCTGAGATGTGCGAGTGCATTGAAAAAAAAAAAAGTAATGTTGAAAGTACAACACACCAACAGTCGATGTACAAATTTTTTTTTATAAACAAGAAACACTTCAATGAGAACAAAGATTCACTTTGGGTTTAAAAAAAGATTTCACCAAAAACAGTACAAAATTAATAAATAATAGCTATGAAATAAAATGGATACAAAATACCTAAAACTACATCTTATTAATGGCCTCAAATGGCCATACCTTCTCCAGCATCCACATCTGGAGCCCACAGCTACACCTAGGGAGGATGAGGAGATGATAACCGGTAGGGTGATGGTGTGGCAACCCCCTAGCGCCAAATCCATCACCGAATACCACTTCCAGGATGCGACTGTGTCCTCCCGAGTCAGCACTGACTCCATATTCCTGGAAAAATATGGAAAAGGATAGCATTTCAGCATCAAATATACTACATGTAAAGCCCTGTAAATGATAATGCTAATTGTGATACATTTCTCTGGAATACTTGCATCTTTCTAACATGTATGTCTTCACACTTACACTAACGGTAAAACGTTTTAGAACACTTACTCATTCAAGGGTTTTTCTTTTTACTATTTTCTACATTGTAGAATAGTAGTGGAGACAAACTATGAAATAACATATGGAATCATGTATTAACAAAAAAAGTGTTAAACAAATCAACATGTTATATTCTTCAAAGTAGCCACCCTTTGCCTTGATGACAGCTTTGCACACTCTTGGCATTCTGTCGGAATGTTTTTCCAACAGTCTTGGAGTTCCCACATGCTGAGCACTTGTTGGCTGCTTTTCCTTCACTCTGTGGTCCAACTCAACCAAATTGAGATTGTTTGGGATGAGGTCGGGGGATTGAGGAGGCCAGGTCATCTGATGCAGCACTCCATCACTCTCCTTATTGGTAAAATAGCCCTTACACAGCCTGGAGGTGTGTTGGGCCCTTGTCCTGTTGAAAAACAAATGATAGTCCCACTAAGCCCAAACCAGATGGGATGGCATATTGCTGCAGAATGCTGTGGTAGCCATGCTGGTTAAGTGTGCCTTGAATTCAAAATAAATCTGACAGTGTCACCAGCAAAGCACCCCACACCATAACACCACCTCCTCCATGCTTTATGGTGGGAAATACACATGCGGAGTTCATCTGTTCACCCACACCATGTCTCACAAAGACACGGCGGTTGGAACCAAAAATCTCAAATTTGGACTCCAGACCAAAGGACAAATTTCCACCGGTCTAAAGTCCATTGCTCGTGTTTTTTGGCCCAAGCAAGTCTCTTCTTCTTATTGGTGTCCTTTAGTAGTGGTTTATTTGCAGCAATTTAACCATGAAGGCCTGATTCACACACTCTCTTCTGGACAGTTGATGAGATGTGTCTGTTACATGAACTCTGAAGCATTTATTTGAGCTGCAATTTCTGAGGCTGGTAACTAATGAACTTGTCCTCTGCAGCAGAGGTAACTCTGGGTCTTCCATTCCTGTGGCGGTCCTCATGAGAGCCAGTTTCATCATGGCTCTTGATGGTATTTGCATCTGCACTTGAAGAAACTTTCAAAGTTCTTGAAATGTTCCGTATTGACTGACCTTCATGTCTTAAAGTAATGATTGACTGTCATTTCTCTTTGCTTATTTGAGCTGTTCTTGCCATAATATGGACTTGGTCTTTTACTAAATAGGGCTATCTTCTGTATACCACCCCTACCTTGTCGTAACATAACTGATTGGCTCAAATGCTTAAGAAGTAAAGACATTCCACAAATTAACTTTTAAGAAGGCACACCTGTTAATTGAAATGCATTCCAGGTGACTACCCCATGAAGCTGGTTGAGAGAATGCCAAGAGTGCAAAGCTGTCAAGGCAAAGGGTGGCTATTTTGAAGAATCTCAATGTAAAATATATTTAGATTTGTTTAACACTTTTTTGTAGAGGTCGACCGATTATGATTTTTCAACGCCGATGCCGATTATTGGAGGACCAAAAAGCCGTTACCGATTAATCGGCCGGTTATTTTGTAGTTTTTTTTAATAATAACAATACTGAATGAACACTTATTTTAACTTAATATAATACATCAATAAAATCAATTTCGCCTCAAATAAATAATGAAACATGTTCAATTTGGTTTAAATAATGCAAAACAAAGTGTTGGAGAAGAAAGTAAAAGTGCAATATGTGCCATGTAAGAAAGCTAATGTTTAAGTGCCTTGCTCAGAACATGGGAACATATGAAAGCTAGTGGTTCCTTTTAACATGAGTCTTCAATATTCCCAGGTAAGAAGTTCTAGGTTGTAGTTATTATACTCTGCTCAAAAAAATAAAGGGAACACTTAAACAACACAATGTAACTCCAAGTCAATCACACTTCTGTGAAATCAAACTGTCCACTTAGGAAGCAACACTGATTGACAATAAATTTCACATGCTGTTGTGCAAATGGAATAGACAATAGGTGGAAATTATAGGCAATTAGCAAGACACCCCCAATAAAGGAGTGGTTCTGCAGGTGGGGACCACAGACCACTTCTCAGTTCCTATGCTTCCTGGCTGATGTTTTGGTCACTTTTGAATGCTGGCGGTGCTTTCACTCTAGTGGTAGCATGAGACGGAGTCTACAACCCACACAAGTGGCTCAGGTAGTGCAGCTCATCCAGGATGGCACATCAGTGCGAGCTGTGGCAAGAAGGTTTGCTGTGTCTGTCAGCGTAGTGTCCAGAGCATGGAGGCGCTACCAGGAGACAGGCCAGTACATCAGGAGACGTGGAGGAGGCCATAGGAGGGCAACAACCCAGCAGCAGGACCGCTACCTCCGCCTTTGTGCAAGGAGGAGCACTGCCAGAGCCCTGTAAAATGACCTCCAGCAGGCCACAAATGTGCATGTGTCTGCTCAAACGGTCAGAAACAGACTCCATGAGGGTGGTATGAGGGCCCGACGTCCACAGGTGGGGGTTGTGCTTACAGCCCAACAGCATGCAGGACGTTGGGCATTTGCCAGAAAACACCAAGATTGGCAAATTCGCCACTGGCACCCTGTGCTCTTCACAGATGAAAGCAGGTTCACATTGAGCACATGTGACAGACGTGACAGAGTCTGGAGACGCCGTGGAGAAAGTTCTGCTGCCTGCAACATCCTCCAGCATGACCGGTTTGGCGGTGGGTCAGTGATGGTGTGGGGTGGCATTTCTTTGGGGGGCCGCACAGCCCTCCATGTGCTCGCCAGAGGTAGCCTGACTGCCATTAGGTACCGAGATGAGATCCTCAGAACCCGGTTGGCCCTGGGTTCCTCCTAATGCAAGACAATGCTAGACCTTATGTGGCTGGAGTGTGTCAGCAGTTCCTGCAAGAGGAAGGCATTGATGCTATGGACTGGCCCGCCCGTTCCCCAGACCTGAATCCAATTGAGCACATCTGGGACATCATGTCTCGCTCCATCCACCAACGCCACGTTGCACCACAGACTGTCCAGGAGTTGGCGGATGCTTTAGTCTAGGTCTGGGAGGAGATCCCTCAGGAGACCATCCATCACCTCATCAGAAGCATGCCCAGGCGTTGTAGGGAGCTCATACAGGCACGTGGAGGCCACACAGACTACTGAGCCTCATTTTGACTTGTTTTAAGGACATTACATCAAAGTTGGATCAGCCCGTAGTGTGGTTTTCCACTTTAATTTTGAGTGTGACTCTAAATCCAGACCTCCATGGGTTGATAAATTGGATTTCCATTGATTATTTTTGTGATTTTGTTGTCAGCACATTCAACTATGTAAAGAAAAAAGTATTTAATAAAATTATTTATTTCATTTAGATCTAGGATGTGTTGTTTAAGTGTTCCCTTTATTTTTTTGAGCAGTATATTATTATAGGAATTATAGGACTATTTCTCTCTATACGATTTGTATTTCATATACCTTTGACTATTGAATATTCTTATAGGCACTTTAGTATTGCCAGTGTAACAGTATAGCTTCCGTCCCTCTCCTCGCTCCTACCTGGGCTCAAACCAGGAACACATCGACAACAGCCACCCTCGAAGCAGCGTTACCCATGCAGAGGAAGGGAAAAAACTACTCCAAGTCTCAGAGCGAGTGACGTTTGAAACGCTATTTGCGTGCACCCGGCTAACTAGCTAGCCATTTCACATCGGTTACACCAGTCTAATCTTGGGAGTTGATAGGCTTGAAGGGGTGGGTATAATTTGTGGAACGTTCCAACAGGAATCTGTTCCAAAAAACGTAAAGTAAAAGGTTGCCAACCAACAACGTATACAAACCTAGCTAACTAGCTGCCGAATAGGCATAAACTCAACACGTAGCTTATTCTTAATGTTTGTCCATAGGCAAACAGGCATGTGAGGACAGACATTTTTCGGAATAAACGTGATGAGTGAAAAACGCAATGAAATAGACCACTCCCTACCCGGTATCTTATTCTGCCACTATACAACTTTGTATGCGTTGTTTTTTTGAAACCTTGTTATTTACGAAGTTTTTGGAATAGATTCCTGTTGGAACGTTCCACAAATTATACCCACCCAGGTTGAAGTCAAATAGCGCAATGCTTGACGCACAGCGAAGGGCTGTTTGAATGAATGCTTACGAGCCTGCTGCTGCCTACCACCGCTCAGTCAGACTGCTCTATCAAATCATAGACTTAATTATAATATAATAAACACACAGAAATACGAGCCTTGGGTCATTAATATGGTCAAATCTGGAAACTATCATCTCGAAAACAAAAGTTTTTTTCTTTCAGTGACATACGGAACCGTTCCATATTTTATCTAACGGGTGACCAAGTCTAAATATTCCAGTTAGGCATTGATGTTTATGGTTAGGTACATTGGTGCAACGACAGTACTTTTTTGGCAAATGCGCTTGTTAAATCAACACACGTTTGTCGAAGTAGGCTGTGATTCAATGAAAATTAACAGGCACCGCATCGATCATATGCAACGCAGGACACGTTAGATAAACTAGTAATATCATCAACCATGTGTAGTTAACTAGTGATTATGTTAAGATTGATAGTTTTTTATAAGTGTAATGCTAGCTAGCAACTTACCTTTGCTTCTTGCTGCCCTCGCGTTACAGGTAGTCAGCCTGTTAATCCTTGTGGAGTGCAATGTAAGGCAGGTGGTTAGAGCATTGGACTGGTAACCGAAGGTTGCAAAAACGAATCCCCCCTGAACAAGGCAGTTAACCCCCGTTTCTAGGCCGTCATTGTAAATAAGAATGTGTTCTTAATCTGACTTGCCTAGTTAAATAAAGGTGTAAAAAAAAAAACATAAATAAAAATGGCAAATCGGTGGCCAAAAATACCGATTACCGATTGTTAATCGGTCAACCTCTACTTTTTTGGTTTCTACATGATTCCATATGTGTTATTTCATAGTTTGTCTTCACTATTATTCTACAATGTAGAAAATAGTAAAAAATTAAGAAAAACCCTTGAATGAGTAGGTGTTCTAAAACGTTTGACCGGTAGTTTACATGAATGTGCCAGTGAAGCATAGGAAATAGATGGGAAAGTGTTGTTGCTTTCAGAGAACAGGGGTACCTAATTAGTCAAGATAACATACAGTGGCGTATCATTTATTTTTGCTAATGTTTCTCCAACTTTTCTTTTCTTCACCGATGCAGGTGATCCTGCCCGTAGATCCTGAAAAGTTAGAAGATGAAGTACAACATTAACCAAAACATGAGCAAAGTAGAGCTGTGAACTTTCTGTAGATACAGTTAAAGTCAGAAGTTTACATACACTTTAGCCAAATACATTTAAACTCGGTTTTTCTCAATTCCTGACATTTAATCCCAGTAAAAATTCCCTGTCTTAGGTCAGTTAGGATTACCACTTTATTTTTAGAATGTGAAATGTCAGAATAATAGTAGAGAGAATGAGTTATTTCAGCTTTTATTTATTTCATCACATTCCCAGTGGGTCAGAAGTTTACATACACTCAATTAGTATTTGGTAGCATTGCCTTTTAAATTGTTTAACTTGGGTCAAATGTTTCGGGTAGCCTTCCACAAGCTTCCCACAATATGTTGGGTGAATTTTGGCCCATTGTTCATGATTGGGATGGTGTCCCCCTTTTTCCTCCAAACATTACGATGGTCATTATGGCCAAACAGTTCTATTTTTGTTTCATCAGACCAGAGGACATTTCTCCAAAAAGGTACAATATTTGTCCCCATGTGCAGTTGCAAACCGTAGTCTGACTTTTTTATGGCGGTTTTGGAGCAGTGGCTTCCTAGCTGAGTGGCCTTTCAGGTTATGTGGATATAGATACTTTTGTACCTGTTTCCTCCAGAATCTTCACAAGGTCCTTTGCTGTTGTTCTGGGATTGATTTGCACTTTTCACACCAAAGTACTTTCATCTCTAGAAGACAGAACGAGTCCCCTTCCTGAGCGGTATGATGGCTACATGGTCCCATGGTGTTTATACTTGCGTACTATTGTTTGTACAGATGGACGTTGTAACTTCAGGCGTTTGGAAATCGCTCCCAAGGATGAACCAGACTTGTGGAGGTCTAAAATGTTTGGCTTTTGGTTATTTTATTTTGATTTTCCCATGATGTCAAGCAAAGAGGCACTGAGTTTGAAGGTAGGCCTTGAAATACATCTACAGGTACACCTCCAATTGACTCAAATTAGCCTATCAGAAGCTTCTAAAGCCATGGCATGTTCTGGAATTTTCCAACCTGTTGTGTATGTAAACTTCTGACCCACTGGAATTGTAAGTGAAATAATCTGTCTGTAAACAATTGTTGGAAGAATTACTTGTGTCATGCACCAAGTAGATGTCCTAACCGACTTGCCAAAACTATAGTTTGTTAACATGAAATTTGTGGAGTGGTTGAAAAATGAGTTTTAATGACTCCAACATAAGTGTATGTAAACTTCCGACTTCAACTGTAGCTACACTGCTACATACTTTATCAAATTGCCATGTTTGCCACTGAATTAAAAGTCTGGTATTGTCATTAGACCCGGCAACAGTTTGAACACAAGCCTGGTATATACAACAAGTAGCTAACTAGGCTAATGTTAAATATGAAGTTGTTGCTCAACAGCAAGCAAGTAACCCTGTAGGTAACGTTACTGTTCTAACAATTATCAATTCTAGTAGCTAGCTAGTACACCGGTAGACAGGGGCATTCGCCCCGGCCTGTCCGGCGCAGTTCTGTTAACGACGGTGATGGCAGGCGGGAGTGAAGGACACTGCATGCTAGCTAGCTAGTAAAGAGGACTCTGGTACACAGCATGTGGCAGGGGCGACACTGTGTGCTAGCTAGCAAGGATAACTCCAGTGCACAGGAGGTGGGGGTGACAATGGTAGCTAGCTAGGACGCTAGTAGACAGTGTGAAAACTCAGATATACA
This sequence comes from Salmo salar, assembly GCF_965601325.2. Taxonomy (NCBI): domain Eukaryota; kingdom Metazoa; phylum Chordata; class Actinopteri; order Salmoniformes; family Salmonidae; genus Salmo; species Salmo salar. The sequence continues at coordinate 25,784,883 of NC_138294.1, read as the reverse complement.
TTTATTTCCCTTTTGACCTACATTTTAATTACATAAACAATCAGAGGAAATCCAGAATATCAATGGGATGCTCGATTGGGGGGTGTCATGCAGGAACCAATGGGATGCTCTAGGGAGGGGAGGAGGGGGTTCCTGCAATGCCCACATACAGGAACGCCCCGAATTGCGGACCGCAGTCACACGCTATTGAAAGGCACGGCAGACAGCAGATCTGTTTTCAAAGATAACCACCGCAGAAGCTTCACTATTCCCCCTCTTCCAATGCATTCTGGCTGTAAAATTCTTCAAAAGTGTGCAGCGAATTCTACAAGATGAAGAGCCGAAATGAGTATAACATCCTGGCATTTAAAGCATACTCGATTTTAGAAAATTCCCATACTATAAAACGTTCTATTTTCGCATTACTCAAACGGCCTACTATTTAGGACACAAGTTTGGGTATTCGGACACGGTGTCTGTCAATAGTGTACAATATAGCGTGAGCATTACCTAACCTAACCACCCCTTTCCCCCAATCACTCTCAGGTGAAGGACATCTCACTGGAGGCGACAGGAGCTTTGTGAAGCCAGCGGGACATAACATGTGGAGAGATGACCAAACCATAGCAATTGAGGCGAGTGGAACCTCAACCCAGCATGTTATTGTGATAGTGTGACATAAAAAATTACAGTACATCAAATGTGGCCCGTTTATTTCAGAAAGGCTCCCCTCAGCTATTCACTTGCTTACATGTACATCCTTATTTTTCTGCCATAGGAGAGCTTGTGAGACTTCCCTATGACATTGTTATCCAATTCAACCCATGTATCGGTAATAACCTCCTCTCTTCTTGTGTCAGTCTGTAGAGGCTGCAGGTCTTGGAGGATCATCTCTGATCAAGCAGGAGAGGACTGAAGGAGAGGAGGACCCACAACACAGCAGAGACATTCAGACTGGAGCAGCGGCTGGAGTGGCGCCACCTATAGCCACAGAGGACCTTGTGACTGTTGCCGCGCCCCAGCCCAGGACCCAACGCAGAATCACGGAGGTCAGTGGAATGCCGAACGCCGTCCTCAAGTCAGAGACAGACACCGAGACTTTAACTGTAACACAAAGGCTCTTACACACAGGATCTGACCACAGATCAGACCCAGAGAGACTGGGGCAGGGGCCACTGGGCTGTTCTGCTCCCGGCTCAGAGTATTTACTTTACAGTAACCCAAGCCCGAGGACGGTTCATTCCCATCTGGACTTGGGTGATGCGTCAGAGACTGTCAATGATCCGTCTTGTTCTTATACTACAGAGATGGGCCCTGGCAACATGCCCTTGGGTTTAGAGACCCAGACTGATCTGTCTAGAGCGGAATGGAACCGGCGCAGTAGTAGTGTATACTCTGAAGGCAGCCAAGATAAGAAAGGGGAGGTTATAGTGGTAGATGAAGTGACTGTGAAAGTGGAGGGTGACGCTCCTCCCACATGGAATGCAGATAGTCTCCTAGGAGATGGACACTCACAGGGCAGAGTTTTCTTAGACTACAGGGGAAGCTTAGAGACAAATCTAAATGGCGCCACCCACTCCCCTTTACACGCATTCAGGGATTGCGACCCAGTGTCCACGTCGACGACACCTTCTGATTCACAAGGCTGCGTTCTTTTCGATCAGGTATTGAACTCAAATGACCAAAGTGCCAAGGCTCGGGGAGGGGGAGCCACATCAGGAAATAGTAAAGAGAAACGGTTCCTCTGCATGTTCTGTAACAAAGGCTTCAGCTGCCCCCAGAAAGTGGAGATCCACCAGAGAGTCCACACAGGGGTGAAACCCTTCAGCTGTACCCAGTGTCACATGAGCTTCGCCCAGGCTGGTGACCTGAAGAGGCACCAGAGGGTCCACACAGGGGAGAAACCCTTCAGCTGCCCCCAGTGTGAGAAGAGGTTCTCCCAGGCTGGTGACCTGAAGAGGCACCAGAGGGTCCACACAGGGGAGAAACCCTACAGTTGTACCCAGTGTCACATGCGCTTCGCCCTGGCTGGCAACCTGAAGATGCACTTGAAGGTCCACACAGGAGAGAGGCCGTTCGCCTGTAGGCATTGCGGGAAGAGGTTCTCAGAGAGGAGCTACCTCAGGATACACCAGCAGAAAACCCATTCCACTCTGTAAAATAGAAAATAATTTCACTCAATAGCTTTTGACATTTAGATCAAACCCTGCATTAACCCCCCAGCGTTTTTGTTATGCGCGTGATGTCAAAATGCACTCACTAGCTAGGTTTCCATCCCAATTGGCAACATATTTTCATGCGAATATTCTCAAATCTGCATAAAAACTGTGCACATTTTCCCACCAGAAATGTTTCCATCAAATCAGTGCGTGATGACGTAGTGCACCCAAAATGTACTTTTTCATGTACCTAATAAAAATATAAAGTTCAATGTGTTTCCGTCGCATTTTCAACTCTACTGATAGTTTTGTCATAAACTGTTGTGTTAAATAGCAAATGTGTCTAATCTGGTCTTGGCACCTGCGCTCTAGCCAACAGCTCGCAGATACAATACGGGTAGGCTATGTAGCTTGTCTAGTCTACATGAGATTATGGATAACAGCGAATATTTTTGTCAAACGGCAGTCAATTATTGATCATCATGTCACAGAATAAGACCCTCTGTATTTATTGGAAAGCAGCATCAAGCTCATCACCATGCACTTTCACAACATATTTCATCTGAAGCCTAATAAACTGTATGGTTTCTCAAGTCGTAGTGGGAGGACCACACACAATATCATCTCGTGACTCCAAATTTACTTAGATATGGTGGTTATTATATCAATATTTGCGCATAAAGGCATTTTCACCGGCATTTCCCGTGTTATTAATTTTACCGACACAAAGATCCCTCAATGTCGAAGGAACAAATGATCTGTCTGCATTTTTTTTAATTACACTGAAACTTTGTTTCCATCACAGCTGTCGTGATTTTTCTTTAAACAAAAAAAATGACAATTTTTGGATGGAAACGTAATTGGTGTTCCAAAATGTGATTGTTAGCCTATAGATAATTAGCAGGCAGCGTGGCTTGTGTCAACTGGTCAATTTCAAATTATTTTCAAACAGTTTGAATTAAGGTGTGTTCCAATTCCTTATTAATTCACATAAAGTATCCCATTTCACTGTGTCGGAGAATTTACGTTTGAGGCACTACGATGAACCGGACAAACTTCTCTCTTCGATGAGAGCCCAAGCACTTCCCCAGTGTTTCCCCTGGTCACGTATGCAGACATTTGAGCATCTCCGATCAGGAAATAAATGCTAACGTTTTCCTCCTGGCGCATTTTCCGGCTGACTTACCTTCATTGTTGTTTTCCTTACAAATAATAACTTTGGACATGTGTGCGTTTCTATCAAAGTAAGTGACTTATTACATTATAGTTTGTATCGTGTTATGTCGCTTTTACTGTAGCACAATGTAATGTGTGCATTCCTTTATAACCGCGGACACGCAAGGAACTTAATTTCTTAACCTTTATGGTGTTCTACTCAATTGTGCTTATGTTACTAGCTACATTCTTCTATTAGCTTTGTAAAACAATGCTGCTGTTGCACTCCACAAGGAGTGCAACAGCAGCATTGTTAAAACACACGTCTCTGACGTGTGTTTTACAGAGAAGTATTAGCTTGTGTTGTATCTTTTAAAGCTGCCCTGGACTCATGACCTGTGTATTTTAGCTCTGCTGTGCCCTGCCTCCTTGTGGAGCTCAACAGTTACTGTTATTCATATTTGTGATTTTGTCAATGCAATTAATTACTTTTATAGCAGGGTTATGTTACTACTTTAATTGTTATATCCTGATGCTATATTGTAATTAGTAATAATTCCTCTTTATTCTGTGCTTTCAGAAACCACACACAAACAGCATTGAACATTATTTGCCAACATCATAACTGGAACTTTCTTGCAGACGATTGAGGCCAGCTTTTGTATGCTAGCAACATAGTTTAAACAGACACTCTTTTACAGTTTAACTTGGGGGAAAAAACAACAAGAAAAGACTGACAACTTATTAATATGCATAACCCATATTTCAATTTTCATGTAGTGATTTGAACTGCATTCCTACCCATCCACCCCTAAAGTCATAGTATCATGGCATGTCAGTCATTGCTGCAAATGTGCTAAATAGTGCTTGAGTGTATGGTACTCCCCAAAGCATGGTGCGACACACAGGGGTGTGTCACAAGCTGAACACATGTACTTTGTCAACAACCTCTGCTTCCTTCTCATGGTGCCAGACAGTCAGATTTGCAGTGCCTCCGTGTGCGGCTGTCTTGAGCAGCAGTTTGAAAGAATGCCTTGCGGTGAGGCGTAGGGGATTGTCTGCAGCAGGACGGCCCCCAGTGGAGGTTCTCTCTGTACTTTTGGTAGGTAATTGCCTCACCTATGGGGGAGTAGGGAGGATGAGGGTGTGGAGAGGTGGGTGAGAGAGTCACTCATTTTAGAATTGAACTATGTCCAATTACAAAAAAAATCTTGTTCAATAATCTCACCTGTTATCTGGTGGTGAACTATGTGGCCATGGAGGACAGCAGTGTCAATCAGATGGAAAAAGATCTTATACCACTTGGTAGTCTTCCGAGTGCATTCCACAAAGCTGATTATCATGTCTGTCTTATCCACTGCCCCCATTTTGACGTTAGTCAAGCTCAGTCTGGTTTGATCTTACTTTCTCCCATCAGGTGGTCCACCTTCCCTGTGGCTGACAAGGCCGCTGTATAGACAGACAGTGGAGAGGACATGGACGTCTCGTTGGCAAGGGGCTTTGCACTCTAGACTGGGACTCATCTAAGCAAACAGCAGTGCCAGGAGTGGTGAAATGGCTCGCGGCCTTCCAGCTACCACAGACTTCTTGTACTTCATCGGTCTGCCTCATCACCATCTTCAGAGAGGCATGGGACTTTGTCGGTGGGCAAGGGGTCCTCAGTTTTAGGGTTATCAATGGCCACAGGGATGGGAAGCAGATCCTCACCGTCAGAATCTGATTTGACTCACTGTCAGAATTTCCACATTTGTGAGTTGTCTTCTTTTGAAAGATATTGCTAATGCTACAGGTTATCCCACTAGCTACATACATAAACAAGACTGAATGTCAGAGGTTACTTGATTGACTGTTGGCACGTGCCACTTGTATCAGAAAATGGTTTGTGTGGTAATAATTAATGAATTTACTGGGGAAATCACGCATTCGCTCGATTCTAACATAAATTGGAATGGACACGCGTGTAAAATAATTTTTTGAAGGTTGTACTGATGATGAGCTAATGCTAAGCCATGTTTGTTGCCATCATACAATGCATTATAAACGTCTGTCATAACAAAACAAGGTGAAGGGATCTTTTGAGTAAACTTGATGGTAGATGACACACCCCCTTCAACATCCATACTGAAAACAGACCCAACTCCTCGTCACCTCTTCTTATCATTGGTTGACGCGGAAAAACAAAATGGCGGCGGCAACACTACCCACCGTCGGATTACCAAAAATGTTTCTAACTAACCCAAGATAGACCACAGCCTGTCATTTCCAATGGGAAAAAATGAGTCAGTGGGCAGAATCAAGCACGAGCTGGCGCGTTCAGCATGTATTTGCATATTACCGTTAGGGAACGCCTACTCTGAAGTGTGCATGCAGTAACTCAATTTGCCCTTGCACTCCTAAACAATGCCATTTTTAACACTTTGGCAAAGGGTAACAACTACAATACTTAAGTCCACTATGTTCGTAACAGATTCTAGTTTTGGGAACAGAAAACTGTATTGAGATCAAATGTTTCATAGATGAGAACATTTTGCAGAACGTCAGCCAAAATCCATCTTCTCCCACTACCGGCCACTGGGCTTCCTCTCACTAACGTATTTGGTAGTGAATGGAAACGCCAAGAGGATGCTTCACATTTATACATCCAGTGAAATATCTGTCTCATTGTTCTGTGGGAATACATTTGACTTTTAGAATCAAATCAAGCTTTATTTATATAGCAGATTTCAGACATGAATGCGATGCACTGAGCTTCACAGGAAAAAACAAAAACTATGAAAACTGAAATATTTACTACACAACAAACATGAGGATAAAAAAACTAAAGAATAACAAAAACTGAACGACTAAAAAGCACCATAAGGAAAAGCAAAACTAAAAAGGTGTGTTAACTTGTTATGGATAGGGGGCAGTATTTTCACGGCCGGATAAAAAACGTACCCGATTTAATCTGGTTATTACTCCTGCCCAGAAACTAGAATATGCATATAATTAGTAGCTTTGGATAGAAAACACTCCAGTTTCTAAAACTGTTTGAATGGTGTCTGTGAGTATAACAGAACTCAAATGGCAGGCCAAAACCTGAGAAGATTCTGTACAGGAAGTACCCTGTCTGACCATTTCTTGGCCTTCTTTGTCATCTCTATCCAAAACAGAGGATCTCTGCTGTAACGTGACACTTTCTAAGGCTCCCGTAGGCTCTCAGAAGGCGCCAGAACGTTGAATGATGACTGCAGTCTCTGGATGAAAAACAGTAGCGCATTTGGTAAGTGGTCGATCTGAGAACAATGAGACGGGTGCGTGCATGCACGTGAGGAGTCCATTTTACTTTTTCAGTCTTTGAACGAAAACAACGACTCCCGGTCGGAATATTATCGCTATTTTACGAGAAAAGTCGCATAAAAAGGGATTTTAAACAGCGTTTGACATGCTTCGAAGTACGGTAATGGAATATTTTGAATTTTTTTGTCACGCAACGCGCCGGCGCGTCACCCTTCGTTACCGTTCGGATAGTGTCTTGAACGCACGAACAAAACGCCGCTATTTGGAACCAAACCAACATTTGTTGTTGAAGTCCTGGGAGTGCATTCTGACGAAGAACAGCAAAGGTAATCCAATTTTTCTTATAGTAAATCTGAGTTTGGTGAGTACCAAACTTGGTGGGTGTCAAAATAGCTAGCCTGTGATGGCCGGGCTATCTACTCAGAATATTGCAAAATGTGCTTTCACCGAAAAGCTATTTTAAAATCGGACACCGCGATTGCATAAAGGAGTTCTGTATCTATAATTCTTAAAATAATTGTTATGTTTTTTGTGAATGTTTATCGTGAGTAATTTAGTAAATTCACCGGAAGTTTGCGGGGGGTATGCTAGTTCTGAACGTCACATGCTAATGTAAAAAGCTGTTTTTTGATATAAATATGACCTTGATTGAACAAAACATGCATGTATTGTATAACAATGTCCTAGGATTGTCATCTGATGAAGATCATCAAAGGTTAGTGCTGCATTTAGCTGCGGTTTTGGTTTATGCGACATTATAGGCTAGCTTGAAAAATGGGTGTCTGATTATTTCTGGCTGGGTACTCTGCTGACAATCTAATGTTTTGCTTTCGTTGTAAAGCCTTTTTGAAATCGGACAGTGTGGTTAGATTAACGAGAGTCTTGTCTTTAAAATAGTCATATGTTTGAGAAATTGAAGTAATAGCATTTCTAAGGTATTTGAATAACGCGCCACGGGATTCTACTGGCTGTTACGTAGGTGGGACGAAATCGTCCCACTGGCCCTAGAGAAGTTAACAGTACAGATTGATCAAGATGGCGAAACAAGTACAGGGACAAAGTGAAGGAGCAACTCAGTGGGTCGGACACAAGGCGTATGTGGAAGGGTCTCCTAACGATCACAGATTACAAAAAGAAAGCCAGCCACATCACAGTCACCAACGCCATCCTACCGGACGAGCTAAAGACCCTTTTCTCAAGATTCGAGCACAATGACCCTGAGCTGCCGAGGAGAGCCCCCGATGACAACGTGGGCTACACACCCAGTCTCCACTGAGGATGTATGTAAGTCCTTCAAAACATGTTAACCCTCGCATTGCTGCCAGCCCAGACAGCATCTCTAGCAATGCCCTCAGAACATGTGCAGACCAGCTGTTGTGTTCGCTGACATTTTCAATCTCTAGCTCAGGCCTCTATACCCACCTGCTTCAATGTGTCCACTATCATCCCCATGCCCAAGAAAGGGAAAGTAACAACTGAAAGACCACATCACCTCCTCCCTCCCCGACACACTCGAACTCTCCAATTCGCCTACCGCCCTGACAGATCCAAGGACGACGTAATCGCCATTGCACTGCACACTGCCCTTACCCACCTTGACAAAAGGAATGCATATGTGAGGATGCTGTTCATCGACTAACGCTTGGCCTACAATACCATAGTGCCAATAAGCTCATTAAAAATCTCACTGCCCTGGGTCTGAACTCCTCCATATGGACCTGGGTCCTGGACTTCCTGACAGGCGGCCCCCAGGTGATGAAGGTAGGCAACATTAGCTCCGTGACACTGATCCTCAACATGTGGGCCGCACAAGGGTGTCCTTAGTCCCCTTCTGTATATCCAAGACTGCATGGACTGACACAGTTCCAACTCCAAGTTAGCTGATGACATGACAGTAGTAGGCCTGATCAACAATGAGCCTACAGAGAGGAGGTAGGCACTCTGACGGAGTGGTGCCAGGTAAACAATCTCTCCCTCAACGTTAGCAAAACAAAGGAGATCGTTGTGGTATAGGGGGCAGTATTTTCATGTCCGGATAAAAAAACATACCCGATTTAATATGGTTACTACTCCTGCCCAGAAACTAGAATATGCATATAATTAGTAGATTTGGATAGAAAACACCCTAAAGTTTCTAAAACTGTTTGAATGGTGTCTGAGTATAACAGAACTCATATGGCAGGCCAAAACCTGAGAAGATTCCATACAGGAAGTGCCCTGTCTGACAATTTGTTGTCCTTCTGTTGCATCTCTATCGAAAATACAGCATCTGTGCTGTAACGTGACACTTTAAGGCTTCCATTGGCTCTCTAAAGTCGCCAGACAGTGGAATGGGGTGTCTGCTGTCTCTGGGCAAAGTACAGCAGCTCTGTTTGTGAGTGGTCAGCCTGGGGACAGTGAGACTGAGATGCGCGTTCACGAGACTTCTCCATGTTTTTCTTTCTCTCTCTGAATAAATACAACGTTGCCCGGTTGGAATATTATTGCTATTTTACGAGAAAAGTAGCATAAAAATGTATTTTAAACAGCGTTTGACATGCTTCTAAGTACGGTAATGGAATATTTAGAAATTTGTCACGAAATGCGCTCGTGCGTTACCCTTCGGATAGTGACCTGAACGCACTAACAAAACAGCGGTATTTGGATATAACTATGGATTATTTGGAACCAAAACAACATTTGTTGTTGAAGTAGAAGTCCTGGGAGTGCATTCTGATGAAAAACAGCAAAGGTAATTCTGAGTTTAGGTTGTCCCAAACTTGGTGGGTGTCAAATTAGCTAGCCTGTGATGGCCGAGCTATGTACTCAGAATATTGCAAAATGTGCTTTCGCCGAAAAGCTATTTTAAAATCGGACATGGCAATTGCATAAAGGAGTTCTGTATCTATAATTCTTAAAATAATTATGTATTTTGTCAACGTTTATCGTGAGTAATTTAGTAAATTCACCGGAAGTTTTCGGTGGGTGTGCTAGTTCTGAACATCACATGCTAATGTAAAAAGCTGTTTTTTGATAAATATGAACTTGATTGAACAAAACATGCATGTTTTGTATAACGGAGTGTCATCTGATGAAGATCATCAAAGGTTAGTGCTGCATTTAGCTGTGTTTTGGGTATTTGTGATGCATGCTAGTTGCTTGGAAATGGCTGTGCGTTTTTTTGTGTCTATGTACTCTCCTAACATAATGTAATGTTTTGCTTTCGCTGTAAAGCCTTTTGGAAATCGGACAACGTGATTCGATTCAGGAGAAGTGTATCTATAAAATGGTGTGAAATAGTCGTATGTTTGAGAACTTTGAATTATGACATTTTGTGGTTTTAAATTTGGCGCTCTGATTTGTCACTGGCTGTTGAATAGTGTGGGACGATTTCGTCCCACCTCCCCTAGAGAGGTTAACCAGGCTGGACACGCCCGTCATCATCAATGGGGCCGGTCAATAGCTTCAAAGTCCTCTGCGCACACATCTAAGAGAAGCTGAAATGGTCTAACCACACAGACACCGTAGTGAAGAAGGCACGACAGCGACTCTTCAACCACAGGATGCTGAAGAAATTCTGCCTGTCCCCGAGGGTCCCCTTTGTTCTACAGGAGCACCATCGAGAGCGTACTGTCGGGCTGCATCACAGCCTGGTACGGCAACTCCACCGCCGCAGACCGTGAGGGTAACTTGATGCAAACTGGAAACTACATCCTGAGGCTGCATTTATTGTAGCTGGGGATTTTAACAAAGCAAACCTGAGGACTAGGCTGCCAAAATTCTATCAACATATTGACTGTCCCACTAAGACTCTCGACCATTACAACTTCCAGGATGCTTACAAGGCCCTCCCCCGCCCTCCTTTCGGCAAATCTGACCACCGTTACATCTTGCCCCTCCTGTCCTATAGGCAAAAACTCTGACCAATCGGAATCCACGCTTCAGGATTGTTTTGACCACGTGCACTGGGATTTGTTTCGGCTAGAGTGCGAAAATAATCTAGACGCATACACAGATACGGTGACTGAGTTCATAAGGAAGTGTATATTAGATGTAGTACCCACTGTGACTATTAAAACTTACCCTAACCAGAAACCGTGGATAGATGGTAGCGTTCACCGCATTTAACAATGACAAGGTGACTTGTAATATAGCAGATTATAAACAGTGTAGTTATTCACTCCGCAAGGCAATCAAACGTCAGTATAGAGACGAAGCGGAGTCGCAATTCAATGGCTTAGACATGAGACGTATGTGGCAGGGACTACAAAAGAAAAACCAACGATGTCGCAGAGACGGACGTCTTGCTTCCGGACAGACTAAACACATTCTTCGCACGCTTTGAGAATATCACAGTGCCACCGACGAGGCCCGCTACCAAGGACTGTGGGCTCTCCTCCTGCGTGGCTGACGTGAGTAAAACATTTAAACGTGTTAACCCTCGCAAGGCTGCCGGTCCAGACGGCATCCCTAGCCACGTGCGCAGACCAGCTGGCTGGTGTGTTTACGGGCATATTCAATTTCTCCCTATTCCAGTCTGCTGTCACCACATGCTTCAAGATGGCCACCATTGTTCCAGTTCCCAAGAAAGCTAAGGTAACTGAACTAAATGACTATCGCCCCGTAGCACTCACCTCTGTAATCATGAAGTGCTTTGAGAGACTAGTCAAGGATCATAACACCTTTACTTTACCTGCCACCCAAGACACACTTCAATTTGCTTACTGCCCCAATAGATCTACAGACGATGCAATCGCCATCACTCTGCACACTGCCCTATCCCATCTGGACAAGAGGAATACCTATGTAAGAATACTGTTTATTGACTATAGCTCAGCATTCAACACCATAGTACCCTCCAAGCTCATCATTAAGCTCGAGGCCCTGGGTCTGAATCCCGCCCTGTGCAACTGGGTCCTGGAGTTCCTGACGGCCGCCCCCAGGTGGTGAAGGTAGGAAACATCACCTCCACTCCGCTGATCCTCAACAATGGGGCCCCACAAGGGTGCGTGCTCAGCCCCCCTCCTGTACTCCCTGTTCACCCATGACTGCGTGGTCAAGCACGCCTCCAACTCAATCATCAAGTTTGCAGACGACGCAGCAGTAGCAGGCTTGATTACCAATGATGACGAGACAGCCTACAGGGAGGAGGTGAGGGCTCTGGGAGTGTGGTGCCTGGAAAACAACCTCTCACTCAACGTCAACAAAACAAAGGAGATTATTGTGGACTTCAGGAAACAGCAGAGGGTGCACCCCCCATCTACATCGACAGGACCACAGTGGAGAAGGTGGAAAGCTTCAAGTTCCTTGGCGTACACGTCATTGAAACTGAAATGGACCACCCACACAGACAGTGTGGTGAAGAAGGCACAACAGAGCCTTTTCAACCTCAGGAGGTTAAAGAAATTTGGCTTGTCACCTAAAACCCTCACACATTTTTACAGATGCACAATTGAAAGCATCCTGTCGGGCTGTATCACCGCCTGGTATGGCAACTGCACTGCCCACAACCGCAAGGCTCTCCAGAGGGTGGTGCGGTCTGCCCAACGCATTACCGGGGGCAAACTACCCGCCCTCTAGGACACCTACAGCACCCAATGTCACAGGAAGGCCAAAAAGATCATGAAGGACATCAACCACCTGAGCCACTGCCTGTTCACCCCCCTATCATCCAGGAGGCAAGATCAGTACAGGTGCATCAAAGCTGGGACCGAAAGACTGAAAAATTGCCATCACTAGCTGGCTTCCACCCAGTTACACAACACTGCACCTTAGATGCTGCTGCCCTATATACATAGATTTGGAATCACTGGAAACTTTGTTTACATACTGCTTTACTCATCTCATATGTATATACTGTATTATAGTCAATGCCACTCCGACATTGCTCGATCTAATATTTATTTCTTAATTCCATTCTTTTACTTATGTGTATTGTTGTGAATTGTTTTTAGATACTACTGCACTGTTGGAACTAGGAACATAAGTATTTAGCTACACCCGCAATAACATCAGCTAAATATGTGTATGTGACCAATACAATTTGAAGTTAAGGTTGGTAGAAAATTCTCTGTGCTACACCAAACAGTACCTAAAATGTAACTCCCAGTAATGGATACCAAAAATCTTTGGTTCAATCACATTATCTGGTGTAACAATCTTCCAGTCAACCTTCTACAGCAGTCTGCGACCCCCCCCCCCCACAAGTCTTCCAAAGAAGTTTGCACTGAAGTTTCTACTTCCAATCATCCACTCTGCTCCGCTAGCAGTCGGTGCTTCCGGTTCTCGTTGCATGAGCGGTACAATTCTTCCAAAAATCACTATTGCGGCATTGCCTTATCAGTTGAATACTACAATCAAGGAATAGGCACGTATAACGCCTCATACTTAATGGTTGGCATCATAGCTCAAAGGATGTGGTTAAATGAAAAGGGTATGCATGCTGTTCTTTTCAAATACGCCATTGCTTATTACGTTACACATCAAATCTCCTATTCATTATCCCCATCTTTCAAGCTCAGAGCAGATTTGTTTATAAAGAACAGTGTGTTAGCAAGAACACAGTAGAAAATAACAGAATGACTTTATTCCATCTACATCACCTCAGTAAGGTAAATATTCAACTATCCTTGTTCTAGCCTAGGTTTACTCGCTCTCTAAAAACAGTTGACACAAGCCTGTTTCAAATGACAAGTTAACAAAGGGTTAATGAGGGGTACTCTTACCCAAAGACACTTCACATAACTATAATACGTCACCTAAATAATGGCTCCCTGACATCCCCTGTGTACATCACTGGCCACACTGCTACGATTTTTCCCCATTGTGGATACTCCTATGTCTGATAAGGTTAGTCAGGAAGGAGAAGCTCTTGTAACATAGTTTGCACTTGAAGGGCTTCTCCTTGGTGTGAACGGTCTGGTGCATCTTCACATAGCTCGCTTTAGCAAAGCGCCTCCCACACGTTGGGCAGGTGTACGGCTTGTCGGCGTCAGTCCTAATGCTCGGCCTCCCAATGACACCAGAGGAGGTAGAAGCAGGAGCCAGCCTCAGGTGGTTAGTCTTTGAGCTCCCTCCTTGACCTCTAGCCATTGTTTGGGTGTTGTTGGGATTTTGTGCTGTGTTAGAGGCTAGGTAGCGCTTGTGCTGAACACCCATCCTGACTCTGTCTGTATTGCTAGGGTAACCATGGGGTAAATGAGGAAGGCTAGACCCAGGCCCAGACCTTTTATGAACCCATTCACCAGGCATTAGATGAGATCCTGATGGAGAGGAAAGACTTCCTGTTAGACTACCACCAGGGGGGTCTCCCACCACTCTCTGTGAAGGCTGCAGCCCAGGGTGACCTGCTCTGTTTATCATGGACACTGTGGTGTTTGTATCATAGGAACAGGAGGGTCCATCTCTATCAGCCCCAGGCCCTGCTTCATCCCTGCACTGAGACTGTGAAGAGAAGGGTCTGGGCTGCAGACTGGATCCCTGACTAGAGCCTCTGTCTCTCTGATGACCACCAGGACTGAGGTTGTTCAGTCCACCTGTCCACTGGTTGTGTTCTGTGTGGTGGTGGAGTCTCTGTCCCTTGTAGTTGGGTCCTGGTTCCGACTCGGGAAGGAAGAGCGAAGGCTCCTGATCCAGTGTCCTGATCCGGGGCCAGGGTTTGTGACTAGCCACCTCAGAGGCCCAGTCTCTCCCACCAGCAACACCAGATGTCAGCAGGCTGTCATGGACAGCAGACTGTAAACACAAATTGAGCAGAAAAGCATAAAGGTTTATATAAGAACCCATTTGCTCTACACACAGAAACATGACATTATAAAATGGTAACCACAGTTCAGCCCTAGCCTGACGACTCACACTAAACCTTCCGCTGCTCTGTCGTTCGCAACATTCTTTCGTCTGAGACTGTCTCTCCCGCCGCATACAGACACCGCCCCGTACCCGCAGACCAAATATACGTCTAGCCCAGGGCTCAGTCAGTCTGTTGTCATGCAGAGTAAGTTCAGATGTTGTTTTGTGTTCGACTATCTGTTTCTGGTTGTTTTTAACAGTGTTGTTCCGCAGCCCCGAGTTAAGGACGCTGTCCCATCCACTGACCTCCACTTTGTCGCCTCTGGTCCTGGCCTGCTCAGTGATGTTGTCCCGTAAGCCCTTGGCTCCACCGGTCTGGGTCTGGGGATTCAAGATGGCCGTCCAGTCTCCTCTGTTAGCCTCCAGCCAATCACCTGCAGGAAGAGGTTACAAAAATGGCAGCGAACTCTACATATGGAGTTTTATTTGGTAAATTACCTGGTCAGGTTCATACATGATAATGTGTGTTTTTGTATGTAACCATAAGTTGCATTGATTTCATTTAATTAATCCATTTAAAAAAATGCATAGCTGCGAGCAGCAATGACAAAGTGTAGAATGGCAGGAAACTAGCTTTAAAACTGTATAATGTTCTCTCCACCCCATGGCAAAATGTGTAGCGTTGTATCTTGGAAAGGCTACACATTCAGATTCACATGGAATTGTTGTGCAATTTAAAATGTTTAAATATGAAAGTATTTGAGAAAAGATTAAATGTAATTTTAGTGAGGCGTGAGGACTGGTGTCCATACATTTAAAAGGGCTCATTTCAACGTGAAGGAGGTGACGATCACCACGCTGGAAAGGATGAATTTCGACTAGACCAGCCAGAATACCACACGAGCTGAGTATGGCAACTTGGTATGAACTTTGAACTCTTATTCACTAAAGACGTACGTGGCCTAGGGAAGGACAGACAATCCTATGAGAAGACAGAGTACTTCAACGTATCCGCTCTACAACACTACGACCAGAAAGATTCTACAAGGGCGATCTCTTCTGGGCAAACCAGTCTTCCATCTTCGACCCATCTATCGAAGCGCAGCTCAGTGTAAATGAATTCAGCAAAAAAAAGAAACGTCAACTGTCAACTGCGTTTATTTTCAGCAAACTTAACATGTGTAAATGTTTGTATGAACAGAAGATTCAACAACAGACAAACTGAGCAAGTTCCACAGACATGTGACTAACAGAAATGGAATAATGTGTCCCAGAACAAAAAAAGGGGGGGGGGGGTCAAAATCAAAAGTAACAGTCAGTATCTGGTGTGGCCACCAGCTGCATTAAGTATTGCAGTGCATCTCCTCCTCATGGACTGCACCAGATTTGCCAGTTCTTGCTGTGAGATGTTACCCCACTCTTCCACCAAGGCACCTACAAGTTCCCGGACATTTCTGGGGGGAATGGCCCTGGCCCTAGCCCTCACCCTCGATCGAACAGGTCCCAGACGTTCTCAATGGGATTGAGATCCGGGTTCTTCGCTGGCCATGGCAGAACACTGACATTCCTGTCTTGCAGGAAATCACGCACAGAACGAGCAGTATGGCTGGTGGCATTGTCATGCTGGAGGGTCATGTCAGGATGAGCCTGCAGGAAGGGTACCACATGAGGGAAGAGGATGTCTTCCCTGTAACACACAGCGTTGAGATTGTCTACAATGACGGACCCTCCACCTCCAAATCGATCCCGCCCCGGTGTGACGCTCATTCCTTAGACGATAAACGCGCATCCGGCGCTCCGGTACCGCTTGCTGTGCGCTAGCAGAGAGAACAGTCTACGACTTGGGCGACTGGTGTTTTTGACAATTTTTTGGGCCTTCCTCTTGACACTGCCTAGTATATAGGTCCTGGATGGCAGGAAGCTTGGCCCCAGTGATGTATTGGGCCGTACGCACTACCCTCTGTAGTGCTTACGGTCGAATGACGAGCAGTTGCCATACCAGGCAGGGATGCAACCGGTCAGGATGCTCTTGATGGTGCAGCTATAGAACTTTTTGAGGATCTGAGGACCCATGCCAAATCTTTTCAGTCTCCTGAGGCGGAAAAAGGTGTTGTCGTGCTCTCTTCACTACTGTCTTGGTGTGTTTGGACCACGATAGTTTGTTGGTGATGTGGACACCAAGGAACTTAACTCTCGACCCGCTCCACTACAGCCCCGTTGATGTTAACCTCCCTGGGCTAGGTGGGACGAAATCGTCCCACCTACTCAACAGCCTGTGGAATCCCGTGGCGCGTTATTCAAATACCTTAGAAATGCTATTACTTCAATTTCTCCAACATATGACTATTTTACACCATTTTAAAGACAAGACTCTCGTTAATGGGGGCCTGTTTGGCCCTCCTTTTCCTGTAGTCCACGATCATTTACATTTACGTCATTTAGCAGACGCTCTTATCCAGAGCGACTTACAAATTGGTGCATTCACATTATGATATCTATCATCTCCTTTGTCTTGCTGACATTGAGGGAAAGGTTGTTGTCCTGGCACCACGCTGCCAGTTCTCTGACCCATCTCGTCGTTGATCAGGCCTACCACTGTTGTGTCGTCAGCAAACTTAATGATGGTGTTGGAGTCGTGCTTGGCCACACAATCGTGGGTGAACAGGGAGTACAGGAAGGAACTAAGCACGCACCCCTGAGGGGCCCCCGTGTTGAGGATCAGCGTGGCGGATGTGTTGTTACCTACCCTTACCACCTGAGGGCGGCCCGTCAGGAAGTCCAGGATCCAGTTGCAGATGCTTAGTGATGAGCTTTGATGGCACTATGGTGTTGAACGCTGAGCTGTAGTCAATGAACAGCATTCTCACAGGTGTTCCTTTTGTCCAGGTGGGAAAGGGCAGTGTGGAGCGTGACTGAGACTGCGTCATCTGTGGCTCTGTTGGAGCAGTATGCCAATTGGAGTGGGTCTAGAGTTTCCGGGAAGATGGTGTTAATGTGAGCCATGACCAGCCTTTTCAAAGCACTTCGTGGTTACCGACGTGATTGCTATTGGGCGGGAGTCATTTAACCTGCTAGGGGGCAGTATTGACACGGCTGGATAAAAAACGTACTCGATTTAATCTGGTTACTACTCCTGCCCAGTAACTAGAATATGCATATAATTATTGGCTTTGGATAGAAAACACTCCAACGTTTCTAAAACTGTTTGAATGGTGTCTGTGAGTATAACAGAACTCAAATGGCAGGTCAAAACCTGAGAAGATTCTGTACAGGAAGTACCCTGTCTGACCATTTCTTGGCCTTCTTTGCCATCTCTATCCAAAACAAATGATCTCTGCTGTTACGTGACACTTCCTACGGCTCACATGGTCTCTCAGAAGGCGGCAAAAAGCTGAATCGTGGCTTTGCAGGCTCTGGCTGAAAAAAAAAGTAGCGCGTTTGGGTAGTGGCTGGTTATAGTACTGTGAGACTCAGGCGCGTGCCCGCGTCGACCGAATGCTTTGTTTTCTTTCCTCTGTTTACCTAAACGGAGATTCCCGGTCTGAATATTATCGCTTTTTTACGAGAAAAATGGCATAAAAATGGATTTTAAACAGCGGTTGACATGCTTCGAAGTACGGTAATGGAATATTTAGAATTTTTTTGTCACGAATTGCGCCATGCTCGTGACCCTGATTTACCATTTCGGATAGTGTCTGGAACGCACTAACAAAACGCCGCTATTTGGATATAACGATGGATTATTTTGGACCAAACCAACATTTGTTATTGAAGTAGCAGTCCTGGGAGTGCATTCTGACGAAGACAACAAAGGTAATCAAACTTTTGTAATAGTAAATCTGACTTTGGTCAGGGCTAAACTTGGTGGGTGTCTAAATGGCTAGCCGTGATGGCTGGGCTATCTACTGAGAATATTGCAAAATGTGCTTTCACCGAAA